>NC_086287.1:64762056-65062056 GCF_963924245.1 Chroicocephalus ridibundus
TCCACCATGTTTGACCTCCTTGAGGTCAAAGCAGAATCTCCCATTTACTTCAAACTGGCAAAGTATTGAATCACTCCTTTTTGTAATAAACATGCCATTTCTCACTTTGGATTCCACAGAACTATTCTGTTACTTGGCAAAACTGAGCTTGAACGAAGTAATTTGTCCAGCAAATGTGGATAACTTGAGTGCCAAACTTGATTTACCTTGATGAGGACAAACATAACAGAGGGAGAGGAGGGTTCGGTCTTGTATTCTGTCATCTGAGGCATGGAAAAAAAAAATGTATAGAAAGATTTAAAGCAGATGCAGGAATCGCTGTACAGCCTTTTCTGCTAACCAGCAGGATATTTCAGATGAAATAATGATTTTTATTCTTTTCTAGGGGATCAGTAGCCTCTTCAGTTCCTTAAAAGTGGTGCGTCTTCTACGACTCGGTCGAGTTGCCAGGAAGTTGGACCATTATCTGGAATATGGTGCTGCTGTACTGGTGCTGTTGGTGTGTGTGTTTGGACTGGTGGCCCACTGGCTAGCCTGCATATGGTACAGCATCGGGGACTATGAAGTTATAGATGAAGTCACTAATACAATCAAAACAGATAGCTGGCTCTACCAGTTGGCACTGAGTATCGGGACACCATATCGATATAACACCACTGGCTCAGGGCAGTGGGAAGGAGGACCCAGTAAAGACTCCTTGTACATATCCTCTCTCTACTTTACCATGACAAGCCTTACAACGATAGGATTTGGAAACATAGCACCAACCACTGACGGAGAGAAGATCTTTTCGGTGGCCATGATGATGGTTGGCTGTAAGTAGAATTTGATTTTATTGTGTTTAAGCAAAAAGTAGTTTTGTAGCTAGTATGACGGTTGCATAGCACGCTTGCTGTACGCTTTCTTGACATCCTAAAAAATCCGAAGTGCCTGTAAATAATCATGAAATGAACTTGGAATTACTGAAAACGGGAATTGAAATTGTGTAGTTGCTGTAGCTTTTAAATTGCTTGCGAGACTAAGTGTAGTACATCCATAAGTGTGCCTGATGACAATTTTATATTGAGTTCAGGGCCTTTTCTCTACGCTTTACAGATAGCTTTGATTGTGTTTGAAAGGTCTTGGCTGGAATTTGGTTAAAAGTTACAGTGTATATTCACATTCAAGTAGTCTGACTGAGTTTTGCTTATAAACTTGTACAGGCTTGGAAACGTTTGAAGTGGTTTTAGCCAATTCTTGAAACATTTAGTGGTTCCATAAAGTGATTGTGTACTTCATGGTACTGGTTTGACTTACAAGAAGTTCTGATTTTATCTCCTGAATGTGGTGACCTTTGTCACCAGCAAAGCTAGAAGCAAAGGAAATTGTAGGACATTATATTGCACCTTTTCTCTGCTTCCTGCTGTTTCACAGTGCCGCTGAAACAGTCTAAAACCAATAGCGGTAAGGCACGTTTCTGATTTCACGCGCTGCCAAGGTTAGACCCCCGAGCAGCTCTCCAGGTTAACAAAAATCCTCACAATGTAGTAAAGACTGTTGAAAATGTTCATGTGATTTGGGAGAATTATTTTTCTGTTAAACAAATAATTCTTGGTATTTCTCTGATGCCTTCTGTTTTCTGAGCTCCATACAAACACTAAGCAATTATGTAACAAGAGAGCAAACAAAACCTTTTGAAAATAAGATCTGCATAACCTCTCTGATAATTATCTCGGCTAACACTTTGAGCTCATCTCACAGAAATACTGAACTATAAAAAGGAAGTTTTCTTGCTATAGTCTTTCTAGATCTTTAGAAGATTAAAGCCATTTGTTTGGAGATTTTTAATGCTTTTTAAAAGAAGAGGTTGCAGTTTTAGGACTCTGCTTGCAGCGTGGTGCAATGAAATTTCTGCTGAACAGCATCTTTACATGATGGGTTGATGTGTTTCGAAACATTTTGAAGTCCATAAAAAGCAAATGCCCAAGCTAGTGCATTAATGAGCTATTGCAGCTAGGCCGTAGAAAACCTGTAGGTGTTGATAAGCCATTTGTTGAAGCTGCTTTGTGGTATTTACAGAAGGCTGAGGATTTGGAGAATAAAGTGGATGTAGAACATTTTAAATATTGTAATATTTACTTCCCTTGTCTTTTGTGGGCACTTCTGTTGCCTGCAGGGGAGGGTCCCACAGAAGGAAATAAGCAGCCATGGTAAATGATTTAGGGTGGGGTGGAGCCATAAAACCATAATGAATAATGATAATAATATTGATAGCAATAACAAAATAAATTCCTGGCCTCAGTAAGTGAAAAGGAAACGGAGCTTGTAACCTGCTTTGTATTTGTTCTGGGTGGATTGTACTCTCGCGTTTTCATCTCTGAAACACACATTAAAGATGTGGAGTACACGTAGCAGTATAAAAGTTGACATTTACAACAATCTACGTAGGTGCCACTGGCTGATTAACAGTTTTCATAAGTGTTACCCAGAAAATTATTAAAGGTACATGTCAAATGTATAAGTGGTACCTGTAAGCTCAGTAGTTGGAAAACCATGAGTAGGTTTATAGGCTTTTGGGCAAAGTCAAAAGTAGAATCTATAATTTAAGAAGCATGGAAAAAGGACAGTTAAATTGCTTATTGCATAAAAATAGTGCCATCTCAATAAATGTGGCTTCTCTTGTGAGTCGGATGAGGAGCACTATGGCATCCAGGAAGGCTACAGACAGAAGAAACCTTCTTTTTAGATTATTTCCAAGTACAAAAATGCTCAGTTACGATCAAATGGTTGAATCTTTTGCAAACGTATCAATGAAGATTTGAAGATTTTTCAACTCGTGCACATCAGTATGATAACTGCTTCTGAAATCTAAAGGAGTTGCTTGGTTGGTTGAATACTGGTTCGAAAAATATGCCGACTTCCAAATATATACTGGTCATGGGCTTTATACTTGCACTATTTGTGCAAAGAGATCAGATCTGCAGGATTGTGTAAACGTGCTTCAGTGCCAGCTGCTGAAAACACGACAGTTGACACCAAAATGGAACAGGAAGGCACAACAAATAGCTGATGGAAAATGCAATTTCTCAGGCAATCAAAGTAGCCAGTGAGCTTGGGAAGAGGATTTGGCCCCAAGAAAAGGTGTAAAAAAGAACTGAAAATTAGTCAAGTTGCTTTCAAAGCAAGATGTTTCAGGGTTTGTTTTTTTTTTGAACAGTGTTTTGAGATAAACACTCAGCAAAATTCAATTACAGTTCAATCAATAAAGAACTCTGGTCCCTGAACTGACTCCCGTTACAAGCAGAGACAGACTGTGAAATACCTTTGGTAGTTTTCCTGAAGAAGTTTGCTAATACCAATAGTTGATATTGGCAGCGGCGTCTTTTCTAAGAGACTGTGCCAAATAAATGTCTCAAACTTAGCACTGGAATCGGAGATAGTAATTCATCACAACCCCAGCTGCCTACTCGTGCAAACTGCAGATATGAAAGAAAATCTTCACTGCGTTGTCAGCTAGCAGCGGCTTGTTCTGCAAGCCCCAAGTTTCCTATTCGCGCTGGCAAAGTTATCAGGACCCGGGAGGAGTATTTGGAGAGATTTGCAAATCCTTCTGGTGGGCAGGATTGCAAAACGGTGTACTTGTCAAAAATAGCCAAATTAAAATTCTGTAGCTGCTGATAAAGCATTGCTTGGTGCGGGGCGGTGGCGGGGGAAACCCAGATGAATGGGGATGCTTTTCAGTTTGATTGGCAGTTTGTCACTTGGTTGTTCACTGAGGACAGAATCAGGTGGGATGTTTAGACAGAAATACATCACCTGTCTTGCAGGAAAGGGAGATTTGAATAACTTAACCTCATCTTGTGGAGCTTACTTCAGATTTCATTTTGCCTCACTTGCTTTTTCTTGGTGTCCAGGGCTGTTCAGCAATATTTTTTCTGTTGCTTCCTGTCACTTGAAAAGCTAAAAATAGCAAACATAAAGCATCCTCTGACAAGGGAGCAAGGTTTTTACAAGGGTTAATGTCTAAATACCTATTCTGCATTTGCTGCCTAGAGTTGCTGAATATGCACTGAAAACCTGATTTTTGTAGCTCCTTTTGTGTTGATATAGGTCATTTCGTCCCCTCTCGGCACAGAACAGAACAAATAGATAGGTCCGTCGGATCCTTTGAATGGACCAGGAATTGTTTATCATTCAGGAAGGACCATTCTTGCAAACCTCCTGTTGTCTCCTCTCAGCTCACAGCCTCTGGCAAGAAACTTGGCCTCTGTTGCTGCGTGTTGCTGTAGCTCAGTCCACAGGCAGATTTTAGGCTTCTGTAGCGCAGCCGTGGACGTAGATGTAAAACTAACTGGTTTCGTGCCTTTCGCAAAAAGGAATGTATTAAAAAAGACGCCAGGAAGATACTTCTGGTTTGTCCACCATTACTATCTTGCGACTCAGCACAGCCAGGACTTCAGCGACCAGAAAGTCTGTAAAAGGGAAAAGGCGTTTTGGGGGAAGTGGAAATATGGCAGGGCAAAACAGTTTGCAGAATTCAGGAGAGAATTGTTGTTGAAGAAACAATTGTGAGTGTTTAAACGACAGGTTTGTGTAGTGCTGTATGCCTTCTTCCCTCCTGTGCTTCCACTGGGAGAAAAGTGTCCAGCTTTCCAGCTGGAAACTCAAAAGGTCTCTGATACACTTCTGTACGCTGCTTCCGTAACCTGGAGCAACCGGTTTGCCCCCGTCCATGTGCAGGACACGGAGCAGATTGCAGGGTCTGTCTAGCCCCATAAACATGTCATTTACTTGAGTTTATTTGTTCAGCTGAGTGGGCCCAGCCCAATGCATACTTCATCTAATCAATAACAGAAATCCAGTACATACCACTGGTCACTGACATGCTCTGATGGTCCTTGCTGCAAGGGAAGGTCGGAACAAGATACTGAATGTCGGAGTGTCAATGAACATTAAATACTTCACTGTTTCTCAGGATGTGAATGTCCCAGAAGAATCTCTTAGTCATCCATTGGTCCCCAGAGGAGCAGATAAAGAGTGCTTTGTTGTTCTTGCGTTAGGGAGATACTTGTATCTCATATACATAGCTTGCTTTGTCTTCTATTTACTTCCAGATTTATGGGCAGGTGGTTGTCGGGGAGATACTATTTTTTGATGACTGATTTTAAATTATGATGAAGACAGGCTTGTTAATTCAAATTGGTTTTGTGTATGAGCAGAAGGATTTGTGGTGATTGTACAAGGTACCTTGTCTCAAAAATTGGTCACTTGTGCCAGCTATTGGAGCAATTTCTAGACAGCTTCTTCCAAAACTCAGTTTTCTAATTTCATGGCTGGAGATGCAGACTTCTTGTTTTCATCTTAAAAATAACCGGGATGATGATTTACAGGCTGGAAAAGAAAACAGACGCGATTGCTGTCGTTTTGATCCCAAGTTGTTATTGTTCAGGGAGAGCTGATGAAGGAGAACGTGGGTGGGTTTCTCTTGATACCCTGCTCTGCTTATAATCTCACTAAACAGAGAGAATAGGACATGCTCTTTCCTATTGAGATCAGGTGAGGTGCTCTCCTCCTAGCCACTTCTGGTTCTAAAACCTCCGGTATCGGGCAAACGATGCTGAAAGGCTGGGTTGCCCCTTGCTGCTGCTCAGCTCTTGTTTTGGAGTTGTGACACGGACTGCCGCGGACTGTCACTCTTCTCACCACTGATCTGCCAAAACCTAATTCATTATTCAAGCGGGTTCTCTCATTGTTCAAGTAACATTCGTCAGTTCCCTGCCAATATATGGTAGTTAGCCACTTGAGTGCTGTTTGTATGAATCATGGAGGTTTATCTAGTAAATTTGTTAAGCGGTGGCTAAGCCCACGCACTGACACAACAGTGTATAATTGTAGGAAAGCACTTGTCTGGCAGAATTCCAGACAAGCAATCCCAAGAGTCCATAGGATTTAATTTTTGATCCTGAGGAAAATGTATGTGTAAGATAGCACCTTCTAGCAAAAATCGTTGCCAGTAACATAGATTAAATCATGTTTTTCCCAGCAACAGATAGTAACGTGAGAAGGCCTTACCTCTGTAGGAATTCATAGGCTTGAGTGTTTAGCTATGGTTGAAATCCAGCTCTGCTCTGAGGACGTCCTACAAAAGTCAGTCCTGTGTAAGGGCATATTTGTTTCCTGCAGAGATGTGGGAGCTGGGAGAGACACGGCTCTGCACCCCCCGTCCAGGGGCCGCAGAAGGGTTTGACCTCTTCAGCAGCAGAGAACTTGTGCCAATTTTTGCACTGCTCCTTACAGTTTCTTAAAGCGTGGGTCAGTAGGGGGAAATGTATCTCTTTGAACAAAAGTGTGGCCCCGCTGGCGAGCTCTTAATTGCTTCAGCCAAGTACAGGTGTAACCCCCAAACTGTGTTTGGCAAGTGGGGTGCAGGATGCTCTCACAGCAATCGGTGTGAAGTGGCTGGAGAGCTGGGTGACAGCCTGCGGCCCCTGTAGCGATCCTGTGCAGGTTATTGCCGGGGTGGACTTCGCAGGGTTTTGATAGTCCTGTCGTATTTGCCTCAGTGAAGGAGGGATGAAACAGCTTTTCTCTTCTTCATACTCTTCTACATTGTACAATGTGAATCTACTACATAGTTTGGCAAAACTGCCCTGATCGAGGCTACTGAGAGGAGGGCACAAGGGTGCTTCCAAGGTAGGAGCTCTTCTGTGTGCAGCTGCTTCCCTCTTGCTCCTCTGCACAAGCATACATCCACGTGGAAAGGCTGCAGACTCAGCTGTGCGTTAATAACTACGTCTCAAAGACAGAGCATTTTATTTAGGGGTGGTGGAAATTGCCTGAAGGAGATCATTAGTTTCTAATTGTACTTCTGAGAGTTGTAGGGCTAATGGAGGAGGAGGTGCTGATGTGGGGACTGCCTTGCAGTAAAGAACTGCTTGACCCAGAGTGGTTTTAAACATTGAGACAGGGTGACAAGGGTTTTCCCAGAAGGGCTGATTTGGGTGTATTTCTAGCTGTCTTGCTCTGGGCAGGTTGGCATTTGGCCTCATCACCAATATCCTGCTGGATACCAGAAGTAAAGCTGTGCGTCACTCCTACCTCTTGTCTTTGGAGTGTATCTTGATATTTCAGATCTTGAAGAAAGGTTCTCAAAAGGTGACAGGACACCTAGAAGACTAGGGGTAAAGATTTCTGCACAACTAAGTCAGTGATAGAAGTTAGAAGTGAAACAGGGTAAATTTAGTAGTTTAGTATTTCAGGTGAGGCAATGAGAAAGGTGGTAAATTCTTTAAGATCCAAATCAGGAGAGAGTAAAACTGTTTATTCACATTTACCCATCAGCACGAACGAAAGTGACACAGAAAGTTAGATGAAGTTGCCTTGCAAGTGGAAATTTCCCCTTTTGAGTGCCATTGAAAAAGATTTTTGACACTTTTAGACTGCTGAACCAAGTGATACCAGCTCTATAAAGCAAGGATATAAAGTTTTTCTGTGATATCTTTTAATTATTAGCAATCTCAGTTGTGTCTCACAGCTGGAGCAGATGAAGTGTTTCCAGGCAAGGTATTGGTCTCAGCGCAGCAGACCGAAATCGGCAATCTTAATATTCTCAGAACAGCTGCATGGAAAAGGCTTAGAGTATCGGTATCGGTAGCTACAGTAAAAAACAAGTCACTCTTAGGGAGTAAAAGATGCAGCATCATCCACTTTTTCATGAAACTTCAGTCTAAGGCTGAGATTGGTGTGGATACAACAAGGGTAATTGGCAGAAGCGCCATGGGGGACACGTGTGCCTTGTTTTGCTTTAACTCTGAGATGGCAGTAGATTTTTAGATATTCAGGTTCTAGTTCATAGCAAAAACATGTGTCTTTATATAAAGAACTTTAAAACTGTAAAATAGCCTCCTTGGGAATTTTTTTTGCAAGGTTATAGCTAGCATGTGTTTATATAAGCTTTACTTTTATTATCATTGGCTTGATATGTTTAAATGAATTTATGGTATCAAGAGAGATGGGGCAGTGAGTGAGAGAGGTAAGAATGAAGACAGAAATGTTATTTCATGCTATTGAGCTATGTTATTTAAAACAACTGAAAATTGCTATTAAATAAATGATAGGTAAAAGTGGAAAATCAACCTTTACATAGTGTTCTTGCTCACACACAGTGCAAGCAACCACCTCAAAGGGTCCCAGAGGGATTATCAGGTTGTCCCAGATTACTTATAACATCTCTCAGGAAGCAAAAAGTTTGAATTAATCCAACTAGATCAGCAAATATATCCGACTAGCTCACAACACAGCGCGGCTTTATAGCATATTGTGCTAGAGGGATAAACACATCTTAGATAAAAGATAGGCCCCGAGGTACAGCACTTGGATGGAAGGGGCTTGGGAGATCGTTTGTGATTTTCTGTTCTGAAGTTTCAGAAAGCCAAGTGAGTGATCTAGGCGTGTGTCTGCACAGAGATCCTTTGAAATCTGCAGGGCTTAATTTTGTATACTCATGAGGTAATACCTGTGTGTGGTTGACAAAAAAAAAAAAGGGCCAGTTACCCAGGTAGATCCTGCCTGATTTCAGTGGAGCTGTTCTCCGCAGCAGGCACTGCTCTTCAGTGGGTAAACCAGGTATTTTCTGTTAAATCTCCTTAATATTGGCCTGGCTTTACTTGTAGGCAAGCGCTATGGTTTATCAACCAAAGTGTACAGAAAGCTGTTAGGATGGGCAGTGGAGTGAGGAGACAAATTGTTTGGGAAGTGTCCTGTTGTAGAAAAATTGAATCATAGCAGTGAATCAGGCCTTAAAATATTATTTTTTCAGGTCGATCAAGAGATTTCCTTGCCTAAATTTTGTTAGGTTGAATTTGAGAACTGAAAAACTGTGTGACATTGTTGCACATCCAGAGAGGCTGGTAGAGTTGGGGTTTTTGTGGTGTTTTGGTTTGGTTTTTTTTGTTTTGTTTTTTTTTTTTTGTTTTTTTTTTTTTGTAAAAGAAATAGAAGGCCTAAATCTCTGGGAGGTTTCATTATTGCATTGCTGCCTGTGGTATGGTACTAACAGATACCAGGTAGTTGGACAAAAGATGACAGATACTAGTTCTTGGTTTCTTATTGCTTCATTTCGGTAGGTCTGTAGTAGTACAATCTCATGTTCCTCTTGAAAATACTAAGAGCACTGAAAACTGAACCTGTGCATCTCTCATCTTCATTTAGCTTTCCTGCAGCTTTTTCTGCAAGAACCTTGATAGAATCAGGAAAAATTTTCTGCTGGTGGAAGCATATCCTACGTGGGAGTATGACTGGGGGTTCCTCCTTAAAGAGCTTTACCCCTTTCCCTTAAATCTGGAGGAAGGACAGGATGGCATCCAAAATGGCATCTCTCCGCTGGGTACCTGCTGTGCATCCCTGCCAGTGCTGAGTCAAAAAAAAAAATCCAGTTGTGCTTCAGTAGGAATATTTTGGTCGTGAATGATTAAAACCAGTTTTCTTCCACTGGCCAGCAGCCAGCATGTATTTGTCAAGATGAGTTCATGGCAAATTAATCTGATTTCTTTCTTTGACAACATAACTGCCTGGTGAATAAGGGGAATTTAGTAGATACAATATATCTGAACTTTTTAAAAGGCTTCTGACGCTTCTGACAGTGGTCTCATAGCAAACGAGTGAAAGATTTTCTCAACACAGTCATAACAAAGTTGGCGATAACTGATTGAAAAATCTCTCTCAAAAAGTAATCAAGGGCTTCACTGTCAAACCTGTAGGGAGTTGCCAGGGAAGTCTTTGCCCTGCGTGTGATTTTATTCAACACTTTCATTAGCAGAGTTGAGTGACAGAACAGAGAGTACATCAGGAGAGTTATGGGAAGGGCTGCAAGTGGTTTAGATGACAGCATCAGAATCCATAATGATCCTGATAAATTGGAAAGGCGGCCCGAAATCAGCAAGGTGAATGTCAATAAAGGCAAGTGCAACGCACCATGTGTAAAGAGGGCAAATCAAATGTGTACGCGCAGTATAGGGAATAACTGGCTCTGCTGCTGTGAGGCTGGAGAGGATCTTGGAGGAAAAGAGAGGGGGAAAGTGACAGGCAACCGCAGACTGAATGTAACACAACAGTGGGCTAAAAGTTGTAAATCTCACTCTGGAAATTATCAGCAGCAATGTCATAGGCAAGCTGAAGAAGGCATTTACTCTGCTGGGGTTAGAACTAGTGAGACTTTTTTTTTTTTTTTTTTGATACGGGGCTTTTTTTTTGATACAGCTGTGGACCACCTGGTGAGAGAAGAGATCAATAAAAATCTGTTGTAAGACAGGATCTCCGGGGAAGAGTTGGAGGAACTGCCTTTGGTTTAGGCTGATGCAAGCTCAAGGGGAACATGAAGATTGACTTCTACCATGGAAAGAAAGCGTGCTTGAAAGGGGAAAAAAAAGTTGGTCCTCTGTGTTTTTTGAAGGGCAGTCAGGTTTCAGGCCATGGGCAAACCCACAGCCAGGTTTGGTAGACTCCAGTTCATCAATGTGTATCTGTCAGGCTTGCTCTAGGTATCCTTGCTCCTGCCTCATATGGCAGTTGGACCAGGCGATCCCTTGAGGTCCCTCCCAACCCTACATCTCTCCGATGTTGCAGGGAGAATAAGGTACTAGCAAAGCTCGCTTTCTGTAGATGCTTGACCATCCTTTAACATGTACTGATGTTTTATGGTCCGTGGTGTAGCTGGGTGCATGTTTGCACTGCATATTCATCCTATATCACTTCCGTATTTGAACTGTAAAATGTACGTGCCCATGCTGGTATACAGTCATCCTGGGGAAGTTCAGCTCCCCGTGGAAATGCTGTTATCATCCAAATCGTGCAAGACTTTGAGAGATGAATGGGGGTGTCCAACACTAAAACAAAGCTTTAGTGGGATTTTTTCTGAAGTACAAGCACTGCATGGTAGCGTTCGTATTCTCTAACATATTTGGAAAGCATTGTCTGGAGCTGATGAATCTTGATTCAATTATTTATGGAAGAAGAACCTGTTCTCACTGTGGATCTGAATCAAGTCCATCTGCAGGAAACAGCAGGAAATTAATTTCAGTAGAGGAGTTTGACTTTTTTTGGCTTTAAAAGTTTTTGTTACTGAAATACAGTTCTCGGCTAAATGTTGTTTCCTCAGTGTTTTCATTAGGACTTTTTCATTAAGAAAATAAAGACTTACACTAAAGAAAGAGAAAATATTAATTGTATCTTGGAAATTTTATTTTCCCCCTCTTTTTTCCTGTCTTTATTGCTTTAAAATAATTTTTTTAAAAATTCTGCATCTTTTGGTATTACCCACTGGAAGCATATTAGAAAGATGGAAGTAGAATCTTCCTTAAAGAGCGAGAGAAAAGAGAATTTGGGGCAATTTTCTAATTTTTGACAATTTCTCTCATTTTCCAGGGGAAACTAAGAAAGCAGGTAAAGGGAAAAAGGCCAGCAGATAGAAAAAGATATTTTTTAAAAGTTGAAAGATTAATGAGCAGTTATCTTATTTTGTCTACATTTTTGTTGCATAACAACATGAAGGATTTTCTAATAGGGCAGCATATTTAATTTCTTCTAAAGTATGTCACGAAAATGAAAGTGTATTTCAAAGCTCTATTGTGAAGCATAATCAGAATTGAAATAAGATGAAGTTGATGGAAAAGTGGTTATAAATATCTGCCATTGTTTTCTACATGGTGATGTAACAATTAGGAATGGCTTGGAGGCTGAATTCCTCTGCAGGGAAAAGCCCAGCTCTGTAGAAATGGCATCGTGTCGAATTCTGTGTCAGTTTGTCTTCAGGGGAAGATGGTCACTTTTGAGGTAAAAGCCCCTTAAATTGGATCTTTCCTGAAGTTGGAACACTGGAAGTAGCAGTCATATCTGTGTCCCTTCCAAATTTGTGTTTGTGTGTGCACAATGCCAACAATAATGGTAGTGGTTATGAAAACATTGTAATTCTCACAACGCGTTGGCAAGGTTGAACAGCCTGAAAGCATCGTCAGTTGTCACACAGACGAACATTATCTGCCTTAGGATAAGGTGTTGCATCCTTTAAGTCTTGCCTCTCTTGCCTTGTATGAGATCGAACAGCATTAGGTTAAAGGCTAGGAGGGCAGAGCAAGGTGTGATGAATCCTCACCTGTTTTTTAAAAGCATTTAATCACATCCTTCGGTCCTTCCTGAACTGGGACCTTAAACCTATGGTGTGCTCTGAGCACTCGAATAGTCCCACTGACCTCATTGTTGCTTAATGTGAGCTTACCTTTAAGTGTTTTTCTGGCCGCAAGCCATAATGAAAGGAATATTTCTGACTTTAAGGTTTATGGGTGGATCTTCCAAATATAGTCAAAAGGGAATTAGGAGGCTAAGTCCCATTTGAAGGTCGCCAGGACTCATGCCTAAAATTCATGTAGGCATATTGTAAAACCTCAGAGACCATATCAACAAGGTCCTATGTATGGAAATTATTTTTTACATAGTATCTTTGAATGATCACCTGTTCGGAAAAGACGTGGGAACGCTGTCATTGCTTTATATGGCGAAAGGACGAGCTTCATTTGCCCTTCTTCCTCCTTGAGCAAAAGCATTTTAAAGCACAAATTCTGATGGATGCTTCCACTCCATTATTTTTGAATAGGAAATTGAGGCATAAAGAAGGTTACTATTGTGCCTCATTAATTCAGACATTTCCTGCCCAAATTGATAGTCCACCTTACATAAAGGAAGTGTAACTTTCTAGTTAATCAGACACAATCTTCTGCATTAGCATTTAAAAGAAAAATTAAAAAAAAAAAAAAAGGAAAGTCAATACGGTAAGAAAGAAGTTCAGAAAAATGCTGTTGGCATCAGTGCCGTATCAGAAAATATTGAAAGAGCTGGAGGATGAAAGTCTGAAATGATTAAATGTGGGTGAAGATTGGTCATGCAAGAAGGAGCTTGTAATCATATCTCCTTATCTGAAGACAAATGAAGTGAAGGAGGAGAGAAGGGGAAGACAAGTGTGTGAGATGCCCGCAACACCCGTGGTACGATCACAGCCGTTGGAGGTCCTTGGCCAACCTTCCCTTTCCCCATGCACAAGCCATTTTAGCAGGGAGGTCTCTTTAGTGGTGCTCAAGACTCTGTGTGGGTTCCTGCGCGAGTGACAGTGTGTTGAGCCCTATCACATACGTTTCAGTTGCAACAGAGGCTGAAAGCTGGTCCTGCTGAGAAGTAAAACACAGATGAGCCCGCTGGTGTCTCGTAGGACCTTGTGGGAGCTGATGTGGTTGGTGCCACTGAGCTCCTTGTCCCCTTGTTATGCCTCACGTAGAAGCAGGTGGGTGCCCATGGTTGCACCCACGTTGAGGTTGCTTTGCTGTCTCTTCTGGGAAGTCGAGGGGTAATATTAGCTATTAGATGGGATTTTAAATGGCAGAATTAGAGAGATTTATTTGAAGCATTAGTCTTCATTTCGAAGTAATAAATCTTCATTGTCAGAACTTCCTTAATATTTTTCAGGGATTGTAACAGATGCACATTATTGGTGTTGTGCTGGTGGGCTTTGCTGCAGGATTACAATTTCAGGAACTCAGTGACTTCATAGATCCCACAGCCTGCTTTGGGCATTTTTGAAAAATAATTTTTTTCCCAAGCTTCAGAGCAGGGCCCAGCCCTGCAGCTGTGTTACATATTCTGTCAACTGCTAAAGGAGTGATCCGGGAAAGGACAAGCTAAAATCAAGTTTCTGTGTAACCTGTTAAAAAAAAACAAAACCAAAACCCAGGAATATCAGATAGTATTAATGAATTAAGCCCTAAAGTGCTTTGCTAAACGAAGTACTTCATGATAAATATTGGGGGTCTCCCATGTAAAATATTCCCTAGCTATCTTAGGAAAGAGTGGCATTTAAACTCCCTTCGTTACAGACAGAATAGCGAGAAAATGATTCATATGGTTTAAACATGGGTGTGTTTTTGTTTAAACACTTATTATAAGTAAGAGAAGCCATTAAAGACATCTAAGTGTTTGCAATATTGTAAGGGGTGATTAGAGGCTTTGGAAGAAGTTTAATGGAAACAGCATCGGTATCGAACACCCACACAAGCACACAGAATAGGAGGGACAGGAAGCCGAACTGAGCAGATTTGTTATTAGTCAGATTGTTGTTGCTGTTTTTTTTACAGTCTATTATTGATATACAAACACGCTGTTGAAGAATTAGTAATCTAGAACATTGCAGTTCATTAGAGTTTTTAGTGGTGATCTAACAGGCACGCTCCATCTGGATGATAATAAGAAATAATGGACCGTAGAGAAGTTATGCATCCTCACCTTATAAGCCATTTTCAGCCAGCTGAGAAAGCATCAAAGAGGATGTTTGCTGAAATATGTCACTTTGCGATTATAAATTCAAAGGGAACAAACGGAGCCCTGTGTTCTTTATCTCCACACCAGATATTTAATCCTTTCTTCCTTTGCGTGCTGCACAAATACTTCTAGCCAAATTTATACTGTGGATAAAGGCGTGTCATTGTGTCAATATGACACAGACTGCCGTGGCATGACATTTTTAATGGTTTTTATGTTGCTACAATAAGAATGTCAGAATGAATCAGACTTTCTCATAGTTTATTAACTTTCAGGTTATAATTGTAGCAACACATCTAATGGCACGTCATCTTCACATCTAATGGCAACACATGGAGATTGTTAACTAATGGGTGTTCATGTGTACATGAAACGGAGTAGTCAGTTGTGGTCTCTTTTAATTGGTAGCCTTTAACACAGGAACATGAGCTTTTGGATAGAGATGTCCAAAGGTTAAGGCTCTCGTCTAGGAACGTGAAACCTTTAGTTTCATTTCCAGATCTGACATTAGTTAGAATTATGAACTTTGGCATTTGTTAAATTTTGTGGTTCTTTTTTTTCCTCTCCAAACCTATGCCTGATTTATTGGTTTAAATGTTAAGCGGCTCAGGGCAGGAACTCCGCATGTTTTTGTACAGTGCCTACCAAACCACATTCCAAGTTACAGGGAGCCAACGAAAACAACTGAAAATTTCCAGGAGTAACAAAAAAAGTAGTCTGACTGCACTGTATTACTCGGAATTGCTGTAGTTAACTTCACGTAACCAGTTCAGACCTCGGGTTAAATTCAAAGAGTGCAGGAGGCATTTAATTTTTACCAATCTACAGTTTAAAAGCTCAGGTGAAGGCAGAGGTAAATGGAGGATACTGTCCATTGCTGTGGCTGATCTGATACCCTGCAGTCAGGATATTTCGTGATAGACAAAAGTTCACGTGGGTCTGAGCCACAGCGTTTGTGGGAAGAAAGCAGATGAACCTTCTAGTTCACCCTGATTTAAAAAAAAAAATAATAAAATGCATGAATTATTTTTGCTTCAGGGGATGCAGCCTACCAAATAGGACTGGAGGCAGTTCTTCCTACCATGAGTAGTGTGTTCAATGGTAAATAGTTCCAGGATTAACATAGCCAGGGTACATGGCAACAGTAAGGAGTTGTGCTGAAATTAGTGCCTGTCTCTTGCTTCTCGTAACAATGTGATGAGCATATGTAGGCAGAAATGCAATGGTTGAATATATCTTGGTCTTTTAAACTGATATATTCTCATGTTTAAGGCAGAGTCAGTATTATTCAGGAGAATGGCAAGACATACGTGGCAGACATGATAAAGCCACAACAGGTATCTCCTGTAAATCCTCAAAAGGTTTGTAAATCCTATCACAAACACTGGAAATGTGAGTTGTTTAGGATATTAGGCAACATATTCAAAACACTGATACAGCTTTTGGGACTTTATTTCCCAGCTGCTTTCAGAGAGATCTTGGCTTTTTCGTTGTGTTTCCTTTTTTCTGAAAATCGTTCCCATTATAATCGACATGGAACATTTTAAACTGGTTTGGGATCTGCTCCTTACTCTCTTCTTAACCCCCAAAACAACCCAGAAATATTAATTATAAAAAGGAAATGTGAGATAAAAACTACTAAATAGGCACGATTAAGATAAACCATCAAGTCATTACTCTGAGTTCCCTGAACTCCAAGCGCTAAGTCTTGGAGTACCAAGCCTTAATAGTAGCTTAATATTAGGCACTTTTGCCATAATGAAAAAGAATCCAATTTAAAATTATCACTTTATCTATCTATCTATCTAGATATCTTAAATTTTGATGATTTTTCATTGGTTTGAACTTTTTGCACAAGGTTTTTGTGGTTTCTTGTTCTTCTAACCTGTTTCTGTCTTAGAAATTTTGAAGTAACCTTAAGAAGAAAAGCATTAATTAAGTAAAGTAAAGTAAATTCAGTTCTACTGGAGATGAATGAAAATGTTGTTGTTTGAATGCTTTTAAAATTTAAAGGATATTTTCAATGTTTGTATATATGTTTTATCCTAATGTGATAAGTAATTGCACTGAATTTGAGGCTTCTGTCTATAACTTGTTACTCTTACACATACTTCCAAAAATGAATGAAAAAGACTATATTTTTCATGTAGAGCTACAACAAATGAAAAACAGCCAAATTAATTTTCTCTCAGATTTCCTGAAAACATTCACCTTAACATTGGAAAATATCAGGCCAAAACAAATTAGTGTGATGAAGGAAGTAAGTTTAGAGTCGGAGGTGAAACTCTATCTCCACTGGGGAATGCTCTGGTCACCCTGAAAATAACATTTTAACTCTCTTTCTTGCTCCAATCTAAATATCCTTATTTTGGTAAAAAGACATTGGATATAGATTTGTGAGACCTAGTATTACCTTACTTCCATTTCCTGCAAATTTTATACTCAGCTTTATATTTGTAATACTCTCTTTCATTGTTTTTTGCTTCTTTCACATTCAAGACACCTAACTACAAATACCAAGCAAGTTAATATTGTAGGCAGAAAATTTGTTTGGAAGAGTGTCACAAAATGAGGATAAATCCATTTCTTAGGTTGTGATCCCATTATTTCATTTTAGAAGCCAATATAAAAAAGACAGACTTTACTAAAATCTGTTGAGGCAGTCTGGGTATCTGATATATCAGATTAAGATGCTTTGACAATTATCCCATTGTTATCCTCGGGGATTTTATCCTCAAATGCTGTTTTTCTTGAAACGGTTACTGTAGAGATGGTAATTAATTTTTTTCCTAATCTTTCCCCCCAAAACTGCTGATGTGGCACAGCTGTTGACCCTGCCCAGAGCTAGGTGGTTATGCACAGCTATAATTGGAATAAGGCACTCTGTGTTGTCCCAGGCTGAAATCCTGACATAGTTTTTCTGCTTATTTCCATGCAACCGGAATGTTACCCCTGTTGTTTTGACAACAAGGGGAGACCTACAGGATCCATAGGCTCAACTATGCAACAATCTGTCTTGCTGATGCTGATTTCAGCGCAGTTTTTGTGACAAGGTAGAGCATGGAGCAGGGTATCTTGGAGGCTGATTTACGTGGCACCTTCTCATTAAAACAGGGGGAAGCTTCAGCCCCATCTCCTTTTTCTTTTCTTCTTTCTTTTTTAAATGAAAGCCAAGCTGGCTTGAGTCAGGGTGTACTTAACGATGTTGAGATGTGAAAGTGAGTACCTATCAACTCAGAGTTATTTTTTGTGGCTGTTAGTAGCATCTATTTGTATAGGCAGAAATTGAAGCCTGTGTTGTGCTTCACGGTAGAATATGGTATTGTAAGAAAAATATTTTTTTGTTGTTGTTTCATTATGAAGTTCTCCATGCCATCCCATAACATAGTGGAGATAGCATGTGAAATAATTGCTGCTAATTAAGCCTTCCTGATTTAAAACCATTTCCATAATCTAATTAGGCTAAGTATGTAGCCGAGTGTTATATGGGATAGTTAATGAAAATACTTATTAGCATGGATCACGGTGACATTAGAAAAGGTTGAAATTAATTATGGTCAGGAATTTTTCTTCCTCTTTTCCAACCCTGGGTGTATAAATGGACTGGGATGAGGGCTGGCAGTGAGGTTTGTTCCCTGTGTTTCTTCGCGCTACTACAGGAGAGATTTTCTGCTGTCACCTGAAACATTTATCACAGCAACAGGCGTAAGTATTTTCTTTCCTTTGGGAGGTTGGCACTCAGTGTTCTTCATGCAGGATAAATAAGCTTTTATGCAGAATTATGTTGTCAAAGTCTTTAAGTACAAAATATTGGAGACACTTAAAAATATATTCAAAAAGCACTTTGGGCCCGTTTCATAGCAGTCATTCTGTTTGCTTCTGCTTTAATCTTGCCCATTTTTCACTGGAAAATCTGATGCACACTTTTCCCACAAAAAGGACAGACTCTCCCACCCTTTCACCATCAGCACACACAGAGCTCTCCAATAATCAAGCACTTAGTGAACGAGTGCAGCAAACTTATTTCAAAAAGCAAGGTGTCCCACTTGACGAATCTCTAAGGATTAAGGAAATATAAGAAGTACCAAATAGCTGTGCTAAATTCTCTGAGGAGGAGGATTCAGCTTTGCCTCTTCCTCCCAGTGGTTACATCGGCAGAGCTCGTTTCTGTGTGCTTTGTGTGGATCCCGGAGATTTCATCTATGCAAAGGATGCCTTGAAAAGGCTGCGTGAGCAAAACCATAGGCGGAGGTAGTCCAAGGGAAGAATGGCAGACGAGTGCGGTTCTCCTCATCCAGCCTTTATGGAGGAAGAAAGGCACAGATTTTGAGGTGTCACTAGTAGCCTGGGTTCATGTTAATACCTGGGGTGAAACTGGAACAGTCATTCCGTGCAAGTGGCTTTTTTTGCAGCGGAAATGTCTTCATGAAAAGGATAGTACACTTTTTTTTTATTTTAGGTCTTGGAAAGTTTCTGTAAGTGAAAGGACCAATATAGTCAGATTGAAATGTTATATTTGGAGCTTTTATTCCGTTAGTTCCTTTATTGGCCTGAAAAAAAAAAAGCGGGGGGGTGGGGAAGGGAAAGAAAGGAACAGAATCCTCTGCTTGGAGCATACAGAAGGGGAATTTCAAAGCATCTGTGGTCAGTAGGTCCTTGTTGAATTAACCAGCAGAAAGTGATTTTGGACCTTCTCCAGCTGCCTTGTTTTTCCTCTTTTTCTTCCCGTTTAGAGCCAGCTTTACCAAAACAACACGGAATTTTATTCCACCTGATTGTTTTCCCAGAGACTGAGAGAACTGATTAAGCCATGTGGTGAAAGCCACGCTACAGTTTCTAAGATGCCCTTAAGGAAAGAAGAGTGTTTCTGATGAATTATGGTATATTATGATAATAATTGTAGATCATAAATTCTACTGTCAGCACAAAACTTGACCTTCATTTTGGTCTGGGCCCTGAAAATACATCTTCTTAGGGCTTCTATACTGTCCCAGTGGTGTTTTGTAGGCTACTTCAGGGTTTGGGTGCTTGACATAGGGATATCACGTAAGGATGGGGTTAGGCAGAGGTAGGAAGTGAGTCTGTCCCTGAAGAGGCTCCAAGTGCGTCCATAATTCAGCAACAAGAGGAATTGTTTTAATTAGTTACATGATTGTCTTTTTTGACTTCAGGCTGTAGTCTTTAAGTGTGCTGTGGGACTTCTATTTTAACAGCCAACGTGCAACATACTTTCCTAGTAAAAAGCAGTATCATGGGGGGACATAATCTTGAATTCTCTGTCATCTTAAAAAAACACACTGTTTCTCATAAATGAGTATTAAACTTAGTGGATGGTCCAGAATGTTTTAAAAATGGTTCCCTTGGCTAGAATTTATCTTGCCTAACTTAAGACATGTATGATTTAAAAAAATACTGTCTTCCCAACGTCCTTTATATTTCTTTTAGACTCATTCAGAAGAAATGGGTACTTTCAAGGCACAATTCATCACAACAGACATCACCACTGTAGGTGTCTGTACTTTAAAATGAGATGAAACCGTGTTTTTAAAGTCTGATTATAAAATAACTTAAATGTAGATATCTGTATCCTGCATTTCCTTAGAAACACAGGTAGAGCTTTGTTAGAACAATGCAGCTGTACTGAGATAAAATCACTTCATGAAGCATGGGAGTTTTACATTGCCGGTAAATATTTTGTCATAGAAGTTTGTGGAACTGAAGTAGTGTATTTGTATGGAAAAGGAAAGAGGAGAAAGCAAAAAGGACTGTTTCTCCTTCTCATGTGGGTGGGTGTGAATTCATATATAAACTTGCTGTGCGTATCTGAATGCTTTGTTTTTGTAATTGCTCTACTTTTATCATTCCTTCCAACGTAGGCGAATCTTTCTTTTCCCGTTCTGTAGATTAATGTGCAGCCCGTCCACCACTAGCGGGCTCTATTAATTGGTGTAATTGTGCTTCACCTGATGAAAGCACTTTGCCTAGAATTATTTAAACTACCGACAAAAGAGGGTCCATCTTGGCCACACCTGAAGCGTGATTACTCCATGTGTACCAGTGCAGCCTCCAGCTGCAACAGTTTGAGTTGGATCAGGTTCATTTGTGATGAAAAGTGGTCCAGAGAGATTAACCCGAGCATTGAAAAAACTTTAAAATTGAAGTAGTTTGATGTTGCTGAAAACTTGCTTTATTTTATCCTCTCTTGAAAAGATGCCCCGAGTTGCACGGTGCAGTCTGCTGATAGCACCTTCTTAATCAGTAGCTTCGTTTTAACCGTATCACGCAAGTCGTGCACAGAAATTAGGAGCTGCTGTTGGGCTCTCCTAGCAGATGTGCAGAGCGGTGATGAATTCCTGCCTTGCCTGTATTTTCCTTTGTTACTTAGTAATCGCCTAAAAAATGGTAAATACGACTGAGAGCTGAGTGTGCTGCTTTACACAATAACCACTAACCTAATTCCTGCAGGGAAGTGGGGCAGTTGATGCTACTGTGTGCTTGGGAGAAGAACAACTTATGAGGGAGCCAACAGGTACCTTGAGAGTGACTGCAAAATTGATAATATCATTTCGATTCACCAGAGCAACTCAGATAATGCTGCTCCCAAACCCCATTAAATGAATCAGTTCTGACGAGCGTTACCTTACACATCTCCGTGCAGATGCTGCACAGTCACTTGTAACTTGTTCTTGTGCTGGCTAGGTGATTTATCTCCCTGCAAAAGTATTTAGCTCTCTGGGTTGCAGGATAATTTGTATATATTTGGCACTTGATGTCAGTGGGCATCACTTTGTTAGAGTTTATTAGCTGCTCCTGTAATAGATCCTGTAATAGCCACAGCCAGTCTCACGTACGGACTTGGCACCAGCTGTTTGATCACGCGAAGTGAGTGGTTTTTAAGCTGGAGACTAGTTGAAAATTATAGAAGTATTTGATAACCCTTTGATTGTACTGTCATATAAATACATTTCAAAGTGCGAAGAGTGGAGGCATGAAACCTGCAACAAGTACCTTTATGA
Organism: Chroicocephalus ridibundus; assembly: GCF_963924245.1. Lineage (NCBI taxonomy): Eukaryota > Metazoa > Chordata > Aves > Charadriiformes > Laridae > Chroicocephalus > Chroicocephalus ridibundus. The sequence continues at coordinate 64,783,410 of NC_086287.1, forward strand.
AGAAGTGTGGTTTGCCTCTGTCAGAGGGAATACCCATGGCTTGTCCTCTGGGTTGCACCTTCCGAAGACACAATCAGTACAATCATAACCCAGGAAAACCTACTTGTTTTCAAATAAAATTAAAAACATTCTTTTTCAGTATGAATTGAACTGTGAAATACCAAACTTAATGTAGATGGCTTTCCAAGTATTTGATATGCTTTGCTCACTTCTAAGAAATACAATTACGTTTTTCTTATTTGAATGTCATTATTCAAATTGCACCATATTATCCTGCATGTTGAATTGCATTGCAGCAATAAACATAAACCACCACTTATTTGTACAAATATTACAGCTAGTTCCCTGCAAATGTCTGCGTATTTTCAATAGCAACAGAAATTACAAATAGAAAACAAGATATTTTTTTTTTTTGTTAACCATCGTATAATAGGCTGAGTACATGAGCACTTCCTTACCGCCGGGTCATTTTTCAACCTGTCAAGACCAAATGTACTTGACAAAGAATCAAGAAAGAAAGCAAAAACCAAAAATTGATTCATGACACTTAGGCTACTTCCTCTAAGCACCTAGCTGTCTGTAATGTCAAGATTTTTATGATAAATAAGTTCCAATCATAAAAATGAAGATTATCATTGTGATTTACAGTGCAGGAAATTCTAGGTCTAAAATGGCCAAGAAAGAATACCAGAGATGTGTAATCAGATTGTAATGGTGCTTAGTTATTGGGTATAAGGCAAGAATCAGCCTTTGACAGATGGGCTCCATACTGAATTACCCACCCACTGAGGTGCTGGATCTACCTTTTCTTTTTTTCCCCCTCATGTGCTGAGATGCAATACGGAAAATGACGATCAGCTGAATCCTCATGGGAATAAATGAAAATAACTTTTAGAAAGTGTAGTGTCACTAGAGGATTGCTGCTGCCTGAAGGTACCATTTTTAAGAGGGACTCCTCACCACAGCATACGGTGCTACTACAGCACCGGCTTGGTGGCAGCTGCCTGTGTGGGATGTCTTTCCTACCTGAGTCCATTGGAAGAGCAGTTGATTAAAGCAATGCACTACTTTGTTTGGAAAAAATGGTGTTTCAAATGTCTAGTGCTTGAATCTCCTGAACGTGTTAGGGGAGTGCTTCATAGTGCAAAGTTAAATGATCACGTGTGGACCTTGAAGAGCTTAATGTTTTTTAAAAAGTAAGATTGTGGTTACAGAAAGTGCAGATACTAAGGTCCGTTGCTCTAAAGTTTGACTTTTCCTGTGATGCACAGAGACTGCTGCACGTAGAAAAGTAAGTTTGTTCAGCAGGACTAGGCAGAGAGACAAGGTCATTAGGAAAATTATGAGCTGCAAGGTAGTTTTATTGTTTCTTGAAATTTTAAATATACAGTAAAATGCAATGATTTCAGCACAGTACATGAACCCTGCTTTTTCACTCTAATTAAATTTGTTCTAAACATTTGGAGCTAAAGATCTTTGTGGAGGAACAGAAGAGAGGAGCCACACTGAGACTGACCTTATTATAATTTCGTTTGGGGGCCAGGCAGAGGTGCACCACCCGTGGTCACTTGGAGGACAGTTTAATAATTTCAGTCATTCTCAATATTCACTAAGTACACCCAGATACAGGGTGTGTCATAATGTTTACTGACACAAGATTATTTATTTTCCCCAGTCAGCAAAGAAAATTGGTATTTCTAAGCATGTTCTCAGCATCTTGGTAGGTGAAGAAACCACCTGGGGTAAGAAGAAAGCTGTTGCCTTGTGATTGCTACTGCCACTGCTCAGATTTTCTTGCATCCTGCTTTCTTTGTTGCAGTCTTATTTCAAACTGCACGAGAGAAAGTGCTTTGGGGAAGAAGCATCTATAGCAATATCTAGGGAACAATCTTAATCCCTCCAGTAATTCTTTGGTTCTTTGACCTCGTACTTTTAATCTCCTTGAGAAGTTTATTCCTTGACCTCGTGGTTCTAATTCTGTCACAAATTTTATTCCTTGACCTCGTGGTTTTAATCCCTTTCCTAATTCTACTCCTGAGCTCCGGTTTGAGGGGAGTTTTGTGTAAGCACATCTTGGAATCTGTGCTGCCTTAGCTTGTTTCTGGTTAAAGGTTGAAACAGTGGGAAAAGAATCAGAAGATGCTTTTATGCACATACCCAAATATATTCCAAGGGAGAGCCAACTATTTCCGGGCCTGGAAGTTATTGTGAGACATTTAGGGCAGGAAATGTAGGCGAGCAGTTTCAAGTTACTTTAACAGGGGTATCATTTGCTTAGATGAACATTAAACTAATCTTAAGATGAGTCTTGTGAAGTTGATTATCATATTATTGCAATTATATCCTCTGGGAAGATTTGCAAATGAGTTGGATGTTCAGGCTTAGAGAGTAAGAGGAAGGTTTGGACTTGAGTGTGCTTTGCCTGTATTTGAACCCAGCCAGGAATATAGGTTTACAGACCAGCACATAGCAGAGGCCAAGGATGGAGAGATGAAAGACGTTGCATCCTGTCATTTTTCTTCTTTTGAGCTATTCGGTTTCCCACAGTGCATCAATTTTTAATCTACAACATTGTAGCCCCTTTCATGAAGGGTTTTTTTTTCTTTACTTTTCCTTTTTTGCCAGTTATATAAAACCATCTGCTGTTTATCTTTTATCACTTTGAGCGCTCGCTCCCTTTCTTTATTCTTGTTGCCTTCTGTCCGTCACTCTACGGAAATAATCATGTTATTTGGAAAGTTTGTTCGGAAGTTGCTCATTTTCATCTGTGGTGCGTCCTTTTGCTGGCAGCCACAATAAGGCATGTAGGTACTATTATGTTCTTGTGTACTTGACGGTAAGACTTGAGCAGACTGGAGTGCAGGCAGCTAGGAATGGTTCTGACTCCCAACATCCACATTAGGAATCTTGCAGGGATGTGCTGTTGCACAGCTGTAGCTTAGAGATGGTTTTTAGGATAGCCTTGAGCTAAGGGCATTGCAGTAACTTGTTTTCTGGGCCCTGTAATGATCTGCTTTGTGTTCCACCTTCTGGATAAGACGTAGAGGGAAAAGGCTACTCTGAGTAAATGTGGGGTTTGCTGCCCAACTACTGCTCAGGAATTATTCCGACAGGCAGCTGGAAGGCATTTTTCAAATGCTGATTTATTTTTTACTCTCACTTTGATGGAAAAACCGTAGATTACTGCTTTACAGCTTGACTGTTTGTCTATCCCAGCTCTTGATCAGCTATAGAGCTACATGGTTAAAAGACTGACAAAAAGTTTATCAGGACTATCACACAAAAAAAGAGGAGGAAATGCATTCTCAGAATTGGTCCTCAACCCCTTCTCTTTCCTTTCCACCCCAATGACTTGGTTCCCTAGAAGCTAACTTGCCTTACCTGGGGTAAAACTCATCAGTGCAAATTATCATTACCATTATTATCTAAATAACAGTGTTTAATTAAAAAGAAGATTCTGTCTGCTATGCCTCCACCTCTCCTTTTTTTTTTCCCCCTCCCCTTTTTCAAGAATTAAGTGTCAACTCTGGATCCATTCAACAGTCTCAGCTATTTAAATATTAAATACCTGATATTATATTAGATGATGCATTGGAATAGCTCTAATGCAAAAAACCTTGGAAAAGGTAGCCAAAACCAGAGATGTCAGTGCTCCCTACATTTTAGTGTCAGCCTTAACTGTGTTTCATTTGTTAAATGCAAAAGCATTGTTGCTGTCAAATATAACAGAAGCCCAGACCTGATGTCAGAGGTCTCATCTGCTGGTAAAACTGTCTACGTGTTTCTGATGTTACTGCAAGCACAGTGAGCTCCAGGATGAAGCCCCATGCTCATCCATGCTCTGCAAACACCAATGGCTCAGCTGGGTCATAAGCAGGGCTTGGCAAAGTTGGACCATGTAGATGCTTGATTTGTTTGGAAATTTGAAATTGCCAGGCAGAGAAGGTTCGAGCAGGAAAATAGCATCATGTGTGTTGGAAGAGTGATTATGAAGAAACTGAGGTCAAGGGGAGGTTTTGTAAAAGCTGAAACAGGTAAAACAATGTTTAGTAGATGGTTGAGGTTCGTGGGAAGCTTGTGCTGTTTGTATACCCCAGTGCTGAAACTCTCTCTGTCCTGAGTTGAACGACAGGTGTGTGACCAGGCTTGTGGGAGGAGGGCTGAACTGTCTTTCCTAGTAGTGAAAAGGTGTGGATGTTGTCTACCTAGACTTTAGTGAAGCCTTTGACACTGTTTCCCACAGCATTCTCCTGGAGAAACTGCCTGCTTATGGCTTGGATGGGCGTAGTGGATAAAAAAACTGGCTGGGCCTAAAGAGTAGTGGTGAATGGAGTTTAATCCAGTTGGCGGCTGGTCACAAATGGTGTTCCTCAGGGCTCAGTACTGGGACCTGTTCTGTTTGATATCTTTATCAATAGTCTGGACGAGGGGATAGAGTGCACCCTCAGTAAGTTTGCAGACGACACCAAGTTGGGCAGGAGTGTTGATCTGCCTGAGGGTAGGAAGGGTCTACAGAAGGATCTGGACAGGATGGACTGATGGGCTGAGGCCAACGGTATAATGTTCAACAAGGCCAAGTGTCGGGTCCTGCACCTGGGCCACAACAAACCCATGCAATGATACAGGCTTGGGGGATAGTGGCTGGAAAACCGCCTGGAAGAAAAGGACCTGGGGATGTTGGTCGACAGCCAGATGAATATGAGCCAGCAGCGTCCCCAGGTGGCAAAGGAGGCCCATAGCATCCTGGCCTGTATCAAGAATAGTGTGGTTAGCGGGACTAGGGAAGTGATCATCCCCCGGTACTCAGGACTGGTGAGGCCGCACCTCAAACAGCAGGTTCAGTTTTGGGCCCCTCACCACAAGAAAGACATAGAGGTGCTGGAGCATGTCCAAAGAAAGGCAGCGAAGCTGATGAAGGGTCTAGAGCCAAGTCTTTATGATGAGCGGCTGAAGAAACTGGGGTTGTTTAGCCTGGAGAAAAGGAAACTCAGAGGAGACTTTATCGCTCGCTACAACTACCTGAAAAGAGGTTGTGGTGAGGTGGGGGTCGGTCTCTTCTCCCAAGTAACAAGTGATAGGGAAAGAAGAAATGGCCTCAAGTTGCACCAGGGAAGGTTTAGATTCAATATTAGGAAAATTTTTTTCACTGTTTGGGTTATCAAACATTGGAACAGGCTGCCCAGGGAAGTGGTTGAGTCACCATCCCTGGAGGTACTTAAAAGACATGTGGATTAAACATGGTTTAATGGTGGACTTGGCCGGTTAACAATTGGACTTTATGGTCTTAAAGGTCTTTTCCAACCTACACGATTCTATGGTTCTGTGATTCTATAGACATATGTATTTCATAAGATACGTACAAGACATACATATGACCCTATACACAGTGCACACACAGACCTTCTCCATGCATGCACAAGCAGACTGGCTCTGTAACCATGTTCCCTGTCCACTGTGAAAAGCTGAGGGACCATTTAGCCTCTTCCCTAAAATGGTGTGACAGAAAATGGAAAGTCTGTGTCTCTGGAGGATAAGAATATACACAGTGAAAGACGAGAGAGCTCTGATACGATGACAAAACCTTAAATGCCGCATAGCCTGACATCAAAAGAGCTTAGATAATTTCTTAAATATGAAGATGAATTTAAATGGATTGCATTTGTAGTCTGATGAAAGTCATAGCTTAGGTATGCTGGAGATCTTGTGTTAATTGCAGTTCTCCAGGGTGTTTCTCAACCCAGAGTTTTCTTTACGCTTTATCTTGTGGCAGATGCTTTATAGGCATTTCAGTCACTCAAGCTGCTATATTTAATGCATGTATTACTGTTAACACAGAAGGTGTTAATATCCATAATGATGTTTCCTTTGAAAAAGCCAGCAGCATTTATTCTAGCTCTTTATCTTTAATGTGATTGTCAAGATTTTGCTATGTTGGAGAAGGAAATGATGACATTCAAGCCACCTCAGAGTAGTAATTCCATTAGAGCACTTTCCAGTTCTTTAGCTATGGCCTTGACTTCTTTAATTAGCAGAGAAATTTAATAGAGATGTATTAGTGAAAGGAAATCAGCTTTGGAGTGTTATCTGAAGGCAGAAAATAAATACACACTTTTCTGTTACAAGTGTGAGTAAACATGGGCATCTGAACTGGATCCACAGGGTCTTCTCCAAGGGTTTGCTTTGAATGGTGAAGACCAGAGGTTACAAAAATGTACCACAACAAATCTTCAAAGCAGTGGCTGAAGCTACAAACCTTATAAATTCTAGGCGCCTTTTACCTGCTTCCTGGGTGGGAATGTGAGACAGGAACAATATGGAAATGGCCAGATGAGTTGGCCATTGTCTAGTGGGTTTCTTGTTGAATGCAGTGGGTATCCAAATGTTGGAAACCCCATGAACAGAAGCTTATAAAGCAGGGTGTCTACCAAGATCCTCTGCCCATCTGAGACCCACCACCACAAATGCAGTTGGAGTCAGTATTCTTTGAAAGGAACCAGCAGGGATTCACCATGGCGGGGTGACTGCCCTCGCCTGCATACTTGAGGAGAGGCTGGTCATGAGAATATGTCCCTAGGACCTGGGCAACCATCCTTGGCCTGGGGGATTTCAGTCCTGCATCTTTCACCTTCTAGAGATCCCAGGGCACCTTTCTAACTTATCCCTCTTATTGCACCCTGGCTTGAACTCCTGGCTTGAACTCCTGCCGGTTTCTCTCCCAGATGAACTCGTTCATCTCCTGTGCCCGAGCCTGGCCATTCTTAACTCTTTCCCACAGCCCCCTAGTTCAGCGCCCTCTATTGTTTGCAGGTGCCTCTGCCTGGTCTCTTCCATATCCTTGCCAAGTCTATTGGTCTCTGTTGAAAAGCAGCATTGAAGGTGATTTGGGAATATTTAGATTAAAAAGAGAAGCAATGATTCTGAGTAATTCCAGGGTTAGTCCCCATTGCTACACAATGATGTAGGGATCTGAATTTGCTTAACCTTTGTTTTCTGGTTGTGCTATTTCTTTGGACGTGTTCCATGATGCCCAAAGCCCCTAACAATGATCCATTTTTCACTTTGCAAGGCACTCATCCAAGTGAAGTTCTCCGTTCTGAATGTTTATGCTGAAATATTCTGGCATCGAGGAGAAGCTATGTGTACAAACCAGTTTCATCTGCAGTACCCTGTCCTGCATTCTTTTTTCAAAAATTTCAATGACTAAGAGCATTTAATACAATTACATAATTGCATTATGAGAAAAAGTAAATTTTTTAATGGAATGCTTCTTCCAAAATTGGTATTTTAAAAGATGCCTTGGTTCTTGAAAAATCAAATTATCAAGATTGCATTTTTTTTGTGCAAATGTTTGCTACTCTTGAGGGTATTTTTTCAACTTTTGCAAAAACTGCGGAGTACATTAATGTGTAATTGTAAAACATCTGAAGATTCTATAGCCATTTTATACCCCTTATAAGGAAGGAAGAAAATTATGTTAATATTTTGTGTTTAGAAAAGGTATACTTTTTAGCATAAGTAATAGGCTTTTATTTCTCAGATGGCTTTCACTGTGCGCTTACAGCTCTTTGTTGGAAAGGCAGCAGCTCTAGTGTCTTTCCTGTGAAAAGAAGCTGAAAACAGACAGCTGAAAACAACCACAATCAGGTGGTTATTGGGGATATGGACAGAGAGGAGAAGGTTGCACCTGCTTCATCATCCCAGTGCAGCTGACTTAAAATCTTAAATCACCCAGTTTTTCATTTCTTTGCTCAGTCAAAAGTAGTGCTAGGGTAACAAAGCAAAGCAGTGCTTAAATTCTTTCACCTTTCCCTGTCATTCCCTCTTTACTTCTGCTGCTGCTAAAATCAATACACATCTGCCAAATATGTCTCTGAAGTTGCTTGAGGCAAAGGAATCGGTCTGCAGGTTTGCTGTCAGAACAGTGTTAATTCAGCACCTCCAATAATGCGGATAACGTGAAGGAGTCTGGATTTAGATGGTTTTTGGTTTCTCAAAATAGGTGGCAGCTTTTCTGTATTGATTTCAAATGGATTATGAAATGTTTATGTAATGAAGATAAAAGGATTCTAAAACCAACAACTGGAAAATTATTATGTATTGCCAATGAAACCTCAGTCTTTGTTCCTCATCTTTTTATCCCCCTTCCCCTTCCCCTGTTGAATAAAAGTTCTGTCAGCTTATAGGGAAGGACTATTGCAATTGTTGGAGCTTGATTTTTCTGATGCCAGGTTTATATAACTTATGTCTCCAGAACTTCTATTGTCACTTTTCTCTAAATAGAAGACATTACACCTAATATAGATTCTTTTTATCTATTTGTCATTTAAATATACTATATATAAATTTAGAACCTGCTAAAAATTATTTTAATTGGGAAAATAAAGTGCTGGGTAATGTTCTTTTTTCTTCCCTCCTCTTTCTCTCTCTATGAAGGTAACATTTTCTCAAGTAACTTTTAAAAAGGCTTTTATATTGCAAATTATTTGAAGTGCATGTTACCAGACTAATTAAATTTCTTACAAGACTACCTTTGCTGTTACTTAGCTTGTGGCTGTGCTGTAGGATTACAGGCAGGTTAATTGTAAAAGCCTCACTGTATTATTAAATAATGCAAAATACTGTTGGGATATACAGTTGTGTACAGTTGTGCAGAAATACAGTTGGGATATTTTCATGGAAAACATTTCGTATTCTTCTAGAACAGATCCTTATTTCCTGACTGCTGATGATCCTCGTCTTCCTCGGCTAGCAGAAACTGCAACAAGGATCTGACAAAGTCCTGAATCTCCCTTACAAGTTCCCACAGCCTGCTCTATCTGGAAAAAACTGTCTGTCCAAAGCAGTGACCTGACCAACTGCTGGTTACAAAGACCTGATGAGCAGCCTACAGAGCCACTAGTTCACCTTCAGCAATACAGTATTAACTCATATTTTAGATCCATGCAGAGGACGAAGTCACTGCTGCTCTGTGGACGGGGCGTACTGCCCTTGTCGTGATTTTAACAAAAAGGAATTTGAATGATTCAGTTTCCATTTGAAGTAAAATAGGTGAAACATAGTGAGAAACAGACTTGCTTTTGAAGGACCGTGATATATATTTTTAGTAGTCGATACTGAGAAATACTATTTTTTATTTTTCTCTGAGGGAAAATGAAAGAGATCATATGGAAGATCAGTCACGGTGCATGTGTTCGATAGCCTTTCCCAGATGTCATCTCAGCCTATCATGGGATCAGAAATAAAGGTTTTCTTTTTCCAGTAATTAAGAAAAAGCAAGATACTATGTGAGCAATTACTTTTAAACTGTTTGTAATAATTTAGTATGAGATTGTGCCACAGTGGTAATTTGTCCAAATGTCCTCATGAGTTTAAATACAAGTTTAAATACGAGTGCCCTGAATGCAAATACCATTGGAGTATTGCAGAAATTGCTTACTGGCGACTAAATTGGCATATTATTAAAGCTGGTTAAAATTTTTGAGGGAGAATTTTATTTCAATAGAAGATGCTCATTTGTCAGAGAGGAAGCATCTAACTGATCCTGCCAAAATATCTTTTAAAAACTTGTTAGCACTGTGTGTCCTCTTCCTTCCCATTATGTCCTGATAAATTCAATATGGGACAAACCAACTTATCAGTTTTGTCATTAAGCATCCTTTGCTTTGAGTTTTTTATTCTTTAGTGTTACCTAGTGGAATGTAAAACAGTGCAAAATGATTTAATTTTAATTCTTATCACCCCGTCGCCACCTATTAGTTGTGGGGCCATAAGGGGGTATACTCTGCCATGTGTGCAGCACGCTGACTCTGCTCAGTGACATTCATTTCTTTGGTCTTGTCTACGCGTGGAGCAATTAATGACTCTATGTCTGGACGAGGCAGGAGATTTGTGGGGTGGGCACAGACTTCCTTAAATCATCTGTGGCTTCTGCACAGGGTTGAAAGGATCATTTCTCCTCCTCTACTCAGTCCCTCTCAGTATATGTTCTTTAAAGTACTTACTGTTTGCTGAATGCTTGTAAAGGATGAACCTGGAAATGGACTGCAGCTTCATTGTGTCTAAATGAGATGGAAGATGCACAAGCTCTTATTAATTATAATCAGTAAGTGGTACCTTTTGAGAATGTTAACTTCTTGTTATTTTGGTTAGAGCACTTAGAAAGTCTTTCACAAATGAAAATAAATACATTAGGTAAATAAATCAGTCCTTGAACCTGGCATGAATCTGCCCAAAATAATAACAATTAAAAAAATATTAATAATTGCTCTACGCCTCTGAAGTGTGAAACGGAGATAACAGAAGACTTCAGTAGTAAATTTGTTCTTATATCTGACTTGTTAGTTAAGATTTTGTTGGCTTCTGCCACAATTCTTATCCTAGCTTTGTTGATGAATCATCATCAACAACCATAAAAGCAGGTTTTATTCAGTGAGTTTGTTAATAATGTAAAAATGAAAATAAATGAATATTTTCTTTGCATAAAAAGCTTGGCTGTTCCAAATCTGTATTGGTTCTGCAATATTAAGTACATAGTTTTGAAGAGCAGAACCAGAGCTCTGGTGGTGTGTACGAACAGAAATAATTGATATGGCTAATATTATATTTCACTAGCAACTTTCACAAGGACAAATACACTATGAGGATTGTCCATGCTGTGTATTTCAAATTGCCTGATTTCAGAACCGCAGTATGAACTGTGGTTCTCTAAATTGTAGCTAGTTGTCCAGTGTAGTGTAATACAAGCAGTATGGTCACTGTCTAAAACCAGTCCAAAACGGACTGTAGCGATCAAGCTGTTAATGCTGCTTGGTGTATACCTAACACGCTTTGGCTTCATTTCATGTTCTCAAACAAATGTCCTGATTGGAAAGCTCTGGGTCATCAGGCAGGGGAGGTTGTGAGGAAATTGGGGTAGGATCTCAGCTTCCTCTGGAGCTCCTTAGTGTGTCCCTGCTCTTTGTATGAGGTGCTGGCACGTGCAAATCAGGGCTAGGGCATGCTTCACGCAGTACTCAGCATTTTCCTTTGGAATCTTCCATTCATTAATTTCAGTGGGAAAGGTCCTCTGGGAAGAGTTTATTTTCCGACTTCCCAAGTCACAGATGCCCATTTGGCTGACCTTTTTCTCACACTCCAGAAAACGAGCCGTAGAATTTCAATGGAGGTTATTCTGTAGCATAAACCTAACTGGTTTTTGCATCATGTTAACACATAAAAATCCCTGAAAAGGGTCCAAGACCTTGTTGTGTGCTAGGTGCTTAACAAATAGAGAATCTGCTTCTAGGCATTTCTGGCCTGTGCAAGTAAGAGTGCTTTCCACTTTTACACCTTCATCACACATATTTCCATCCTTGGAAATATGGATGGAGGTGAGAAGGAAAGAGACTTGATGCTTCTCCTGCCCTTTGGTCACTTGAATTCAGTGGCACAGAAGCTGCCTCAAGAGCTCACGTTTTAAACAGTACAAGCTCTTCCCTCATGAAGTCCCATTCCTCCAGAGGTTCCCTCTATGTACTGCTTTTTCTGTGACTGTAAAGCTCTTAATGAGTTACAGGGCCCTTAAAACATCTCAAATCATTAATACCCACTCTGAAATTCACTGTCTCAAACTGTATCGCTGGAATTAGAAAGTTGCTTGAAACTTTAGGGTTAGGCTCCAGCTTCTCAGGCATCAACTTGCCATAAACTGCTGCTTCTTTCCTATGTGTTTTTGAGACTGCACCACTTTTTATTGATATGAATCAGGGGGGCTTTGCAAAAAGCACTCAGCTGTAACCCAGCTTACCTCCCACCAAAGTCGTACCCATATGAGCTGCATTATGCTGATGATATTGTGCCTGCGCCACTTCCCTGATTGTTGCTTTCCACTGGGTGTGTTTGGTTTATCACATTTTGTCATTAAGCATCCTTTGCTTAATGTGCCTTTACTTCTAAGACCGTTTGCCTTCCCAATCTGTCAGGAGCACAGCAGCCTCTGAGCAGCCTGTTGTACCTCTACCTTAGCAGCCACTCATTAAATTTTCAAGAAAATACCACCTTCCATGTTGTTCCTCATGTTGTGGAGGAGGAGGTTTACACATGGTCACATAGATACTAGAAGGACACCTCAAAACTTCCCTTCTTCATGGATGCCTTGAAAACCTGTCGTTAGGGAGGAAGTTGTCTATTAGGTTTGTCATTGCTGTTGTGTTGATTTCTTGTGCTTTGCTGTCTGGAAACTCATGGAAGGAAGAATGCCTCTGTCTTCCAGTGCCCCGACTCTGATGTTCTAGTGCAGGTGTAGACATAGATATGGCATGAATTGGGGCAGCATTTGGGCAGTCATAGGTGGCATGCCATGGGAGCAGCCCATCGTGCTCAACTGGATTTGTGATGTTGGTGGCATGTGGAAGGTGATGGCAGATGCAGGAAGGTGCATTCTCTGCCTCTGTTTTGCCTGATTTTGAAGAGAAACATGGAGGTGGAGGGAGTGTGTAAGGTGCCCGTGTTGTAGCAGCCGGACTAACACTCCTGGGCACTCTGAGGGTGATGCCCCGTGTCCCATGTCTTAGACCGAAGCCAAGTTGTAGAGCTCCGTGCGATGGTCAGGTTAGAGAAACCAGGCAGAGCCTCGTCCTTAAGCAGCCCTGAGTTTCTGGTATCCCCAGTAGCTCCAGAAGGAGCCACAGGGCAGAAGCTGACGAGGCTGTTAATTATGGTTACTTCAGTAAAACAAGTCCCCTGTGATGAGAGCTTGCCATTTGGCAGCTGGACTAACAGCACTTCGCGTGACAAAGGTGTGCAGTGCTACAGCAGTGGGATCTTTGCCAGTATTAGCAGAAGAAAACTTGATTTATGAAAAAAAAAACCACGTTTTTAGCCCTATTAGTCAAATAAAACCTGGCTGCAAGGGTTAGGTAGTTAATTATTTTTTATGGATGCTTGTGAAGCTGGGGAGTTGGTGAAAGTGAGGTGTTGTGTATAAATTCTTCAGAAGGATCCAGGGATGGAAAATAAGGAGTCATTTCTTACAGTGTCATGGCAACCAGCTGTACCCAGAGGAGGCACCTTATCAGTTAGGTTAAATAATTAGGAATAACATTGAGTAAAATGAAGAAAAACAGCTTAGAGTGATGCCAGGTGGGAGGCAGCTAAGCTTTAAACAAAATAAAAAATATGCTATATCACTTCTGGAAGACTTCAGCAGCAGCTGAAAGGAGACGTGGATAGGAGGAAGAAATGGAGGGAATTAACAAGACAGATAGTGAAAAAACCACTTATGTTAGAAACTTATTCAGGTAACATGGAAAGTATTTAGACAAACCCTTAGTTTTGTTGAAAATATGTTTTTATTGAAAGCTATATGTTTTGAAGAAAAGAATTCATATACACAAGATTTATTTTTTTTTACTTCCCAGTTAATACGTGTTTGTTTTCAAGATAACAGAAAAGTTCTCTCTTGCTCATTCTCTTTCTATGCTTTTCAGACTTTTTTACACTAGGAAGAAACTGGAGAAAAATCCTTCCCTTTGTTTACTGATGGAAAGTTTTTAAAAAATGAGAGTAGATATTATTTTATTTTTTTAAAACTTCACTTTGATGATGGAACAAGTAGAATATAGTAAAGAAATAAGACATTACTTTTCTACTTTCACTTTAAAAGAACTATAACTACAAATTCAGATTAAAAAACCCACAGGTGTTACTTTCTCTTATTTTGTTGCTGAACTTTACCCTATTTCATTGGGAAAAAAAGCGTCTAAATAGTGAAGTGGGGAATAATAATTTCTAAAAACAGTAAATGTAACAAATTATAAAATACTTCATTCTGAAAATTTCTAATGAATAATATAACAGGGACAATTGAAGTAAATGATAGGTATGGAACAAAATTTAATTTATCTTTGTATAATGCATGTATAAATGTAAAATATGAGGTGTCTGCGATGTTATTATTACTGCTACTACTACTACTTCTCTTTTTTTAAAGTTCTCTCTTACTTAGTAACAATATCTACCTGTCTCTATGTGCCATATCCACTTATTATGAATAGACATGAAGAAAATTAAAATAGTTTCTCAAAGGCCTTTTGCTCTGCCTTTGGGAAACTTCCCATACAGATTCTCAAAGTAAAAGATAAACATACCTGTTTATTGCCAACCTTAAAACTTACTAGCGCCAGCAACTACTTTCCATTGACCCCAGTGAATTATGGATCACTACCTCTGGGAAAAAATGAGTTCAGATTAATGTAATTAAGAACTAAGGCAGGTTAGCTTGCAAATTTGGTTCAAAGTGTTTTTATTTAGGTTAGGTAAATGTGTTGTAATATTATGCTTACTAATATGTACTTGCAGGATTAAGCACTTGCAGAAAATGAGAAATCTGTGAAAGACACTTTCTCCCGAACCATCAGTAGAGGAGACGAAGAGCTCAGCTCCATATATAATAAATCTGAATGCCTTAAAAGATTAAAGGAAATATTTGCAATTTGAGCAAACAAACTGTGGGGAATAAAATGAATTCCATTGGGATTGATTGGGTTTGCAAAACTGAATAAAAAATGTAGAGAAAACAGCTTTGCAAAGTCAACTACAATTAGTAGTTCAGTATGAAATTAATGTACCGTACAGAGGCTTGGCAACACGGAGGCTGGAAGGCCGGAAAAGATGTGCTAATAAATGGGTTGTTGAATTTCATTTTCATTGGGTTTGAAGACTTCATCCTGCAAGGTTTACAACAGTTTCCTACTCACAGAAGTAGTCGGTGGTAGGAACACCTGAACATGAATGATAGCAAGAATTAGTAACACTAGCTGGTTCAAGTCGTTAATGCAGAGAGACCAAAAAACCTGAAACTACTGTTGAACTCCCTATTCCACGTGCAATACCTATTATATGTGTGATTTCAGATGTCATTGTCCCTAACAGAGGAAATTAGTGGCATTCATGCCCACCTATTAGTGCCTCATAATAGCAGAGAAGTAGCTGAGGATGCTTCATGTATTGGCAAAATATGTGGGGGGAGAGACCCTGCAGTAATTCCTTCAGCTATCAGCGTATGAACAAAAACATCAAAGGTGTCGTAGTCACTTAAATTAAGCTGTTGCATTTGTAGCTGTTGTCACTGTTACTTGAATAAAAGTGATAGCTGTTCAGCATCGTTAATGGCGTGTGCAGTGGTGTGACACTGGGACTGCCAAACTGGAAGGTTAAACATGTATTTTAGAAATTAATGCTTACTCTTGCTGCTAAAGAGTTAATGTTCAAGAGACATCCCATAACTGTTTTAAGTGTTGGGTCAGATCTTGACACTTTTATTCTGTCGAATCTCTCATTTATTTTCACTCGACTTTTGGGGTTGGCTTAGTCCCTCTTGGATAAAATCCAAGAAAGAGCACGCCTTCATTCGCCCTGCTCAGGGAAATAGTCAGTCCTGCTTGTAGTAGAAAGATGGTGAAATCTTCCCAGTTATTGTGACCTAAACCATGATACTAGCATAAACCTAAGAAATTTAAGAAACAATTCAGTTTTGCCCAGATTTTTTTTTTATTCTTTGCCTTGTAGTTGTGTCCAAGTGCAGCTTTTCTCCCTTGTGCTGCAGGTCTTTTTTCTGCTTAATCCTGAAATTAGGGTTTTTGGTTTGATATAGCAATCCCACCACAGAAGAAATTGTGAAAAGGACAGATGAAATTCAGTGTCAGTGCATGCAAATTGATACACGTAGGCAAAAATTAGCTAGCTATACCTATACAATTATGTTCCTAAATTAGCAGTTACCACTCAGGAAAGACATCTGACTGTTATTACAGATAGTTCCTTGAAAATATCAGTGCAATATTCAGTACCAGCCAAAAAGAGGCAAATAGGATTTCTAGGCAAATAATTAAAATTAATGTCATTGCACCACACTGCACTGTTCTACAATAAGATTTTGTAAGATTGAAAAGGGTATCTAAAAGGCGACGAGAACGAAGCACGGAATGGCTTTCTCAGGAGAGATCAAATAGACGAGGGCTCTTCATGACCGAGAAAACGCAGTGGAGGAAGGCTTACAAAAATCGAGAGGGGTGCGCAGGAGGTGAAGAGGAGCAATTACTCCCTTTCTCAGAAGCGGGGCTGGGGTGGCCAATGTAAAGACTGAGGCAGACAGGTTTGCAGAATAGGACGACAAGATGCTTTGTAGCGTAATGTTTTGGTGAGAAAAAGCAGGAATAGATTTGTGGAAAGGAATTAGATATTCTTGGTGGAGATGTCTGGTTGGTGGCTAATGCATACCATGGTCTGGATGCAGTGGGAAGTTTAGAAAGTCCCTGGGCTCTGGGTCTGTGGAAATCCGGAAGCAGTAGTGCAGGGCAGAGATTCCCTGTGCACCCTTTTTCTTGTACTCTTATTACAAGTATCCAAAAGGGGCTGCAGTCAGAGGAAGCATTTTGGCTTAGATGGGCAATTGGTGTAATGCTGCGTGTCGCTTCTGTCAGTGTACGCATCTCTGTGAGCCATACGCATCTGAGGTATCTTCCAGACAGCGTCTGGAGCTTTACAGCAAGAACACCATCATTCTGAAGAGAGTAACTTTATTGCAGCATCCAAGAGCAGAATAAGTGGATTTTATTGAAACAGGACATTTAAAAATGCTACAAAACAATCGCAAAAAAGTCAAAGGAAAGTGATAAAATACACTCAATTATTCTCCTCAGATACTCTCCAGACGTCAGTGTAATTTCATTGACTTCAGTTAAATTAGTGTTAATGTAGGAATGGAAATGCAGCAAATCTAATTCCAGCATCTCCTTCCTGGAATAGTGAGCAAGAAAACAGAGAGGTAATCAGATAGACACAAGTGCTGATCAGAAGGAGTTGGACAGGGAGTAGGAGAGCTCCAGGAGCTGCTGCCAGGAAATAAAGACACTTTTTCAGTCTCACATAGTCATGCAGAGTTCAGCAATACATGCACAGACGCTGAAATGAAAAGCCAGACTTCTTTGTTTTGTTTTAGTTTGCCGGTGTATGCAATCTTCTGTTGTTCGTTGAATATTCTCAAACCCCTTCTACCAGGACAGCATCAATGGCTAGTGATGTTGCCAGCAATTTTTTATTCTTGGTATTATGGAGAAGGGAGCGACGGAGAGCTGTGGGACAGGTGGAAAGAGGTGGAGGTAGTGTGCTTGTAATAGTATTCAGACAGCTGTTCTTTCTTCTGAAAACAGATCTGTTTGTGACCTTTGGAGTGCTGATGGCCAGTTCTACATACATATTACCGACTGGCTTTGTGAGCCTCTGATAGAAAATGCAAAAATATATTTAGGGTGTTGTCTACCATCTTGCCGTGCCATTGTTCTTCAGCGGAACAGTTTGTGGCACTTGCAAAGGTGACTGTGGAGAGCATCTTCCTAGGACCGTAGATACTCTCTCAAGTGCCATAAAAACTACCCAAATATACTGGGATTCAAACTGACGTTGGGTAGGAGATGAAATGCTCTCGCTAAGCCCATTCACACTGATAGCCTCCCCAAAGACCCTTCTCCACTGGTGAGAAGGGGCTTTGTAGCGGTGGTGAGTGACAGCAAAGCCACAGACCCGTGGCTGTAACGTGGTCCCACCGATGTGTCCGGGCTGGTGATGTGGATGTATTCTGATTAACTGATAATGCTGAATGCTAAATTAAGAGGCCACTTTTTTCCTCCTCCCGGAAGGATGCAGTACAGAGTGGCACACATGATTTCGTAGAGTATAAAAATGGGAAACGTGCTTGTTTTTGCAGTTTGATTTCGCTTGGCTATTGACTGTTTTACAAGACAACCACCGAGGAAGCTCTGAAGACGCTGTCAGGCTCAGTGACAGCTCAGCATCTGCCACAGCTAAATCAATGCTGCAATGAAGGACAGGTTCCCAAAATGGATAATCAAAGCAGAGTAAAGTTAATTCACCTTGAAAGCCTGAAAATATTAGTGTGAAATTTTTTAGACAAAACCAGCATCATTCCAGCAAAACATGAGAGGTGGTGAGGTCCAGCCCTGAGCAGCAGTCTGCCCAAGAGTTGCTTTTAGTAGGAGTGAGGAGCAGGCTTCACACCACTCTCGTGCAAATGCTGTGATAAAATGGATACCTAGTGCTAATAAATCAGGCAAAAAGGGATTCACATTGGCCCTGGTTGCTAGCAGTGCATTAGGACCTCATGGTTTGGTTTTTTGGAAAATATTGCATTATAATATAAATTTGTGTGTGTGAAGATAATGAATATTCCATTTTTTTCTTCGGCTGTGAAGACTTTTCTTGCATCAAAATGGGATTTTCTTCCATTGTTCAGGTTTCAAAGGTTTAAAATTGGAAGACTGGAGGAAAAAGGTTTTGCTAGGAATTATTTTAGCTTTCTAAAACCTGGAGGTGAATTGTTTCAACTTTTTGTGGAACTGGGTTTTTGGTTTTTTTCCCTTTGTTTTAGTCCAAACACTTCAGGGAAGGCAAATTTAATTTGAGATAGACTGTCAGCATCACATAGAAAATTTTGGATACAAAATTTGCTCGGCTCTGTACAAAGATGCTGAATTTGCAGGACTGAGAATTAGAGGGAAGGTGCTTCTGTAGATGGCTTAGATAAGTAAGAAACGTTATCGTTCAGTACAATGAAGCCAGTTTTGTGGTCATTTTACAAAGCAGAATTATTCTGAAAATAATAGGATGCAACATCATCTCCAAATTTGAGGCTTTTAATATTGACAGTTAAGTACTTTATTTTGTTCCTTTTGTTCCTAAAAATACCCTATAATTATATACAAATCTATTCTCGCGCAGAGTTCAGGCTGATGAATTTAAATACAGAAAGAAGGAACTACTGAATAGAAGCAGCGTTGCTTTACCTGTGCTCTCTCTCATTAATATTTTCAGGTAGATATTCTAGAAGAAGACGCTGTTATGCTAACACACCTCTCCAGGCTATGCGTTGCCTGTGTTTTATAGCTGGAATCATTTGTCTAATTGTCCCAAATGCATTTTTATTAACTGTGCTGAGATAAATTTGAACATTTAATTAAATGAATAAACAAAGTTAGATTAGAAAGCAGTAGAAAGAATGAGCAAATTGGAAGACTGCAAGGAAAAAGAGCAGCTGCAGGAAGTCTGAGCCCATTCGTATTCTATGTTCACCTTTACACTTATGTACAGGCATATCTGTGTGTATGTACATGTATAAATATATGTATTTGTGAGTATCTGAAACACAGCAAAACACAGATTTAGACAGTACAAACTTTCACACTGGCATACACAGAAAAACAGAACCTAGGAGCAGAGAGCTAGAAACATCTTCTAGTACAGTCCAGTACTCTGAAGCTGTGTTTACAAATTTCCTGTTATATTTTAACAAGACAGGCAATTTAGATGGTGTTCCTCAGTGTGCAAGTGATGTTCTGGCATCCTGCCTCCAGCAACATTGCTATCCTGAGTTCATCTTAATGTGACAAGAACTTGGTGTCCCACTAAAAAATTCCCTTAAAAATACTAAAGAAAAAAAGCCCCGACAACAGAAAAAACCCCTCGCAGCTCACATCCAGCAACAAGCTGTCAAGGTGTTTCACACGGTAATACTGGCAGCTGCCAGCATTACTTGTAGAACTTTTTTCTGGAGACGATCCTTTTTGAGCCACTGTTGGTTCCTGTGCTTCCGTGGAATAGTGCTGGAGCCCCTTTGCGTCCTGTGCTTGTTACCGGTGACAATTTTGACACAGTGAGGCACACAGAGGAAAGCACATGGGATGGTTTTGATCTACAGGTGTCAGCACCGGCCAGTAATAACACTAAAGACAGCACTCTGGGAAAGGAGCTGCTTTATTTCTTTGATGGAGAAAGGAAAGAGAAAGATTGATGTGATGGCTAGATGATTGTTTGACAGACACGATTCAGCTTTTTTCGAAATACTGGAGAGATTTGCATGGAAATGAGGCAATGTTAAAGATAATATTCAAAATGGAGACAGTGATAAATAAGGGATGGAGCAAAGTGCTGGAGGCACGGGTTTGCTGGCATTCACGGTGAACATAATTCTCATGAATTTTGGTCATCTTCCGCCTCTCTACTTTCCTTCTGCACCCACTGCAATTCCCCTTTAGGGAAGTGATTGCATTGTAATTAACATTTACCATTGTGCAGGGCTTTGTGCAACATGTGAAATGCTAGATGTGCCATTTGGTAAGGAGGTGATGGATTTCTGGAGATGAGGCGTTGGTATATGAAATGGTTTGGTTCATTTCACTAATGAATTATTCTCAGTGTTTATGTCATACCCTTCTTATAAATGGAAGCTTAAATATTCCTCCCCCAGTTGTCACCGCCAAAGGCTGTGACCCATGACACCCAACTTCCACTGCATATGAATATGTAGAAAAAGGCCTAACTCTCAGTCTCTTACTCCAGAGCTCTTAGGGAAAAAGTTTCTAGAATTAAGGCCTCTTCACTACAAGACGTGGGTTTTTCAGGCAAAGTGAGGTTTTGCCATTCAGGATAATGGCAGAGCGCTGGAACAGGCTGCCCAGAGAGGTGGTGGAGTCTCTGTCTCTGGAGACATTCCAAACCCACCTGGACACATTCCTGTGCAACCTGCTCTAGGTGACCCTGCTCTGGCAGGGGGTTGGACTAGATGATCTCCAGAGGTCCCTCCCAACCCTATGATTCTATGATAATGCTGTTTGCCCTGCTGCCTGTTGTGGTGTAATTGCAGCATTTTTCAGGCTGTGCCTTACCACATCGTGCTTAACACCCTTGAATAATATGACAAGGGAGAAGCAGACCCTACCAGACCCAAAACACGCAAAGCTTTCCGGATGAAAGAAAATTCAGGAAATTGCACCCAAATGCCAAGAGGAGACCGCCGAACTTGTGCATTTCTCGTGGCTAGCAGCATTTCTCAGGTGAATGAACAAAGTAATCTAATAACAAGGGGTGACTGTGGTAGGGGATGTTGAGCAGGGAAGATGTTGTGTGTGGTTTCAAGCTGCTTAGCATCCGCAGCGTCAGGCCAAGGCAGCCCTTGGCCCCTCATCCTTAGGGAGGACAATGTGTAATTTTGTTGTCTGTGCTGCTGGGTAACCTTAGCAAACTTCAGTGTACCTCTGTCACTTCCTCAGGGCTAGAAGTGGAAAAGACTGATAACTATGGGCAACAGTGGCCTTAATTTAAAACTGTCTCAATAGAGCATGGTACTGTGTTTTGCCATACCAGTTTGGCCAGTCTTGGATTGCATCTGTGTGCAAAAATACAGCTAGTCAGCTCGTCACATTTGCATGGTGGAGAGGCATTGGAGCTTTAAAGTAAATATTTTCCATTAGTTAAGTGCTCTCATTAAAAAAAAAAAGCTCCCACTTTCACCATTTGAATGTTAGTGACTGTACAAGTGCAGTTGAAAGTCCTTGTTTTTATAAGGATTTTTGCATAAAATATGCAAAATGCCTAACTGCCTCCAAAGCAGCTGTTCCACTCTGCTGTGCAAGTGGTGTCCGCTAGAAAGGGAAGAACAGTGAGTGTGAATTCCTACAGTTTACTACTGATGATCCTTTTGGTTACGTACTTACCTAGTTAGTTCTTGGCAAAACAAATATCTCGTCAATGTGAACGGGGATTTTACATTATTGTCATTATCCTCTTACTTTAGAGCTGCATTACTATAGTATTAAGAAGGTGTTGGGTCAGGAAAACAGGGGTGAATGTCGGCTGGACCCATGGAGGAGCTGCGCATCTTAACGTGACTGCAGCATGGGATACAGGCATGCATGGAGGGCCACCACCTCCCTGTGTTGGCAATGTGGGCCATACATCTGGATGCAGGCGCTGTACGTAAAGCGTTTTTCACTTTAGGTCCTTTTGGAAATAAAATGTGAATGCTGGTAAGCTCTGGTGTTGATATCCCCTCCCTGTAAATGGGGAGTAATTGTATTTAGGACACTGATGGAACACTGCTGTAAAACGGGTGTCAGCATTGCTGCAATGGGGGAGTGTATTTTAACAGCACAATTTTTACCGGGGCCAAGGATTTAAAATTAAAATTGGCCTTTTGAATAGCTGTAAAACCTCAGGGTTGTGTTGGTGCTTTCAGTAGCAGAGCTGGCAGGCAGGAGCGTCTCTGTGAGGCGGAGGTGGGAGGCTGAGGCTGCGGGGCGGGATGGGGCAGGCGTCAAAAAGATGCTCTGAGACGATGATAAGGGAGGGGGATTATTTTCTTCCAAGTAATATACCCTTCCTTGAACAATGTTGATGGATTTGAAGAAAGCTGTTCATTGTGACCGCGACAGCCTGTTGCTGCTGCTGCATCTCAGTGAGGCTGTTGAATTTAGGAGAGGGACACTGCACTGTGCTGCCAGGTGTCACACCGAAAAGTGCCTGCAAACGCTTTGCAATATAAACAGCTGTATTAAGGTGAGGCTGAAAGAAATAACAGAAAACTGCTTAGCTTTTAAAATAATAAATCAGATATTTGAGTACCGGGCTTATATCTAATTATAATTGGTATCTCTATATTGGGGTTTGGATTGAATCTCTCCTGAATGATATAGCTTTAATAATATTAATCTAATAATCTTACAGGAATACCTAATTCCAAAAATTCATTCATTGAAGAAGTTGCAGCTAGCCTCAGCATGCAAAAATGAATATCTATATTTTTCCAGGATCAAGGCCTCATCTTCTTCTTTACGATTACAGTTTAGAGGCACATTGTATACACTTAGATTAATAATAGCCTAGCACAGAACAGACCATAGGGAAAATTATATCTCTCGATCAAGCCTTCAGTTCCTAAAGGCAGACATTCCTGTCTGGACATGTTTAGCGTACGGTCAGGATAATAAGAGATATGAAATGCTTTGGGATAATTCAGGTAACTCTGTCAGGTTTTTTTTTTTGGAAGTTCCTTGTTTTTAAACAGGCAAAAAGATTTATGTAACACTATTGCTAAATACTTCAAAAATATTTTATGTATGTACAAATATAGCAACACGCATTTTATATATAAAAATATGTAGAATTTAGATGCTTGTATATAATTCAGGGGAGATTTTTCAACTGAAGAGTAAAAATAGAAATTACAATAACAGCTGAACCACCTACCTCATCCTTAGGACTCAGAAAAAAAATTTCTGCATCATTGTATCAAATTGATTTCTATGAAATCTAGTGAAGACTGTTCCAGATTTACACACACAGGACAATCAAGTAAATAAGCATTGCATGACTGTAGGAACATAACAGGAAATGTCTGGAGAAATGCAAGTCATTAAAAAGAAGGTGAATAAATGCAGTTTGACCTAACTAGTCGTTTCAAGAAATTGGGTAATTTCACCTTCAACCTCTGTCGCATCATCTCTCGCATTCCTGGTAATCAGAGAGACTAAATTAAAATTATTGAAGTGTATGTATACCTTAGAGATTTCTTTAGAGATTGTTTAAATCCTCTTACTGTCAAGAGAGGCACAGTATTTTATTTCCTTCAGGACCTTTTGCAAATGATCTTTACTGCCAGTTCCCCCTGCCAAAAATAATTAAAATACAGCGAAAGTGAAATGCTCTCGGTAGTGCTCCTTTGCCTTTGTTTTTTAAAGGTGGGGGGTAAGGTTCACACTTGGCAGTGCAACGTTGGCTCATTAAATAGGGATGCTCTGAGAAATCTTTGTTTGCTTGTTACAGGCACTAAGGGTCATTGATGGAGAGCCTTAAACCTTTAAAGGCTGAGAAAGGCAAGATCAGCGTTAGGTGCTCGCCGGCACGTCCAGACGTAGGCACGTGCCCGCACATGTGCGTCTGTGCGTAGGGGATCCAACGGGCTCTGGAGGCTGTGGGCTTCCTGAGCTGAGACATCTCTGCCAACTGAGGATCTGATCCACCTCACCTCTCTGTTCTGTCCCCTCTCTGTCGTATTTGCAGCTGATGCAACTACCCCAGCCTAAAGTTGAGTGGGGAAGAGCAAAGACAGGTCATTTGTATTTTTAAGGCAGACTAACCTCTTCTCATTAGACCCTCCCAAGCAGAGGACCCTTTCCCTGTAGATAAGTGTCACAACAGGTGTAACAGTTGCAATGCAAATGATTTTATATATACATTTAGTATTTCCTTATCAGCACAAACTTATTTTGTTGCATACCAAGACCTGCAAAACGATAAATACTAGCTTTTCTAAATGGCCTCCTTTTCTAGATTTCATATAGAGAACAGTGATGGGGAGCTGATTTTCAGAGAGGTCGATTTTCCATGCCAAATTATGAAAAATGTGCTCTCCCCCAAAAAACAGCGAACTGGTCCCTGCAGTGACCAGTGTTGGTCTAGGAAAGCACCATGAGCAATGGGAGTCTTTGAGGGACAGCCTCAAAGCTGTGAAGATCCAAGTAGGTTCCTTTTACATGTTTGCCAAAGGCCCCTCCGTGCAGTAACCTGTAAGAAAAGTGGAATATTTCGATGAACTCAACCATGTGTCTTTACCATTTCCAATAGGTGGCAAAGGAAGGCTTTGATTTCCAACAGAGGGATAATGCTGGTTCTGTTTGTGCAGACTCTCTGGCATGTAGGCTTGTGAATTCTGGCTTAGTGAGGTACTGCTGGGTAAAGCTTCCAGCAGTTTTGCAGGCTTGATCCAATGATTTATTCTATCTGTAATTTCTTGAACAAACATACTCTTTAAAAAGAGTACAACTTTCCAGGACCCTATATTGAGAGACAGAGAACTAGAATTCCTCTTCTGGCTCTATACTTTCTACAAATTGTTTCTACCAAAGTGTAATTTTTTTGCAGAGAAGGTAATATGTGCTGGTTGCTTCAGACATGCCGTTTTCACCATGGCATTCTTAGCTGTTTCCAACCTGGCAGGTGTCAGAGTTTAATCTCTGTTTTCCCACCTGACACTGTGCCACGTTTTCAGACAACCTGTATCCTCTGTGTGGGTTTGCATGGCCAGTTGGGTTGTATGCACTGTCATTGCATATGCAGTCTAGCTGTAGTTACAGGCTTGCATAAATTTTACTCATGCAGAAAGGCAGGGCTTTGGGGACAGTTATGGCTTTTCTTTACACTTATAGTCACAGTCCTTTCCAGGTGTATCTAACATCAGAGAGGAGACGAGAGATATTCTGCAGTCATATATCTGACAAGCTGAGTTCATGACAAATCAGCAACTGTTCTTCAGAAGGACGAGGGATATTGCACTTAGGACATACGACACTCCATCAAATTTGTCCTACTACAAAAGTCCAAAAGAGTGGAGAAAGCTGGGAAAAAAAAGGAAAAAAGTCAAGTGGCGTTCATCCATCTAGACTTTTTTGTAATCCGCATACCCTTATACTCTGAGTGAGTGTTGATATATATCAGAATGGGTACAGAGGAAGAGAAAACCTGTCAGTAGCTAGCAGATATGATACAACGATCAGTAAAGCGAGGAAAAAAACCCTACCCCTGTAAAGAGCTTTATTTCTGGATATCACATAGAGTATTAATCTGCTGTGCTTTCTAAAACTGAAACATCTTCGCTGCACATTGCGTGACCTTGCTTGATATGATCTTGTCTGTTGAAATGAAAAATCCCAAGACTTTGATGAAACAATGGACATTGTATTTCTGATGAACTTCAGCATCTTCATCTACACAGGCGTAGTAAAAAGCACTGTGAGAAAAGGAAGTACAATTTTTCTATTCGACAGGTTTTAGGAAAGCACCGTGTTGCTTTAAAAATGCCACTTCTCAAATAGGGGTGATAAACAACAGTAAAGGAGTATGAAACAAAGTGAGTTTTCTGGAATGAGGTAGAAATTTGTTGTGTAGAGGGAAGACATTATGCACTGAGAGACGGAAGGCTTTTTTCCCTTTCACAGTGGGTTATTTCTTACCATTTGTAGGCTGCAGTTGTTTTTCAAAAAAGCTATATGGAAATGCATAGCTGCATTCTGCTATAAAGTACCTCAGAGCAAAGATTATTAAAAATGACAGGCACATTTCTGTCTATTTGATAATGTCAAGAGCAGAAGTAGAGTGCTGCTCATTGGTGTTATGAGATATCAGAATAATTCTCTTTTCTGCAAAATCTGTAACGCCTAATGGAAGAATGTCATTTTGGGCTTGCTTGCACGGGTAATTACATTGTGACTCAATACAGCACCTTAGACTTGCTTGACTTTAAGAGCATCTTTCAATCCACCGCTATTCAAGACAGCACTAGCAAGGTGTGCATAGAAGTGTTTGCTTAAATGTTTTGCTGACTTTAGGCTTCAGAAATTAACTGGTCTCCATCAAATAGCGTTCATTGCATTACACTTGTAGTAGTATACTGAGGTCGATGCCATTTCAATTGGAAAGGCTTAGTTAAAACATGTGATTTCCTTGAATATGGCATGTCATTGGTTGGTGTTGAACAACTCAGCTGGCTGAGTTTGACAGTAACAGTGGCATGTTTGGAAAGGAGAGAATCGAAAAAGAGGAGAAGGCAACTCCAGGAGTGAGTTTGAGGTAGTGTTTCCTACTTTACTGTGTCCTCCTCTTGCCCTAGTGGTACGTCCTCAGCAATGAGGTAAACTTGGGACTTTCTATTGTTCACTAATCCAATTTTTCTCTCTTTGGAATCATTAGTGACTGGCATCTAGAGTTGACATAAGATACCCAAGTCATCTGCTGGGGCTGTCTGTGAAAATGGCCTTCTGAATGTTTCTTGTGCACGCCTTGGCCATTGACACAGGAACCCATTTGTATAGATATCTCACTGCCAGGCTTCCCAGGTTCCTTTCTTCTGGATTTCATTTCTTCATTGGGACCGAGGCCATTCTCTACTCATAGGCATGTGCTAGCTGAGCCTGTCTTACAGGAGATCTACATGATTCTTTGGATAGTGTCTTCAAGGTTTACTGGTAGGCTGCAGCTACATTTGAAAATTAGTTTGGATTAGTATAGGGTACAGAGTTAAAATGCACCACTCTGTGTGTGGACAAGATCTGTATGACTTATTTTGTAAATTAATGCAGACTGTGTGGCTGTATAAGCTGTATGCATAAATTCAATAAGTAACTCTGTATGTGTATGTGTGTGAGAGTGTGTACAGAAATAGAAGTGTTCAGTTACACCTATATATTTGCAGCATTTTGTAACCATACATAAAATTCTTTGAAGTTATCCTTGAATTACGAGTAGCAGTTACTGGAGCTTACATATTTATTTTTAATTGTCTTTGGTTTTTTTCAGCTCTTCTTTATGCAACTATTTTTGGAAACGTCACCACCATTTTCCAGCAAATGTATGCCAACACCAACCGATACCATGAGATGTTGAACAATGTGAGGGATTTCCTAAAATTATATCAAGTCCCAAAAGGCCTTAGTGAAAGAGTCATGGATTATATTGTCTCAACCTGGTCCATGTCTAAAGGAATTGACACAGAGAAGGTATGAGTATGTGAGGTAACAATTTAGATAGCAAGATTTTGTGTCCATTGAGTACTTTCTTAGAAACAGGCCTGTGTAACAGCATATAACTTACTAACAAATTCTTAACTGCATGCTACTCCGTTATTATGTTCGTGTTTGGATCGAAACTTGGATGTTTTAAAAAAGGACTGTTTTGCTGCTTTGGAAATATGCCTTTATTTTTCATTATGGTAAATGTTTTCTCCTTTCCAGTCTTACTTTGCCTAAATACTAAATAATTTTAATGTACTTAACTACTGAAATCAACGGGAAATTGGTCTTCAAATTAGTCCAAGAACATAATTTGGTGTTTCACCTAAATCAGTATTATTCTGAAAAGTATTGGCATCTGTGAGTTGCAATGAAATGAGTTTGATTGGCTTGGACCTTTTGCTGATGCCCAGGACATCAACATATCCATCAGCATAATTAGTACAGGATTTAATGGCAGTAGAGATTGATCTCCTTGAGCTAAAATCTCTTGGCTAGAACTTAAGGCCTTTGGTACGGAGATACAGAAAATGTGGCACTGCTGGCAGCCATGCAGGGTAGAAGTCCTACAGGACTTTAGCCCTCAGAAAGGACTGGTCATTTAGGTTTCTTCAAAAGCTCATTAAAGAAGAAGGTTGTCTTTGGAGGGTGATTTGTTGTGTGCCAGGACAGACCAAGTGAATTGTCCTCAGGGCCTCTCTTTCTCCATGATATGTGCAGTGAGTCTATCTAGCCATGGATATTCCAGAGAGCTGAAGTCAGATGGAAGGGTTTCCACCTGCAATACCTTGAATGTAGGCAAGATATAACATTTTTAGGTCTAGATTTTTGGTTGGTGGAGATCAGCAATGCCCCTGTGGCTTCTGTGGGCCTGGTACACATCGGCTGAAATTAGGCATTCAAGCTCCAGTTTCCATGAAGGTTTCCTTCCTAAGAAGTTAAAAGGCAAGTGTCCGAGGGAGGCTAAGGAAGCATCATGGCAGATTAATATCTTAAGATGTCTAGTGCTTGCAGAGCTTTGAAGTTCTTGCTTCAGCAGAATATACTGCGTAATATGGGATGATGGTGCAGCTTGTTCAGATACGCCAAGATGAAGTCGCTACACTGAAAAATTTAGTCTTGCATCATGCTGATGCAACAGCAGTTATCTTATTAATCATCTGCTGTGAAATTCAGTTTACCATCATGAATACAACTATTTTAAGTAACAAGGATTTTGATTTCTTTGATTCTTGTGCTTCAGTATGTCACATTCTTTAATATGTTAACTTCTTATACACTAATACCCTAACTTCCCAGTGCTGATTCATACAGTGTTAAGTGAGCTTTTATATTGTAAACTACTGTAAATGCATTCAGTCCTATTGTGTAAACTCAAAAGTATGTGAAAATTCAACTTTCGTTTGCATTTATCTCCTTGCAGTTAAGCGAGAATCCTGTATTATTCCACTACAGTTTCATTAGATTTTAATGATGCTTTGCAGTTAATTAGGAGAACCTATGCTTTAATTACTGAAATTTCCTTCTATAGTTTCCGCATGTCCGGTTTTATAGATTATAAAATGCAGTTAGAGCCATAATCTTCAACTCATGGTAAGCAGTGTTCTCTGGTCTGTAAGACAGTAGTGGCTGCTTAGCTAGATAATTAATATGGCTGTAAAATCTGTGACTTAGGTTTTTAACAATTTTCCCTTGGTAAAGACTTGCCTAAACTTAGGCCTGGATCCAAAACCTATTTAAAACAGTGGAAGGATTTCAGGAACCTCTGCATCTGGACATCAGTAGTTGCATCTAATCGAACTTCCCAGAAAAGCCCATGTTACAGAAGAAGAGAGACAAGATAAAAGTAAGAACTTGAGCACCGGTTTGAATATTGTGGTGTTTTGTATCCCTTACAGCCTGCAAGTCTGCAAAAGCAACAGCACCAGCGGCCTGTAGTGCCGGCACTGAGCATCCCTGGGTCTGTAAGAGTGCAAGGATCAGGCAGTTTGCTTTCAGCTGCAGGACCTTAGCCAAAGCCAGGATTTGTATTAGCAAAAGGGTGGAAAGCTGTGTTGTAGCCAGGCAGCCTTCCTATCTCCACTCAGGAAGGTGTTACAGTGACCTTCACCAAAACAAATGAGAAAATGTTGTAAATCCCAACTGAGAAATGATAGAAACAGTGGTACAGTCCCAGAGACTAGTCATATAGAGTGGATCGTTTCTCTTGCATTAGTTCCTTCATTACCCCTTCAAACCCTGTTGTGAGACCCTCTGCATTTAAATTTAATCCATCTGCACTAACCCTAGAGCAGCAAGTGGATGCGAGCGCACTACAGGGGACCTCCAAGGTACACAAAGTCAAGTCAGATTTATTACCGTAGACACAGTGGGGCTAATGGGGCTACATTGCACCTGCAGGTGACCTGCTAAATCCAGATAGTGCTTCAACGTAGGTTGGAATAGGGGATTATTGCCCCAGGTCTTGAATTGCTTCTCTGCACTGCTTTGTCTGACAGCCTGGATGTGACCTTAGGGGTTTCTTCCAGTCTAGTTTTCAAAGCTCCAGTAATGAGATTCTGACCAGTCTGTTGTCTGGATATCTTTGCATCACATGATTTCCCATTCTCCTTAATTTTGATGAACTTTTCAACAAGCTTCTTATTATCTTGCAAAACACGTGTGTTCATGACACATGATAATTAGTGAGGAATTTCTCAACTTTTCAATTTCCATCAGACAGCTCAGACAGTTTCCATCATCCAAGGATGTTTTTCAACCTAACATACAGTATTACATCCTAAACTGTTCCAAATATATCTGCATTATCACACTGCAATGTGTTTTGCAACATCATTTGCCACAAATTTATAATGCATTTCATTCAGTCACTCAGCATGTTGAAATGGCTTGCTTTTGAAATCCAAATTCAGAGAATAAGAAGGTTAATGTACTAAAAAAGAACAAAATTCTTATGAGTTTTACAGTAGGTTCCTGTGGTGATGAACAATCCTAGCAATTTGATGGAGTAAAAATAAACACATGTGCATGTGTTTCTTTGATAACTGAAGATTTTAAATTCATATGCTTGAAATTAAAATATAAGTTAATAATTTGATTGGAATTACTACCGCTACACATATTACTACCACTTAATATGTGTCGATTCATTGCATCAGAGCTCAAATATCTATTCTTGAATGACAGATTCAGTGCATAGTCACAAAGAAGATCTTGGCTAAAACTGGTAAGGATGAGAGGGGAACTGAAGGCAAAGTGGAACTTAGAGTGGAGGAAGTTTAATGAAGATCTCTAGACTTTGCTGCTTGTGAGAGCAAACTGCCCAGAACAGAATTTTGGTTTAAAGCCGTTTTAAAGCCCCAGTCTGTTGTCCTTGTATGTGGAAGAGGACTTGTTCTTGCACACTGAAGTGACGGTGCCTTAAGCACAGGATTTTGGCTTCCCTGCTCTCCTTGGGAATAGCTCATCTTCAAATCCTGTCTTCAAGCCACAGTGCTTCAGCCTGTCTCTGAGTATTCACAAATAAGGAATTAACAATGACACTAAAAGCATTAGTGTATTTATTATTATTACTTAAGGGGAAGCAAGCAGCCTCTGATCCATAATCTTAAATCACTTAAACATGAGAGCCCTCCTCTGACAGCTGGGATGATATATGTAATACATGCACATGGACTCTTATCTCCTGGTGTAATAGTGGCTCAAACAAGATGGATTTTTTTTTTTTTTAGGTTTAATGCTACAGGTTTCAGGGTTATTCATCTAATAATGAGCAGAGCTAAAGACGTGACAAAACTAAGAACCCTTTATATACTAAAAAGTATCTCTCATCCAGCAGAACCTCGTTTTTTGAGAGGTAAAAAAGAGGCAGTACATTCTCTGTATATGACCATTTTTAAGCAGCTGAAAAAAATCTTTACAATAATAATTTGATACATGAAACGCACACTGAATTCAAATCTCTTAGTTTTTATTGAAATCTCTAGGCAGCAAATGAAAAATTTATAGTTATTAGCTCTTCTATAAGAAATAGGTCATTATACTTGAAAGCCTAACAAGCATTAACTAACATGCGGATGTCTCAAGGTCTCATCTTATAATAATGTTCTGAAATGTCAGTAAAACCCAAAGATTTTCTTCTTGACCTCTATACTGTTGTATGGCTTAAGATTTGCTCAGAAAGCAATTAAATAAATGTCTATCACATTTTAATAGTCGGTTCCTTCAGAAAAGCCATAGGTTGAAAGAGAAAAAAGGCATCTATTTAGTCTCAACCTAAGCATCAATGGTGATTTGGATAATGAGAGCCAATTCCACATTGCAATGACTGAAATGGAAATAATGGGAAAATAACACAGTATTAAAACTATTCATTGCTGTCCCACTAAGCTTTCATGCAGGAGAGATGGGTTTATGGTAAATAGACACAGGTTGTAACTTTATTAAACATTAATCTACAGAAGGACAGTGCAGTTTAGTTGTGTTTGCTGTTAGTAATATCTTCAAGAGCTGTAGTAATAATTAGCGATACCCTGAGATGAATAGGGGAATCAGGCTGCCGTTCCTGTGGTGTTCCATCACGTAGAGATGTCTGTAAGTGCTGGCTGGATTTCCTCGTGGATGACCGGGGTAGAAGGCTTCCAAGCTTCGTGGCCAAAGAAAACTTCTACAAAATTAGGTGTGACAGCTACATACAATTCCCTGCTGAAGAGGGAAGGTAAAAATCGTTTGGACAAGTATTTTTGTTTCGTTGTAGAGGCGGGGTTGTTGGTCGTTCCTTGCAGATCGGGACGAGGTGAACAAGAAGTCTTCCCTCGCCTCACAGAGCTGAGCTAGGACCAGGTACAGTTGCAATCCACGGTTCTTTGGAGAGCGGGATGCAGGAGAGACGGTCAGGGTCTCACTGTCCTTCACATGGGTCCAAGAGTGGGGCCTGTGCACCAGTGGGTCTTTCTGTTTCACCTTTATGGATGGTATGGATTATTTACTTCTTGTATGCACTGTGCAGAGCCAGGAAAGATTATCCACAGTTATCTCTGCCTCTTGGATGTGTTCATCTTGGGATTGATACAGATTAAACTATTAACCTGTCATGCCTGAGGAAGTGCCAGGGCTATACACCATGGCTATGGAGCAGCTCATGAGCTTATTTTCTGGGGGAAGAAGTACCCGAGCGGATGGGTCAGGCATTTTCCTGAGCACTGCCAACAAGGGGATGGAGCTGACAGAGGGGCTGTCAGTTCCAGAGACCACATTTAGGGGAAGGTCTTCTCCAGATCTGTTTTCTTAATGCTTTTCAACCTTGAATGTCTTTATATAATGCTGCATGTTAGAAAATAAAGCCACCTCCAGAAGAAGCAAAAAATAAAACAAGCCATTGATCGACTCCATTCTTCCAAGGGTGACCTTTGTGCCAGTTGTCACTCCAAAAAATGTTGTGACTTGAGAAATTCTTTGATGTATGCCATATTCTTTCTGGTGTTTATTTTTCTTTCTTTCTTTTATCTAAAAAGTTAATTTTAATGATAGAATTCTCCATAGTCTGCTATCCTTTGCTGCATTAGAAGATCATGTGATGATTTGTGTATTATAGCAAAACAGAAAGCAATAAAACTTTTAACTGTTCTGAGACTTCTACAACCCTTAGGCAACCTGGGATCTGCTACTTTGGGTCATTGGTGGATTTTACCAGTGTGCCATAGTGCGTTAGACAAACCAGCAGGCCCTGTGCTGGTGATCCCCTTGATTCCTTAAAACACATGGTGATGCTTCTTGTCTTCCCCTGTTTTTCACACCTTTAGCCAGATTCTATCTGTGTTGACAATACTGAATTTAATGTAATCGAGAGACAGTTTCTAGGAATTTTTTAATGTCTCTAATACTTTTTACTCAGTTAAAAAGTGGTTAATTTTATTACTATGCCACTAAATCTAACCATTTTTATCACTGGTTCAGATCGTGTGTTGTTAACAAGAAAACAAGCCAAACTCAGCTTATTAGACTTGATTTTCAGATCTCGGTTTCTGAGCATTTAAATCCAAGTGACCTTGTATTTTAGTGCAATTAAAACGGAGCACACCACTGCTGCTGAAATTCAGTTCTTCGTGCCAAGATATTCCGTGATGTATTAAAGATTACCCTAATGCATGCGGGGTTAAAAACTGCTCAGTTTCATACATCACCTTTGAGTTACTTACAAAATTACCTGATTATTACAGGAAAATGCTCTGTGATTTGCCAACCAGCTATCTTCTTAACTTTGTCTCTTTGGCCTTCATCCACTGCCGAATGTAACACTTTTAGTCAGATCTGTAAAAGAATTCAACACTCAAATAAGCCAAATCCTAAAAATCTGAATAACTTGGTCAGGTGCCTAAGAGGGTATTGCGGTTTTTTGGAAAGAACTGACCTTGATTATGAGTGCTGAATACGTCTGAGAACCCAGAGCTTTTCTCCACAAAATAAAAAGAACTATCTGTGGCTTATTGGTTAGAAGTTGGAGGGGTTTCTTCATTTATTGTCAAAGCCGACATTTTTCTTATAGTTATTCATTTAGGAAACGGTCCTTGTTATTCCACTGCTAAGACTGTCTAGAGTCTTTGCTTGAGTATCAGTCAAATATCCTGTAGCTACAACCCCGAGAAAGTAAGAATCCTGTGTGCTGAATGAGAATTGCAAATAGATAGCGTTCATGATTCACTGGCCCCTGTCCTTTTTGTTAACAAGTCTTAACAGATTCTGTAACATTTGCTGAGACATCCTATAGTGTTTTCCAGCTGGGGAAGATTTTTTAAAAAATCCTTAAACCCGTCCTAAATGATATTGTTTGGACACACTCTTAATCTGTTCAGTTTTTGTTTCGATTCATTTGCCTTTCTTTGAGTTCTTTATAATCTCTGCTCCCTGTAGAGTTCTTTGAGCTGTTCAAGGGGCTTATCTTAAACTGCCCGAGCATGCTGAGGAAATGGATGGGAGAGGGAAAAAAATCGGATGGAACCTCCTTGGGAATTTTATTCCTCCCCCTACAGATTTCAAGCTGAAACGATAGTGAGACGTTTTGTGCCAATTCCCTGTGAGTCTTCCAGAGCTGGTTACGGCCTTTCCCAGTCTCTAGCAGCAACCACAAACTTTTCACTCACCGCCAGCATTTTATGTGTGCTATAGGGTGCTCTAGAGACGACAGCGGTGTTGAATCTCTGCACTGGGTGTCGTGTTGGGGTGTGTATCAGTTGGGTGCCAGGTGATGATGGCAGAGCTCAGCAATTGTCTTACAGTAACTTTGAGAAGGTTTAATTTTCTGTGTGAAGAAGGGAAGTGATAAATGTTATTCTGTGCTTTACTTTCTCCTCTCTCAGCTTTGTAGTGGTTCAGGTCTTTATGGATACATGCATACTGTTCATGTGTGGCATGGAGCCTTGCTTCTTTTCTGGTAGAAACGCAGCTTATACAGCCAATGAGGATTTTTCTCTGGGTAGAAATTGACTTTCTCCTCTGATTTTTCATTGAAACATAGCAGGTTCTGTTCTTTCATGCTGCTTGGATGCATATGGGAAAGCTGACTGCGAAGTCTGTGGCTACAGATTTATTACAGAGCAACTTCTGTAGCAGCACAAGCATCTGGTCCCTGCAGACTGCCTGCTCCAAGTCGTGTGCTCCAAAACCATCAGTTAGTAAAGCATTGCAGTCAGCAACCTTAATATCCTGCCTAGCTTATAAACTGCAAGTTTCACTAAGAAAGGTCTTGAAATCTCTAAGGAAATTTCTTCTTCAGAAATTTGTCTTGGTGGTTTTTGATATGCTGCTGAAAGAATACACAGGTTAGAACAAATGTCCCAGCTGAATTTTGGTTCTACTGACATGAAGTGTTGGAGGCATTTCAGTGAAACAGTAGATTGAGTGTTACAGGATATCCTCTCCCTTAAATTGAATTTCTCTTTTATGCCCATGTGTGTCCATGTGTACACCATATGGGCTCACGTACGACCATGTTGCTACTAGTTTGTGTCTTTTTAGTTGCATGCTGCTTTAAAAATGCTGTGATCTTAGTAAGAGCATTTCACATTAAGAGTGTTGAAGTCTTGTGTGATAACGGATCATTTTCAGAAGAATATTTATCTGAATTTGAAGTGCTCGTTTTCTCATTTTCTGCTCTTAGGATCTTTGGACTATTTAATCATTAGCTTCCAAATGCTTCTGTGTGATCCTATATCCCATTATGTGTCTTCTTGGAAGTAGAAAAATTACTATGTACTGTAATCTGTGTCACCAACAACCACTTTCTACAGTACAACTAATACCGAAGCTTGTGGCATACGTGAGACTCTTTCTGAAATCATGATGTTCGTACTTGTAGACACAAAAAGAAGTGCTGCAAAGTCGGGTTGGAGCTCGTGAAGTCCTGTGCTTGGACCATACAGTAAACATATCTGAATACTGAGATTATCTATCTTTGCTCCTTTTTCCCCCCTACGTATATCTACATTTATCTGTATCAGTCAAAGCTCCTTTGCCAAGTCTTTTAATATTAAGTATTTCTTTTAGTTGTCATCTGTTTCATTCTGTGTTCTCAGTACTTGCAGCGTAGCAGACAAGAAAACTGAAATAAAGAATATTTGTTCCTGGCTAACTCTTGAATCATTACGCATTTACTTCTGTACTAGTTGATATCTCCATATATCTCCCTACAGTAATATGTCATTAGGAGAATCACCTTATCATGACATCAGAAAATTCCAGAATTATGCTTTCTAAGACTGTCTTTTTCTGTGCAATGGAATTTTTTCTGTCTCTTCATGTTACAGTGTGTGATGATAGATATGTTTGATGGGTCTATAAAAAGAGTAATGCTTTGAGTGCTCACTTTTAATACCCTGTATTTACCCCTGTATTTGTGAGGAAACAATATGCTGCTTTGCATCCAAGTGGCTTTTATTCTCGAGGGACACAATTAATTTACATTCCAAAAAACAAAGGGTACTGGAACATCTCCAAATCTTACAGGAACAACCTCTGCAATAGTTTAAGCAATTTTTCCTGCAGTTTGGAAACTTATGAGATAAAAATTGGAAATCAGTCATATATGAATACACACATTTTTCTTAAAGAGCAGTGCTTGAGAATTCGTAGTTCATGGCCTTGTTAAGTCAAAAGCACTTACATTACTGAAAGTATTAAAGGGACATAAAAAACTTCTAACCATGATTTAGGCTCAAGAGTAGATAAAAATTTAAAAATCATCAATCATGATACAAAAGAAAGTGGAATTTTTCATTAAATTACTATTGAGAAGAAGAAAGATGGCATGTTTCTATTTTATTATGATAAAGACGAGCTTTCTGTTTGATCCAGAAGTAGGGCTAAGGTGAAACAATCACTCTAAAAAGTAATTTTTGTTTTTTAGTGGAAAAACTAAAGTATGCCTGTATTTTTAAGGGTAAACGGAATGACTCAGGTAAGTATAAGTTTGTAAAATGGACATTTGCCCCTAATAAAATTATGGAAATGTTATCTGGAATATGGTCAACAGTGACTCAGACAAGACATTATTACTAATGCAAATGGTGGTTTATGGAGAATATGTCTTAGCAAATGTGCTTATTATTAATTTTTATGATAAAACAGACTTATGCAGGATATTTTAATGTGTTCTGTACATTTTATTACAGAAAAATAGCATTAAGCCAATTTAACTTACCCTGTGTTAAGTCAAATGAAAACTAATTATCTGGTAGATCTAGGAAGGTAGTTTTAAGTGAGAAACGCTCATGCTATGGAGAAGCTTACAAAGAGTACTGTGCTTCATAGCATTAGGCACAGGAAGCATCATCTCTCTTGTTTATTCAAGATGAGATCAAGAAATGACCTGGCCATATTCTACAAACACCTACATGTGGAAGAGATTTCCGACGAGTGCAGGTTTTTTATCTGAGCAACATGATGAGATCCACTGGCTGTTGGCTGAAAATGAAAACCAAATCAGTTCAGAAACAGCACAAGTTTTAAAGGAGAGAGTAACTGTCCGTGGGAACAACTACCTTATTTAATTTGAAAACACTAAATCAAGGCCTTCTAGGCTGCGACTTTACCAGGTATTCTGGGATTGATATGAAAATTATGAGTGCAAGAGGTTAGTGCTGATGGTTGCAGTAGCCCCTTCTAGCCTCAAGACTGTCATAGTACAGAAGATAGGAGAGTAACTTCTGCTTCAGCTTTTTGCAGTCATTATATCTTTGTCTGCAAAGGAACTTTGATCTTTTGAAATAAGAAAGGGTCTAAATGTTATTATTAAACAAGAAATTGTTTACTATTTTGCCATTCTATGATTTAGCACCTTTAGTAATACTTTGCAAACTTATGTTTTATACCCCTTCTGCATTAAACAGAAATGAAAATCATGGCTTTACTTCAATATTAACATGACCATTTGTCTCAACGCTTAATCAGGGTTACCAGAGTCTCCCTCTGTTTGCTAATATTCAATGGTAGTCAACACATTGACCCAATGTCCCTGTCTCTCACACTGTCTGCAGAGCAAGCTGCCAGATTAATTCCATACAATGAGAAATTAATCAGTACTATTGATCTGCAGTCTTCTTTGTAGGAGTCTTCCAGAGTGTTCTTATCTCATGCTCTTTTCTATTATTTATCCTAGGAAAACTTTAAAAGGTTTTATGTGTTTCTCGGTGCAATTAGCTACCATGCATTTTAGGGTTTTAGAGATGTTAATATGTTTAGGAGGATGTGCAAATATTAAACACACAGTTTACAAACCTAACAAGACCACCAGGTTTTCACTTTCTTTCTTCAGGTGTATTTGTGTTACTATTTCAATAGGGAAAGCTATTTAAGGTAAGAAATTCATTGAAGGTCTTATTTAATTGATCTGCTACAAAGACAACTTTGTGTTCACAGAACAGTTTTTCACTCACCTTTTCTTTACATTCCATAAGGTTTCATAATACTTTCTTTTTGCTCTAATCTCAAACTCTTTGGATTTTCTAGTCTGTAAGCCCTTCAGGGCAGGTTACTTATTATATGTCTGTATGGCACTGAAACTAAACCCTAGGTGTGTTTGGATACGCATCGGTAAGTGGTCATCTACATCAAGACTTTTGAAGACTAGGTTCTCTGGATGTGAGCAAAATATGGTGTTCTCTATTGTGAATGGTGTGTCTTTGCATGTCTTCAAGCTCCTTCAGCTCTGAGCATCCGTTCTGTGTTCCTGCAGGGATTGAGTGTAGCAGTGGGCAGATAGTCTGGGCACCAAGTCTGGAGGGTTATCCACAAACAGGACATAGTAGTGCCATCTGCAATTCTGGAAAACAAGTGTGAAAACTGTTAGGGATGAGAACAGTGTAACAGAATAGTCCCTTCTTCCACATCACCCTTTCAGCTGCAGTGAAAGCAGTAGATGGGTAGAAAAAGACTACCCCCAATTCAAGATAAAACTCCCACCAGAAGCTTTATGAAATAACTGAATGGACGGATCTTAAAATCCACCCAGGCGGTGGATCCATCCATTCAGTTATTTTATAAAGTGCGCGCTGGCCCAGTGTCATATTCCCAGCTGATTATTTTTCATCTTTCTTTTATTCAGGTTCTCTCAATTTGCCCAAAGGACATGAGAGCAGATATTTGCGTGCACCTAAACCGGAAAGTTTTTAACGAGCACCCTGCCTTCCGGCTGGCTAGTGACGGCTGCCTGCGAGCCCTGGCTGTGGAGTTTCAGACGATCCATTGCGCCCCGGGGGACCTCATCTATCATGCTGGGGAAAGTGTTGATGCTCTTTGCTTTGTGGTCTCGGGATCCCTAGAAGTCATCCAGGACGACGAAGTGGTGGCTATTTTAGGTACTGTGATCTCTATTGAAATGCCTAGTGGTTTGGACATATTTACCTTCTGCTTAGCTTTGAATATTAACTAGGCTTGCCTAACGTCAGCTGGGACTACAGGAGGCTAGTGGTTGTCATAACATGGAGATGTCGTGTCTCCAGAGATACTGCTCTAGAAGCAAACCCTTCATCTTTTATGCCATTGGGAATGCTCTTTCTGCCCAGAATGGCTCACTGGTCACAGTTACAGTGTCTCTGAGTGGAAGAGAACAGCATCTGTGTTCTTGACATCTTTTAAATAGCCTGGTAGAGGAACTGCACATTGTTTTATATTAGTCTCTCAGGAGGATTTCCACATCAACCTTCACACTGGGATTTTCATTTGTCTATATTCTAGCCCAGAATAACACCTGCAAACAGTCTCTACAAGGAAGGAAAATTGTCACTTGTAGTGAGCTGGCTTTACAGAAAATAAATAGTCTGATCTGACTATGCAAACAGATAGGGATGCACCATCTATCCACCCACAGTCGTCAGAAGTCTCAGTAATGGGGGATCTCCAGGTTAATCACCCCTTCACTCCACTGTCGTGTCTGGTTTGCCAGCAGTGGGTGGGAAAGAGCCTAATGCAGACTCCTCACTAGCTTGTATGGGGTTGGGAAAGATTTAGCAGATGGTGGGACTGAGTTGTCAGCACTAGTGTTGAGGCAGGAGCCATCCTCACAGGCAGAAAAATGTAGAGGAAGAACTGGTGGTTCTGCTTGAAAATCATCCAGAGTCTGTCTTGCCTGTTTAAAATAGACCCATTTATTGTAGAACCAATCTCTTGTTCGATATTAACTATTTGACTTCTCTTAACTGGGGCTGTGACTCCCTGAGGGCAAATCTAGTGTGTGGCCTTGTCTTAGGGGACCTCTCACACCCCACTGAAGCTCTGTACTGCTTCTTCCCTATAAGGGTGGCTCAAGAGGGCTCCATGAGTATCCCATGGGGACGATTGCTGGGAGATGAGGGTTAAACTTGGGAGTTGCACTGGCATGTGGGACAAGGGCAGACACAGGGAGTCAATACTGGTCATGAATCAAGGCTTGAGCTCCTTGAGCCCCTTCCCATCAGGCAGCAAGGGAGAAGAAAGGAGAAATGAGGACAAACATGTAGCTGAAGAGACTCCTGACATGTTGCCATACAAGCCTGCCTACATGTATCCTGCACTGAGGTGGGAGTGGGTGCATGTGCAGGTGTGCGGATGGGACAGGCTCAAGAAGTAGGCCTGTGTGAACCTCCTGAGGTTCAACAAGGCCAAGCGCAAGGTACTGCACATGGATTGGGGCAACTGCGGTATCAATACAGGCTGGGGGATGAAGGGATTGAGAGCACCCCTGACGAGAAGGACTTGGGGATACTGGTGGATGAAAAGCTGGACATGACCCAACAATGTGCATTTGCAGCCCAGAAGGCCAACTGCATCCTGGGCTGCATCAAAAGAAGCACGGCCAGCAGGTCAAGGGAGGTGATTCTGCCCCTCTGCTTCACTCTGATGAGACCCCACCTGGAGTACTGTGTCCAGCGCAGGAGTCCTCAGCACAGAAAGACATGGACCTGCTGGAGCAAGCCCACAAAAATTATCAGAGGGATGGAACACCTCTCCTATGAAGAAAGGCTGAGAGAATTGGGGTTGTTCATCCTGGAGAAGAGAAGGCTCTGGGGAGACATTATTGCGGCCTTTCAGTACTTAAAGGGGTCTATAGGAAAGATGGAGACAAACTTTTTAGCAGGGTCTGTAGCAACAGGACAAGGGGTAATGGCTTTAAACTAAAAGAGGGAAGATTTAGACTAGATATAAGGAAGCAATTTTTTACAATGAGGGTGGTGAAACACTGGTTGCCCAGAGAGGTGGTAGGTGCCCCATCCCTGGAAGCACTCAAGGTCAGGTTGGACAGGGCTCTAAGCCATCTGACCTAGTTGAAGAAGTCCCTGCTCATTGCAGGGAGGGGTTAGACTAGATGGCCTTTGAAGGTCCCTTCCAACCGCAACTATTCTATGATTCTGTGATTCCATGACTGCATGGGGACTGTTCCCTGCGGGCATGACCCAGGTCCTCCCAGCTGAAGGGTATGAACTCAGGAAAAGGCAGATCCATGCTCTTTTGTAATACCTGCTGCAACTTTCTGTATTCTAGTATATACTAAGGTTTTTAAAAAGAGAGCTTTAATGTAAGAATGAATTTGCTTCAATATTCAGATGTGAAGTCATTATGTTGAAAGCTCCTAAATCTGCAGTTTTCATAGTAAAATATTCCTTGTACTTCAGCTCACTGAACCGTTTCATTTTTATTATTAATCTCAGTGGCGATATCTTATATTTGCTTACAGCTATTTAAAAAAGAAAAGCTTTAAGAGAAAGTAGCAGCATTTAAACAAATAAATGGTTTTCTGGGTATTACAATTAAAACAAACAATAAATATGTAATTTAGTGAACTAGAAGCCAAAGCCATCACTAAATGGATTCCATGGAAAACTTTATTGCATTTACTAATGAATATTGTATGCTTGGAATGACAGTAAGAACTTCTTTTTTTGTACATTGTACTGGTAAGTCCAGTATCTGTGTTATTTGCCATTTGGTTGGAGAGACCTTTAAGCGTATCTAGTTAAAGTGAATTACATTTAATTACCGAAAGTGCCTTCAATTCTGCCATGGCTGCTGACAGGCGATCCAGTGACTCAAAGCTATGTTCATTGTGTACTACAGGGACTGGCAGAACGTGTAAATGTAACTTAAAGCAAGACAAACTGCTTTCTCTAGTCATAGAACACAGTGAAGAGTTTTTTTCATGCTCTGACAGATTACTTGACAGAATAGTGAACTGAGTAATTATGAGATGTTGTATCCTAAAAATTCACTTGTGGAAGAAAATCTCTCCCACGTGCAGTTGCAAAGACATTTATAGTGGCAGCTGTGGCACCTGACGTGATTGCAGATCAGACGGTGAAGAACATAATTTTTATCAATGTGTTCTGCCTTGAGAAGTTCAAGCACAAGGAAAGTGAATCTTCATAAGGGATAGACCAGGTTTAAAAGCCTCGGCCTAACGTGAAAACCTCTGTAGTCTGCTTGAATATTCCAAGCAGCTGCCGTCACAGTGGGTT
Organism: Chroicocephalus ridibundus; assembly: GCF_963924245.1. Classification (NCBI taxonomy): domain Eukaryota; kingdom Metazoa; phylum Chordata; class Aves; order Charadriiformes; family Laridae; genus Chroicocephalus; species Chroicocephalus ridibundus. The sequence goes on from NC_086287.1 coordinate 64,825,783, forward strand.
TCCTAGGGAAAGTCAACTTATGGGGTTGTATTACCAGTCTGTCCATCTTCCCCATCCACCTAGAGTGCGATAAGTATCCTTTGGAAACTTGTCCTCATTAATTCGTCTATGAGAGCAGGAACATGGCAGGACACGCTGTCTGCCAGCCTCTGCTCCTTGCAGAGCCATCCATTTCCTAAGTTTGTTTTCGAACTGGTACGTTGCAGTTACTGTGTAGTGCTATTTAATATGGTAGTGTTATTTGCCTTATTTAGAGAGACAGAGAGAGACGGTGTGTCCTTTCTTATTTTTTAAGATGCTCACGCACCCAGTTTTGGTGTATTCTTAAAAGTGGAATATCCTAGAAAAGTGAACCAGGTAGGGACACCAAAACGGGGTAAGAACGTGCCTCTTCCATCTCTTACACTCCTGCTTTTGTCTGAAGTGCAGGGCTTTGTCCTCCCTCGGGTCCCAGCATGAATCACTCTGTGATGTTGCTGCTTTTACCCCTTCTCCACCTCCCCTTGTCAGGTTTCCTTCCCTCGCAACTATGGTGAGTTGCACATCCAGCCTCCCTGCATGCTGAAATGATGTCCTCAGGAGACTCGGCATCCCATCCAGGTGCTTTCTGCAGGCTCCACTGTGGAGACTACCATCCTTTTGTTCAACACAGTTTTCCCAGCTCAACAGCCCCGGCTTTGGCATTTCTTGTGCTCGAAAGCAGGTGAAACCTAGTGATTGACAGGGCAACTTGCGGCCCTGTGACGTTTTGTTCTACCGTGGTTTGGTTTTGTTCTTATTTGTGGGTAATTGAATGCCCAGCTGCTGCAGTAATCAAGATTACAGAAATTGGTACAGTAAGAGAATGAATGCAATTGTAGATCGGCAGTTTATAGGACTCATTAATGAAGATACCCAGATGCCCCATTACGTTCCCCTCATTAGTTATCTCCATTTCTCGAGGACAGTCTCCCACCTTTTGCAGGTGCTGACTGCTGCTGTAGCAGTGAGCGCACCACATGCAGAGCTGATATGATGGGGTGCTGCTTCGCTGGAGAAAACACAATCCAGTCATTTTAACATAACTCATCTGCAGTTGCCAGGATAATGGAGAAGGGCAAACAGTCTTGTCTCTAATTATCAAAACTTTCCTAGCAAGCAAGGTGACCCTGAGAAGGCATGTCAGTAATTTTCCACCGTCTCAAGCAGGAGTATACAATTTAACTGCCACTGCTCTGCATGGGGAGGTGTTATCAGCAGAGAAGTCTCAGGAAGGACTGGGGTTTGAAGTCCCCCCGGCTAATGAACCAAGGCATCTGCTAGCAGAGGACACCTAACAATTCACCCTGCTGCAATTAACTTGAATTTGCTCCTGGCGGGAAGTTTCATGTAAGTGGCAAGGCCAACCAAGTGTCTCTGGAAGCTGCTTTCCAGCTCCCACCATTTCCACAGCTGACTGCGTAAGTTGTGCAGTAACTTAAACCAGGCCGATTAACAAGGTTTAAAGAAGTCATTTTGCCAGCAGAAAAATAATGAGCCACCACGTACAAATGTTGATTGGAGGAATTGATCAAAAGTACTGCTCAAACTGCATAGCGATAAAAATATATTGAGCAGTGAAATCCTAGTGGGGGCTGCTGCTGAATGAATTCAATTTTGATAGTCAAGCCAGAATGAATATAGATTTAATAACTCATGTTTCAGCCACACTTAGGGTCCTGATCCCATATGTACTCGATTAAGTTGTTATTTGCCTTTATATGTTGCATGTTAATTCTCAGCATGGTCTGCATATAGTTCCAGAGAAACCTGTTGTTTACTGGATTTATTGGTTTTAAGCAAGCCAGAGTTTCACTTACTAAAGGTCTGCGTCATGAATTATCTCGCAAATGTTTGCTCCAGGAAGGGGATATTATGCCGTATCAGAGGAGTTAGGGAAAGCAAGAGCACAAGTGGCATGTCTTCTTGAATTTGGTATGACAGCTGAAAATAGGGATGAGTCTTTTTCTACTCTTAATCTTACATGTGTTAGGAGGTTGAAAGTCTCCTATCAAATCACACAGAGGAAAGTTCTTTAGAGGCTGAGCAAGTAGCAGTTTCCATTTAGGTGAGCAGGAGACCCAGGTGCTGCATAGCTCTCGTCCATGGGCATTAGTAATTTGGTGTTTGGGATCCACGCATCAACACTTTGAATTTCCTTGGTGTTATAGAGCCGAGAATGTGCTGTGTGCGGGACAAGACCAACCACGTGTGATGCACTGTATGACATGAAAAACTGGCAGTCCAATTCCATCTCATAGTATTAGTAGCTAATTCTGGGATTTTAATTAATTTAGTTGCAGCTTGCGTTTCTTCTCAAGTGGAATGAAGGTGGCAGAATTTGCCCCTATGTCAAATCAACTCTTGATATTTTATACTGAACCTTTTTTTATTTTTCACGTGAAGTAAACCAAGGCAGACTAATTGTGAGTGTTTCCCCAGGTTAGTAATGTGTACCTGGTAGCAATTTACAGAACAGCCGGTGTCATATTTCATCTGTAGGAAAAGTCCCTTTTGTTCCAATGAGTTAAAGCTCTAGATTAACTGAGGGAAATATTCATTTCCCAAAGGGTTGGGTTTTTTCCAGTTATCAATCAGGACTGCGATAATTATAGCGATGCAGTCGGGTTTTTTTTTAAAGTGCTGAATCTTAAAGTATTTTGCAAAATACTTGAAGGATTACTGATCTGAGAACCAATGTGATGTGCTGCTCTCCATCGTGCAGTTCTTCTTAAACACGTTCCTTGGAATAAGTCGTATCTTGCAGGTCTAGGTTGGCATATGTGGTACCATGTAAGATTTAGTCCCACTGATGCTTGTTCAAAAACGTTATTAGCTCTTACTGACAGAGTTGAAGGGAACATTAAATTTTTCACATTATTTTGTAAATTTGAAATATTTTTGTCTCTATCTGCATGACAGTTAACTATAATAAGAAGGATCAATCTTAATTTAGTGCCAGCTGGTGTGTTATAGATGTGATCTGCAGCCTCCAATGGCAGAAAGATTCCTTTCACTGTTGAATCAGACCTGCACGCTTCACTGCCAAACCCAGGAGCTCAAAAGTCTTGGCAGCACAAGAAAAGGAAAATTATTTTAAAATCATATAATATATTTCTTTTAAATCAAACTAACAGTTTGAGACAATCTGATTTGCCTTATGAGTTTTGAAGATGGTGGGAATGGTCGTGCCTTCAAGTTTATTTCCGCAGTCAGGAAGAACAGAAACTTATTTCTGTATAAAATCAAAACGGAGATGTCCTATGTCCAGGAGCTGGGGCTTCTAGAAAAATATGAAGTACTAGGAGACTTGCATTCAAAGTGAGAAAGATGTGGACCATAAGTCCTTCACTAACAGGGTAATATCTATATAGACCTTTTGCTCTTCCTGTGGCCGTCGTGAATGCTGGAAGAAAGGTACATTTCTTTTGTGTTCTAGATGCAGAGGGGGAAGGTTGCACTGTGTTAACTAATGCAAAGTGCCTTTGCCTTCATGGACTTGGATCTTTGGCATAGTCTCTTGTTATTGTTTATTTGCAGGCTATTTTGACAATCTTTCAAGTGGTAGAAATGCTGTGTTTTCTCATCGTTATGCCCTTTCACATGTTAATGTGTAGTCCTACAGAGCTGGATTTCTGACTGGTCAGTGCTCAGCTCTGATCTGATTTTCAAGGGAGTTCTGGCCCTTCTGGATGCTGTAGGAAAGGTTGAGATTGTGGCTAAAACATTCACAGAGGCAAGGAGCCCTCTCTCACAGTCTAGTAGCCGTCTCTGCACATCAGGAAGCAATAATGTCCCAGCTGGCAGGAGACAGCTGATGAATTTGCACCACTATATCACCCTTATCTTCTCCAGATCCCCTCTTCAGGCATAGACAGCTGTATTATCTAAGTCCAGAAATTCAGCCAGCCCAGTGGTCTGTCTCCAAAAATGGCCAACAGCGGATGTGCAGGAGAAAGTAGGAAGATTAGGTAAGCAAACAGTGATACCTCCCCCGAGTATTCTCCAACCTTCTGTTAAATTGTGTTTTAAGGTCTTCCTCACCCAGAGGGAAATCTTTTGCGTTTAGTAGCCACAGACGGATTTTATTCCATGAATGCATCCTATCATTTTGTAAACCTATGCAGTGTCCCATGGCAAGGAGCTGCGGAGCTTACCTACTCACTGCACCATCTCAGAGCTGTGCTGCTCTGGGTAACAGGAGCTGATTCCCTCCTTGCTCATTGGATTTCTGCATCAGTTTGAGATACATCTGTCCTGCAGCGAGAGCTTTCACTGCAGATGTATAGACACAGGCAGATGTATTTGTATGAATATACATACCAGTATATGTAATTATGGCTGCAGGGGCTTGATATTTGGTCACTGACCTCCACATCTGTGCATGCTGCCATCACGTCATGGCTATTGGTACCTGAGCCAGTTAGATGAATGTTTTCTGTACATGATACAGTTTTACTGATTCAGCAACAAGATCAGCCTCTACTTTTCATAAGCAACAGAAGATTTGAGCATACAGTGGTAGAAAGCCTACATTATTCATCATGTCTGGCTCTTGGTAGTGTGACTGATGGGAATTTGGAGATGTTTTTAAGTGAGAGGAAGGGTAGCTGGCCTATTAGCTGAGACTGCACAGCACAGAAAAACACCTTATCACCTTAAGAAGTAGTCTTGGTTCCTTTTATGTGGTTTTTCTAAGTGCAGTTTTCCACCAAGAATTTATTCTTTCACTGCCTGCCCAAACTTTCTCCCAAAGGCCCCATCAAGTTCTCATGTCATCTAGGTATTTCTTAGCTCAGTTTCTGTCCCCCTCTGGAGAAGCATAAATTTCGCCTTTACATAGACGTGTATTGGTTCTGAGATGCTGTTTAAGAAGCGTCTCTCCTTTCTGAGTCCAAGGACTTTTTCATTCCCTTTGCAAGCTCCTGGGGAGTTTCGTAAGACCCTGAAGATTCTTTCTGCGTGAAAGGTCCAGGCATAAAAGCTGCTGTCTCACAAATTGGTAAGTCAGTCCATGGTGCAAGGCTGCAGAGAACATCTGCCCCCACCCATCCCCTCTTTGTGTATGGGAGAGTTATGATACTATAAAAGATAGAATAGCGTATCAAAATATCATTACCTATTATATAGTTACATGATGCCTCTAAATACATATACAAAAGTGTGTGAATATATATGTATATTTTATGTACGGGCATACTTACATAATACACCAGCAAATTTTTGTCCATATTCAGAATGATACCAGCGTAGCTATTTCAGCAGAAATCGTGCCTGTCACCGACACCCTGCACCATGTCCTCCTGGTTTCCGTGGTTCTTTCAGTCCCCAAATCCTTACGCACATGTTCTTGCCAGCTTTAATCCTGCAATACCCAAATTCTGACTCGGCTCGTCCTTTTCCTCATACCAAGTACAAAAGGTGTGCAAGGGGTTCCCACTCTAATTTTACAGTGTTCCTTTTTTCAGTGCTGCTTCGGGCAGCGTGAGAGCAGGGGCAGGAGGACTTCCCCGGTGCTTCGCCTCCGTTCAGGAGGGGTGTTCAGACTGCTCAGCGCTCAGGGCAGTGCAGATTTGGGAGGTAACATGCTAGGGCCTCGAGAAATCTCTAGAGAGAGGCTTTGAAAAGTCCACAGGCTGCATCAGCCCCAAGTGCCTCTGTATTGCCATCCCAGCCCCCGGCTTTCTCTGGAGACGTGCATGTGTCGTGCAAGCGTACAGCATATATCCATGCCTCGGAGTAGCTGATGTTTCAGACCTAACCAATTATATTTTCTGTTGCAACTCTGAAAGGTTTTTTTTTTTTTTTCATTTAGTTGCACCGTGTAAAATTAAACTTGAATGAATAATTACTGCTTTCTACTCAGTGAACTACAGTTAATAGCGATGGAGTACAGTACATTAATCTCTGTATTTATGAGGAAAGACATGTTGTTTTGGAGAATCCGGCTGATTTTGTTTTCATTCAGTACCTTCCTTAGCACATTTATAACAGGCAAATGAGACTCAGAAGTGTGTGGGGGAAATGTCAAATTCAAGAATCCTTAAGCGCTTCTAAGATTTTATACTTTCTGGAGAGAATAAACCACAATGTAAGAGGAGATCATAGGTTTGCCATTCAAATCCAGTGACTGATGACTCATGGAGGAGCGAATAGGTTCAGTTCACCATGTCCCAGCCTTTCTGAGGGCCCCAGTGCGGTTCCCTGCCTCACTGAACTGAAGACAGTGAGAAGATCTTCTCAAGTTTATGAATGGTGATTTCATTTACCTGTGGTTTGGGTACACATTCTGAAACACAGCATTGTGCAGAGTTTCAGAGTGAGCATCCACTCCTTTCCACCTCTTGGCTTAAATTAACGGTGTATTACCTTAAATTTGGAAAAAAACAAGCATTTTGCCCACATTTCAGTGGAAAAATCATAATAGTTCCATTATGGAAGTCTGTCTTTTTAACTGCGCTTTGCAGCCGCTGAAAGCGGGACTCAATTCTATCCTGTGTCCACCTCAGAGAGCAAATGCATTAAGCAATTTTATGCATTTCAGAAATGGTCTATTTTCTATAAATTATGTAACTGCGCTGAGTATGCCTGTAAACCAGGTTCTGAACTGTGGGTATAGACAAGGACAATTAACTGCAAAGGGTAATTTCAAAACAGCACATTAGATAAATGATATGTTACTAGGAAATGCTCTGTGATAAGGAAACCATTTTAAAGCAACATGTTTTATAAATTATACCAGCTGTATCATGTATTGTAGTTAATTTTAATTACATCAAAATATATAGAATTAAAAGCAGTTCAATGAGAATGCAATTAGAACCTTTCTAAGGGATGATTCTGCTATATAGACTTTCGTCAGAAAATAAAAACAAGGAAAGGAAGGTAAGGACTTGCACACTTTATTTTACTGTACATGAGAAATGTTAGATATGTTTTACGGGATGCAATACCTAAAGCAGAATTGGAAATAGAGAAATAGAGCCTCTCACGCCAAAAAGTAATAAAGTTGGGTAAATTATTCCCAAATGGATAAACTGTTCCCAAAATAGAGTTGAGTGAAATGCTACAAGTTCTTAAAAGAGGAGATATTAAAATGTATTACCTTTTTTTATCCCAAAACTATAAAATCACTAACCTTCACCAAGGGGCTGTGTGAGGTACCTGAAATCAATACCACCACTGACTGATTGATTTTAGTTTCCTTTTAATAACTGCTAAAATAAAGAGCTTGGATATCACTGGGGTCTGAAACAAAAATGCCCTTTGTACCATGGTTTCTGCTTCAGGATTTGAGGTGTCAGCCACCAACCACACGCCACGGCCCTTGCCCAGCCCTTGGCTGGCAAGCAGCCTGGCAACAAGAGGCAGCTTTTGGATGTTTCAAGGTGCTTTCTGCTGCTGCCGCTAGTTCTTCGTAGAGCAGCCATAGGGTCCAACCCGGAAAGCGTCTCTCCAGTATGCATCCATGATGGTGTTTTGCTTGGATCAGGAGCGTGATTTTGAATCTGATGTCCCGATCCTGTCCTCCTTCAGCATCTAGCACGGTGGCTCTCTGGGGGCGTGGGTTGCTTGCAGAGGACAGGAAACGGGGGGATATGGAGAAGCACATCTCATGCCCTTCCACCTGTGGTGGGTTGACCCTGGCTAGATGGCAGGTGCCCACCAAAGCTGCCTATCGCTCCACCTCCTCAACTGGACAGGCGAGAGAAAATACAATGAAAGGCTCATGGTTCGAGATAAAGACAGGGAGATCACTCAGCATTTATCGTCACAGGCAAAACAGACTCGACTTGGGGAAAATTGATTTAATTTATTACCAATCAAATCAGAATAGGGTAACGAGAAATAAGAACTAAATCTTAAAACACCTTCCCCCCGCTCCTCCCTTTGTCCCCGGCTCAACTGTACTCCCGATTTCTCTACCTCCTTCCCCCTGAGTGGTGCAGGGGGATGGGGAATGGGAGTTGCAGTCAGTTCATCTCACATTGTCTCTGCCGCTCCTTCCTCCTCAGGGGGAGGACTCCTCACACTCTTCCCCTGCTGCAGCGTGGGGTCCCTCCCACAGGAGACAGTCCTCCATGAACTTCTCCAGTGTGAGTCCTTCCCACGAACTGCTCCAGCGTGGTTCTCCCATGGGTCCACAGGTCCTGCCAGGAGCCTGATCCAGCACGGGCTCTCCACGGGGTCACAGCCTCCTTGAGGCACATCCACCTCCTCCAGTGTGGGGTCTTCCATGGGGTGCAGGTGGATATCTACTCCACTGTTAACCTCCATGAGCTGCAGAGGGACAGCCTGCTTCATCATGGTCTTTACCATGGGCTGCAGGGCAATCTCTGCTCCAGCACCTGGACCACTCCTCTCCCCCTCCTTCTTCACTGACCTTCATTTCTACATAGTTTTTTCTCTCATTTCTTTCTCCTGGTTGCTTTCCTGCAGTTTTTTTCACCCCCTCTTAAATATGTTAGTACAGAGGTGCCACCACTGTTGCTTATGGGCTCAGCCTTGGCCAGCAGTGGGTCCAACTTGGAGCCAGCTGGCATTGGCTCTATCACACACAGGGGAAGCTTCTAGCAGCTTCTCAGAGAAGCCACCCCTGTAGCACCCCCGCTACCAAAACCTTGCCACACAAACCCAGCATGCCACCTCTTGGAGCTCTTCCGTCCGTGCGACTGGGCTACAGCTAGTCCTAAGTCCTCAAAATGTGCAGGTCCTCAGCATCAGCTGTTCTGCTACATGTTCTACCAATGTAGAAATAACCTTCAGGTGTAATTTTCACATCTGGTTATTTATACATGCAGGTGTCTAAGGTGTCAAACCCTTTCTTACTCAGCGAACATTTAAATACAAACTTAAGTGTAAGCCTCTACTTAAGTGGATGTGTTTGGGTTTAGAACTAGACTTCTGTGTGTCTTTAAGATTTAGAGCTGGTTATTTAGAGGTTAAAATTCTCAGGGAGGTTTTTTGTGGGTTTTTCAAAAGGAGTGTTGCCACTCACACTGAATTAAAAATGTTTAAACATCCTTTAAAATGTGGTCCTTGGGCCCTGGTGGCTCATGCACCACACTGCAAAGCCATGGTGATGTAGGAACCTAGGTGTCATAGCCTTTTGGTAAGAGTGGGGCTCCTAACTCCTTTAGGAACAGACCTCCAGAAATACTCGATCACCTGAACATGAGTTAAGTGCTTATTATATTCAGGAGCCTTTGAAAAATCCATTACCTGCACCTTCAGCTACAAGGAGACCTTTACAATCTGGCTTTATGCTTTGTGACACTTCACAGAGCCGTGCTAAGGATACTCAGGTACCTCGGCTACTTTTAAAACTTTTACCCTTAATTTTCTCAGTTGAGAGCTTACGTTAGAATAATTGGAAGCATAAGACAGTTTGGGAAGCAATAATTTGTGTGCTGAAGAACACTGCATAAGCATTATCTCTTGACAAATTTTTCTGCTATTTTTCAGGTAAAGGTGATGTGTTTGGTGATATCTTCTGGAAGGAAACCAGTCTGGCCCATGCATGTGCCAATGTACGGGCTTTGACATACTGCGATTTACATATTATTAAACGAGAAGCCTTGCTTAAAGTGTTGGACTTTTATACTGCTTTTGCAAACTCATTCTCGAGGAATCTCACGCTCACCTGCAACCTGAGGAAACGGGTAAGGCGACAGCTCTTGTTTTCCCCTTGCTCTCACCAAGAGATTGCACGCTCTTGCGAACTGTTTGCAGTGTTTAACAGCCCCCAATTTACTCTTGATGTTTTCAGGTCATTGCAGATTAACTGGCCTTTCAATAAATGTTGTCGCTGTTTGTTAATGATGGCTCAATAAAAGTTACCCATAGATTTGCAGCTCTGAGAAGCAGTCCTAGGAGGGTGACATTTGAATTACATTTCTTTTCCTTTTCTTCACAGTTTCTGGTTTTTGGCTTTTTTCCCCCCATTGCCTAATGTATAAAGTTATATTTTATAGTCTGATACAATACTGATTCTGGATTCCTCAGAGGTGAGGTTTCGTCTCTCACGTGCTGAGATATAGGTCAGAGGATACTCTGATGGATCTGCATGGCGTAGACCAACTGAGAGAAATTTATTGATGTTAAATAAACAAAATGTACTCAGCGAAAGTATTGTATTAGTACACGCTTGTCTCACTTGCATAGTTTAGAATTTTTATATGGCAAGGTTAATAAAGCTTGGTAGCAATTTTACATTCACAGCTCACTTCTTAAACCTTCCTGCTCGTTTTATAATCAATCAGCAGCGCTCACTATCCATTAGTCTTTTCAAAGAACACTCCATCTAAAAATTAATTAGCTATAAGGACGTATCTTGAAAACAGGTTAAGGGATTCTTTAATTCGCATTGCGGCTGCAAAATTTAATCTTTATGATATTTTTTTTGAGATTGATGAGGGTTATATAAATTTCATTTGCATAGAGAAATCTCATAACAATGATTTATAGATTATTGAGCATTAACTGTGATCCTCTAGCTGCCGAAACACATTTATCTGCGGCTGTACCTGGGGCATCTCACCTGATAATGTACAGAGGCTGTCACAGTATTTCACAAGGCAATTTCAGCCTCTACAGTAACAGGAGTTCAACACAACTAGAATTTTACTTTTCTGAGTCTAGTTTCTCTATAGCCACTGGAGCATCTTAAAAATGTTTCTTACAAAGGTGTTAATTTTTAGTGCATTCCTTGTGCTCTTTAATATTCCAAGTATGGCACAGAATACCCATGGCAAAAAGCAGATGCAATGGTATTACAGTTTCCTTCTGTCTGTGCTGAAGCCTGAAAGAGCTGAATTATAATCGGGTTTGGTTCCAGCTTGTCAACTTACCTCTGACTCGAAGCTTGTTAACTCCGCTTCAGACCTGAAGAAGGGCTTCAGGGCTTGAAAGCTGGTTTGGGGTTTCTAGCTTATCGCTTCTCTTTTGATAAGATGTCCTCCAAGGCTTGACTTCAGCATCCCCCTCTTTGCCATCTTGCCTACCTGCATGTGCCACCAGCTACAGTCCCGCGATGACAATTCTGCTCAGGCATTGCTGACGGTGATTTCATGTGACATGATAATGCCACATATAATGTGACAAAATATATTCTTTCCTTCTTAAAACTCTGAATCTGCCACTTCAGCTAGCTTCCTGGACTCCCCTTCCCCCATTAGTCATGACCAGGATGTGTACAGCAAAACCACGTACAGATTTTTTCCTGACAGAGCAATGTGCTGTAGTTCAACTCTGTAGTCCAGGGATGCATATGGGGAATAGCCTCCTGGATGGGTTTTCTTGGATATTTTTCTCTCCCACGCACCTTTTTTAAGGAAAATTGGTTGCCCTGCAGGGCCCTGCCGCAGGGAGTCGCCCAGGTGGAAACACTTGTGGAGCTCAGTAGTAGATCTGTATAGCTCAGCGTCAGGTACGTGGACTTTGCCATAGGGGCAGTGACTCAAAGGAAGAATGAACAGCACTTCTAAAGGAACCCTGGATCTTGCAGAAGAAAAGGAACTGTTGCCTGGGGGCATGCGTGGGCATTACGTGAGAGGGGATGGAGAGTCAAAGAAAAGTCATGTCAATGTGGTGCGTGCAGGGTGCAGTTCATTTCATCAAAAGCTGTGTGATGACATCCAAGCTAGTCACCAGTCACCTTTATAGCCCTTGAGGAATGGTTCCTCCTGAAGGCAATGATCTGGCCCCTCTTCAGTGCCCAGTCTGGGATGGGAAAATCATACCCTTTCTGTTGACTTCTGAGAGAGTCCTTGATCGCTAACTTTTAAATACGTAGGGTACATCAGATGAACTCCACCTATGATGTCTCCTTCAGTTTTACTCAAGAACTATTTTGGGAAAGGTCTTACTTCTAGTATTGCAGTAGGATGTGCTGAGCTGGAGCCTGCTTTGCAGAAATTCTGTGTATTGTTCCTAGGCACAAAATAAATCATGCTACTTTCAACACCAGGGACACAATCTACGTCCTGTTACATAAAGTTATTCAGGGGATTGTTTCAAACCTCATATCTGCTGAAAGTATGCATGATTCCCTGTTGGGCGCAGAAGTGTTTGACGGTGAGTTCATCTCTTAGGAAAAGCAGTGCCATCCAGGACAGTTTCATCAGGCGAACAGAAAGCAGATGTTCAGACAATGAGACACGGCTGGCAGAGCAGCACTGTACTGCAGCAGTTTGTGCTGGAGTCATGTAATCTAGACAGAAAGAAAATCGTTGTCTCCTTTAATTGATTTCAATAGAAATATACTTAGCACTTTTTCTACGTAGTCATCACTCGGAAGGTTTGACATTTAATTATAACAAAAATACACTCCTTGCAGTTCTGCGCTCAAGAAAACGGACGTCTCACTGTCAAAAATATAGAGACAGAATTGTTCTTCCATCCGGTCTGCTCTTCGAAATACGCATACGTGTATGCAGATGCACACAAACACACGTGTTTGTGCTGCATTGTCCCTCAGCAAGCACTTAGATATAGTCCATAGACTGCAAAGCAATTTAGACGTTCAAAAGGCTAATAAATTAATAATAGTATTGAGCACAAAAGGTTAGTTCCACATGACAGGGAAGACAAAGTCATGTTGAAGTGGGAAAATAATGTTTTCTCACTCCCAAATAACATTTAGAGGCCTGGCATGTTGAATGACCTACTTAAGGCATCTGCTCAGCATGCTGTTATCAACTCTGGATTTTTGTTTTCTTTTTTGTGTGTTAGGTAGCTTAGCCATCATGCTGCATTTATGAGCCCATAAAGTGAGCGTGCCTGCTAGCTTTTCAACCTGCAGTCATCTCTCCTGCCCAGCGGCGCGAGGTGACTTTTAATTCGTAATTGCAAAGTATTGCAGCGTATCATGTTTCATGCTCTGAAATCTTCCTGGCACATCTAACATCACTAAGGCACACTCCAAGGCAGAACCAGGACTTTGAACTTTTTTTCCAAAGAGGGAAAAATAATTAATCTGGAAAGATATTCTTTAAAATCACAATGATATTACATAGCTGCCTCTGAGGACTGAAAGTTATAAAGCGGTGTTTAGCATGAGTCTTCAAAGAGTTAATTACTGCTTTGTGATGGTGGAAGAGAATATTGATAATGTCTAATTCATTAAGTGCCTTTCAAGATTTCACACAGCTGGAGGAGGGCATCTCTGCATGTCAAGCCATGGAGCTTGGCCTGAGGAGGGGAGCCAAGACAGTTTTCTAGGGGTCTCAAACCTGTATAAATATATCTACGTTCTATTGATTGTTGAAATTCATGAAGGAAGGCCCGCATCAAGCTACCAAATGTATTCCCACAGGAAACAAGAGTTGAGATGAAATGTTTTTAGAGCTTTTTTTTCCTTTTCTCGTCATTGCTTCTATTTGCACCAGCTAAGGCACCACCTCCAGCTAACTGCTAGACCAACATAGTCTATGCAAGTGCAAGAAAAAAATCAAACTGAGATTTTGGCCCTCCTGAAATCACAGCCAAAATTCTCCCATGCTTCAGTGAAGGAAAGATTTCCTCCACAGCTTTTAAGGTACACAGTCACATACTGCTGTTTTCTACCATGAGCAAAATGAGCTGTGTCAAAGAACTGAGTCAGGAGCAGCCAGGGAAGAGGACAATTGTCCGTATAGGACCTCTGGTGCATTTGCTCCTGGAGGGCGTGCTGGAGACTGAGCCAAGGAGATGTGAGGAGAAACGAGTGCCTTTAAGGCAGTGAAATACAGTACGGAGAGCCCTGTGATGCTCTTAAAGCCAGGGACAATGCTGTGAGCGATTGATGTTATCTAATTCCTTCAGCACAGTGTGAATCTCAGAGGCTTTTAGCAGGTGAGGGTATCAGACTGTCTTAACACACGTCCTGTTTTTCTTTCTATTTCAGATTAGAATAATTTCTTTTTAAATAGGCTTTCTGATTTTGCTTGAGGTATTAGTGAATCGCATCTTGTTTCTTGAGTGAATCACTCGTCATTTGTGTGTCACATAGCGTTTAGAAAAGCTTTATTTTAATTTGAATTCTGCGTCCATGTCTCCTAAAAGTGAAGGTTGTACCAAGGCTCGTTCAGGATCCCCCTTTTTCATGTTAAAGACGCTCCAAATGGCATACTATATTAGTGAGTGTCCTGATGCAGAAGCAATGTAAGAAGCAGAAAGCATAGCTCTGTGTATTGGCCCTTGCTCCTGAAGGTTGCACGTGTTCTGGTGAACCTGAGGACTTTCACAGGTTTTGAGCTCTGAAAGCCATTCACAATTATGGCAGCTTAATTCAGAGCTGTTTGCGCTTTGCCAGCTGGTGCTCACGCTCAGTCCTGATCAGTTGTGGGGAGCAACTTGCTCACATAGGAAGCGATCAGAGCATCATCCTTGGGTAACTCTGACAAACAGGAAGCTGTGGCGTAACTGGAGCAGAGTTACGCCAGCTCAGCACATCCTCTGTCCAGTGGTCCATCTGCACTGGCGGGTCTGTCATCCATTTTCACCTTTTTTCACTCTATTATTGGGAGTTTTCTCCATGTGGGACAGCAATGATGGCAAAACCTATCTGGGAAAAACAAGGTTTTCCATCATTATTACTGAAGAGAAGCCACGGAAAAAAACCATGCTGCTTAGGGAGCTGCTGTGACTAATGTAGATCAGTAGGGGCTTCATTGGCATCCTGGGCTTCTGTCCTGTGGTAGGGAATGTGCCCACCCCAACGCTGGTGCTCAGTCCTCATCCATGTCTCACTCTTGATACTTTTCTTTTGCACGTGCAGCTTATTCCTCTGCTGGTTTGAGCCAGTGGCAAGGGTCCCAGGGAGTGCAGGATCAAACCTCTGGAAAGGCAGATCAAACAGATCAATTTCTATTAGGGCTTATACGGCCAGCAGGCTTTTGGCATGACTTAACTCAGATTTTGTTTGTAATTCATTGGCTTGCTTAAGCCTATTGAAAATTAATTTGATCAGCTTCTTGATGGCAACATGTATGGTATGTTTCCTTTCCCTGCCTGTATCTTTTTGAGGACTCAAAGCATCTACAGGTTAATACATCCTGCTGCTTGCTGCTCCTAGCTGAGGCAAGGGGACACAGAGGGATTCTCCAGACGGGCATGGTGACGCCCCTCTTCTCTTCTCCAGGGCAAAATACAGAGTGACATTAGTCACAGCTCCGAAATCTGCTGCCCATGACATTGTGTTTGGGTGTTCACAGCTGTTGCTTAACTGCTGCAGTAACAGACAACTCTCTTGTGACCATGGCAAAGGGCACCTTTCTCAGCTGTCTAAGCCAAAGGTCTCGCGTCCGACTTTTCCTCCTTACTGTCTCCTCATGTGTAACTCCAACAAAAATTAATGCACCTCATTCTGTTTTTTTTTTTTTTTGTGTGTGTGTGTGTGTGTGTGTTTTTGTCTTTTTTTTCGTCAAGCAATAAGGCCCACTCAGTTTGGCCATAAGGGGGGAATTTACCTCCTCGTGCTACCACTGTAGAGCTTGCAGAATAGCCTTGCCTTTAATTTCACCACTTCACTTTCTTCATCTCCATGTGAGAAGGGAAAGGTTGTTTTACCTTGTCTAAGGATGCTTCTGCCCTTTCCTGTCCCTCTCTGGTCTTTTTGTATGAATGTGTTGTCCCAGAAGATGAAGTCCTGTAGCTATAGTTTAGCTGTAGCGACAGCTTAGCATGATTACAGAGCAAATAAGTTATACCCTCAAAAATCAATATGGTTTTATTTTGTTGACATCTTAGCAGCCTCTGCAGCCTCTGTTATGCTTGAGGAACTTTTCACTTAAGACAAATTTTTTATTAATTTTTATTGTTTGGCTTCATTGCATTCACAGCTATCTCCAGATATGTTAATATTCCATTTCAATATTTCCTAAAGGACTGTTTCACTGATTTAGACCTAACACCACCTCTGATGGTGTCTAGATTTGTATATTGGATGTGCACGGGACAGAAGAGCCCACTTCAAAATTTCAAACAACGTGGCCTCATCCAAACTGCCACTTGACAGTGGTCCCTGGCTGGTCCGTGCCTGGGAATTTATGGAGAGACTGCTAATGGGTCTGGGCCAAACCCTTGTGAGGAACAGAGCAATTCCTTGTATATTTGTATCTGTGTGGTTACAGACAGCCCGGCACAGTCCATGCTACACCTTCTGCCACCAAAGAGACCCATGCGACTCCTTCTGAGTGAGGATTATGGATCTGAGGCTAGATTTTTTTTCTGCAACTCTTCCCTCCCATCTCCTGCTACCCTGAACAATTCCTTGTGTCTTTGCTTCTCTTTGGGCGTATGGGGATTTTTGAGTTTGAGGCAGTCAAATCAAGGACGTTAGTCCTTGGAGGACCATACATGACTTTGCATGGTAGAAGAGGAGCATAAAAATTCAAAGAGAAAGCTGCAGCAGCGTTAACTTCACCCCTCTGTGCCTCTCTGCCAGACGGCATGGGACACCTGTCCGAGCAGAGCAATTGCTGTAAAAGCTGTTGGTGGGTTTGCTTTCTCACTTTTTTTTTTGATAGCTACGAGCCTGGCTTTTTTCTGCGTACCTCACTCCCTTCCTTCTCCTTTTTGCCACTTCATCATCTCCCTTATGATGGTCTCTTCTGGGCACCCTTCAGGTCACACGGACTGTGGGAAATTGGGGGTATGGGAGCAATTGCACCTCTGAAACCCTCCCTGGGGGCACAGAAGTTTTCTCTCTTTTGAGAAGCACAGTGTGTTTCCTTGGCTGTGACTGTGTTCACGGACAGGTGCAGAAGTGGATGATAAACATGAAATCTCTTGAATGGGTCCAGAGGAGAGCAACAAAGCTGGTGAAAGGGCTGGAAGGAATGTCCTATGGCGACAAGCTGAGGACTTTGGGCTTGTCTAGTTTGGAGAAAAGGAGGCTGAGGGGTGACCGCTCTACAGCTTCATGAGGAGGGGAAGTGGAGAGGGAAGTGCTGATCTCTTCTCCCTGGTATCCAGAGATAGGACACATAGGAATGGTTCAAAGCTGCATCACGGGAGGTTTAGACTGGACATTGAGGAGCGTTTCTTTACAAAGAATGTGGTGTAACACTGGAACAGGCTTCCTAGTGAGGTGGTCGATGCCCCAAGCCCGTCAGTGTTTAAAAGGCATTTGGACAATGCCCTTAATAACATGCTTTAACTTTTGGTCAGCCCTGAAGTGGTCAGGCAGTTGGACTAGGTGATCACTCTAAGTTCCTTCCAACTGGAAATACCCTCTCCTCTCCTCTCTCCTCTCCTCTCTCCACTCCTCTCCATCTCCTCTCCATCTCCTCTCCATCTCCTCTCCTCTCCTCTCCATCTCCTCTCCTCTCCATCTCCTCTCCTCTCCTCTCCATCTCCTCTCCTCTCCTCTCCATCTCCTCTCCATCTCCTCTCCATCTCCTCTCCATCTCCTCTCCATCTCCTCTCCTCTCCTCTCCTCTCCACCTCAAGGACTTGGGTATCTTAGTGAGTCTTTAAATGCTTACCTGAAAAACAGGGCACTGTGTATCCCCCAGCATCTCTTTGGGAGGCCTGGGATAGTACAGATTCATGGCACAGTCTTGATTAATATATTTTGCCTTTAGACTGCAGGCAGTAGCTAATGCACTAACATCTTTAACAGTATTTCAGAGCCACATTAATCCCATAGGGTACCAGCAGGACCCTATTTTATTCTGAATATAATCTCTAAATTAAGTACCTTCCCCAGCGTCCTGGCCATCCTTCTGTAGGTGCGAGAGGCAAAGCACCACCAACTCTGTTAAAAGAAGGCCTGAGCCCAATTTTGGTAGTCCTTTGGCATTACAGAGGTAGACTTATTTTTTCCTGGACGTGTAGCTTCTCTGCCTAAAACTAAATCAAAAGGACATTTGATCTTGTTTGTCAGGCCATTATTTTACTGTTGGTTTTTGCAATGAAACTGAGTGATTTATTTGTATGTGGAAAGATCATTAAACAGGAAGTGTCGGGGATGGGCAGCACCCATAGGAAACCAAAAGTGTAAACTGGCTATGTTAGAGCAGAGACCCAGACTGACGATGATTTGCTATGTGCTTTTTGTGAATTAACACCATTTTCTTGTTTAGAAAGCCCTCATACTTGAGACTCTCCTTAGTTGACTCAGAAAGCCTTCTGCAGGCTGTCTGCTAATACTGATTCAGGGCAGAGTTGCTGGCACAGGACTTGAATGATGATAAAAAAATAAATCAAAGCTTTACTATTTTTAATCTTGCAAATATTAACAAATAAGTATTTTGTGTTCACCTCCCCTCATTGATTAAAAGTGATGCTTTTAATTTCTTCCAGCTGCTAGGGAAGGGGAGGGAAAAGTGCATGGTGCAATGGGACGCAACATTGCCGTTTCATTTTTGATTGCCAGTTAAGAAGGTTTTTATCATCAGCCCCCCCCCCCCGTGTTTCAATGTGATGAACACGGGCACCGTCAGCTCAGGCAGCAGCAGACCCGAGTGGATCACCGTCCCTGTCCCCGAGCTTCCCTCCTGGGCTGTTACTTTGCCAGGCCGGCTGTCTTTTTGGGCAGGCGTCCTAACAAATCTGATCTCCCCATAGCTTTGTGTGATTCCTCTGGTGCCTAATAAGCCATGGGAGTATTACTAATGCATTTGTGTTACCTCTGAGAGTAGCCAATTTATTTTGTGACAATATCAATGTGCCCAGGAGCTGCCGCTGCTGCAAGTGGTTCCCTGCTTGTGGGCCACCTCCGTGTGTAGAACTGTGCCTAATGCAGGGGCCACCGGCATCCGAGCAGGTAGGATTTGCGCAGAAAGTGGGGAAAGAGGTCTGTTCTGTTATCTCACACCCCTCCAAACAGTTAGCCCAGATCAATGGATTTCTTCTTGCACGGGCTGCTGAGCCTAATTACCATGTACATCAACAACTTTTCCAATACTGTAACTGGTAAAAAAAGGGGAAATGTTACAAAGCTGAAATGATTAATTCCAAGCGCTCTGGTTGCTTGCACTGTTGCTTCCTGGAGCCGAACGCCAGACATTTTAGTAACAAAGCACAGCATGACTTGCAGGTATAAAAATGAGTTTCTACACCAGACTTCTCGCTCCCCAAACCTTACTTCTGCAAGACTGGGAATGCCAGTTGCGATGCACCCAAAACCATGGCTGGGGAAAGAGAACTTCTGCCTGTTCATTAGGATCATATAAATGGATTCCCATAGGCTTCACAAGGACGGGACGGAGCTTTAGCATTCACCCAAGTGGGAGTTTTCTGGCTCTGCCCAAAACGGGATCCATTTTGTCCAGTCTAGAAATGATTGGTAACAATTTCATGCCTGTTTTGGATTGGAGAGAGCGCTGATTGTATTCTTGCCTCCCCCTCTCTGAACAGGTTTTTGCCTTGGCTTGCACAAAAAGGATCCTCACCAGTTACATACTATAAGCCTGTAAAATGCGAAATAAAACTCCCTGCATAAAGTATTTTCTGTAGAGGTATAACTCCATCCATCTATTGTTCTGTAGCACACGCTTTACAGATGCAGTAATACCCAAATGTGCCGTTTCAGCATGTGATAATCATTGCAGCCGTGCAAATCCTAGATTTACCTTACTTTGAATGCTATTTTTGGGCTGCCTTCTGCATCAAAGAAACAGGGCGTGTAGGAAAGTATTAAATTGTACACAAAGTGCAAGAGAAACTTTGTGGGGAAGTTTGCGTGAATCCTACTAGTTTTAGTTAAAAATAAAACCCAGCCTGTCACTTCCAACTTAGTGATGGCTGATTAACTGTGTCTTTTTTTAATTGTCAGCCGGTTGCTGTGATTAGCAAGCTGCCTCAGCTTAGGTCCTATGCAAAGGAAGTCTGGAAGAGCAATTTTTTGAGTAGCTGATTTACATATATGCCAGAGGTGGGCATAGCTGTCAGGAGGGACAGGGGGATTCTGGGAAGCACCAGAACTAAGCTGAGTCCCCTGTTATTGCACTTTTGAGCAACTTGCCAAAAGGCAAAAATCTTCCACGTGTTTAGGAAGGAATGTATGTTATTAATCCATGGTTTTTTCCTCATATTTTTGCTTCTCAGTTTTTACAGCCCTTAGTCTTAATTTGTTTCCCTTCCTAAAGATAACAAAAAACATAATATAGTTTTCAGATGTAAGTTACTGTTAAAAAAAGGAACATAGTGCAAGCAATTATAAAAGTCTCTAATTCTCTTAACTCCATTAACTAAGCTGTCAGTGATCTTTTGAACTTTGGTGCCTCCCCTCAGACTTTTAGGTGATTTTAAAATTATTTTATTAGTACTGCACAAAACTGTCTCAGCTGCCAAAAAGATTTTGTATAGTGCTTCCTACCTAAGTATTTCCATCAGTCACTGTATCTCCAGAGCAGGGGGATTTACCTCTCCGTGCTGTGAGAGTACATATCCCTTTTGGAAACAGTCCATTGCCCTCTGTTTTTTGATTACGGACAGCACTCTTGTTACCACACGAACCAGCTTTGGCTTCTTCTGAGGGCCCAAACCACTTTGCACTCCCTTAAAAATGTGAAAATGGCGACCTTAAGTAGCCAGCAGATGACAGCAGCAAAGAAAGCCATTTCTAAGCAGGATTTCTCAACCGGTCGACTAAAATGCAGCATTTTCATTAAGATTAGCTTTGCTTTTCCATTTCCATTGCATTTCCATTTCCATTCCATTGCCCCTTAGTGCACAGAAACACAGTTTTCCTTCTTCGTGTTCCTGACCAGAGCATCTCTTGGCATCTCAGCACTTAATTTCTGTGTCTAGCCTCACTTTTTTCACCGATTCTGCCTTGCTTGACTGCCTGCCATTGTAATGAATTTCCATCTCCCTCATGTGTCTAAGGCGAATCCATTTTTAAATGGAACAGTTGTTGGTAGTTCAGAGCAGCTCAATTATGAATGACCCCCATCCTTCTCCCAGGCCGTATTAGCCCTCCTGGCAAAGAATGCTACAGCAGAAATGTAAATGGATGAACTGAATCATGCATGTTTTTCATGTGTTATTAATTGTACCTGTTTTCATTTCTTAAAGGACTTAGCCAATAACCTCAAGATGTTCTGCAAAAGTACATGAATACTAATTTATAAGCTCAACGCAGACATGCGTTAATATACCAAACAGATGCCTGATAGATCTGCATGAACCATCAGCCATAACTTAAAATATTTGTCAGAAAGCTTGAACCAAGGCACTGTTTGCCCTGTGGTCCATCAATAATATGTCCTGTGAAGAGCTTCCTCCCAGATCAGTTGTACTCAAATTCAGTCCAATGTGTCAGATAGCTGCTAATAGGATAGATAATGACTTTGCTGGGACAGAGATTGACCTTGCAAAATCCCCAACAGCTGCCTTTAACTGTGCTAGCCTTCTTGTGGCAGATGCTCTGGGTGCAAGGATCAGCCCTGCCGCATGGGTGGAACATCTGGCACAGTTGCACATCTGTAGGCATCCTCTAGCATCTAACATGGGTGCCAGACCCCACTGAGAAGAGTCATAGAATCATAGGATGGGTTGGGTTGGAAGGGACCTTGAAGATCATCTAGTTCCAACCCCCCTGCCATGGGCAGGGACACCACCCACTAGACCAGACTGCTCAAAGCCCCATCCAACCTGGCCTTGAACACTTCCAGTGATGCGTCATCCACAAGTTCTCTGGGCAACCTGTTCCAGTGTCTCACCACCCTCAGAGTAAAGAATTTCTTCCTAATATCTACCTTCTTTCAGTTTGAAACCATTACACCTCATCCTATCACTAGATAAAGAGTCCCTCCCCATCTTTCCTGTAGGCCCCCTTTAGGTACTGGAAGGCCGCTATAAGGTCTCCCTGAAGCCTTCTCTTCTCCAGGATGAACAAGCCCAACTCTCACAGCCTGTCTTCATAGGAGAGGTGCTACAGCCCTCTGATCATCTTCGTGGCCCTCTTCTGGACTCGCTCCAACAGGTCTGTGTCCTTCCCATGTTGGGGGCCCCAGGACTGGATGCAGTACTCCAGGTGGGGTCTCATGAAAGCAAAGTAGAGGGGGAGAATCACCTCCCTTGACCTGCTGGCTGTGCTTCATTTGATGCAGCCCAGGATACGGTTGGCTTTTTAGGCTGCAAGTGCACATTGCCTGCTCATGTTGAGCTTCTCATCAGCCACCACCCCCAAAGTCCTTCTCCTCAGGGCTGCTCTCAATCCATTCGCTGCCCAGCCTGTATTTGTGCTTATTTGTGCTTATTTGAGCCAACCTCCTAGAAGTGCCTGGGCAAGGCCTTCCTGGGAGAAGGTGACTGACAAACTGGTGTCTTGTGTGGGAGGCTTAGGGTTAGCTGGATTTTTCAGACACCCGAAAAAAAAATCAAACCAGAGAAAAAACAGAGAGGAT
This sequence comes from Chroicocephalus ridibundus, assembly GCF_963924245.1. NCBI lineage: Eukaryota > Metazoa > Chordata > Aves > Charadriiformes > Laridae > Chroicocephalus > Chroicocephalus ridibundus. The sequence continues at coordinate 64,848,141 of NC_086287.1, forward strand.
GCTTTAGCCAAAATCTCAGAGGTCAAAAGGACCACTGGAAGCAAACGCAGCATCTGAGATGAAAAGGTAACAGAGCCAGATGTAGAGATCTGTACTGCTTCTGTCCAGTGTCTCTCTGCATCCTTGCAGAAGCGTTTATCCGGTAGCAGCTGGTGTTTTGTTAATTGTGTGTGCACAGGGAGTGGTAGAAAGGATACAAACAGTGTATAAACAGGGTGCAGCGTAGTCACAAATGGGGAAATACAGAATCATCAATGTTATCGATTGAAAAGAGCTGTTATTTGTGCAGGTACAGGGTTTTCTTACTAGCCTCAGCCAGGGAGAGGGGACAAATCAACCGAACTGACTCCAATTGTACATGAGGAGGTCATTTCTGATAATTATGAAAGCCAGATTTGCCAAAGTATACAATACTGAGGATTACAAACTAATTTGTTTGGGTCTGCAGCAATGAGATAAGCTAAGGCTGCAAAAACAGCAGGCTCGGCCCCTAAGGAACATCCTGTGTCAGTGCCTTGATACATGGTTAGGAACATAAAACAGCACTGATGAGCTTTGTGGAGATCCACATCTGGAAAAGAGGTGATAGCTGATATAGCTATTAGGGAAGATCACTAGGAATCACATGAAAAAATGGAAGGACCTTTTCCCCAAGAACAGACTAAATGCTGGGACACAATAAAATGATAGCCACAACTAGGATATAGCCAAATCACTAAAATCCTCCCCAGCAGAGCCTTAGCTTATTGCCATGAAAGCCCAGGGATTGATTTAATGCAGTCAGCATGGAAATGGAAAGGAAATGGCTCTTCACCACACCATCTGTTTATCCCATCCCCATACCCCCACTAGTTAACTCTTTTGTGCCATCTCTTTCTCTTGCTGATACCCTTCAGAAATAAATACAAAGCTCTGCAATCACCACTTGCCAAGTTCCCCATTCACATCTTCTGAAGTTAGAAAAAACATCTAACGGTCCCTCTGGGGACGGGCAGAGCACTTCATCCTCGCTGGGTGTTTGTCAGGTAGGCAACGTGCTGGTTTTGCCTGCAAGAAGCTCTGATAGGACTATCAGAAGCACCTTCATTTCTGCACAAGTAACCTTCAGGGAACAGCATGCTTCTCTTTGTGTTGAAGTTTCACATGGCTGATGCAGTATTCCCATGCTGTTGTAGGAAGCTCACTAGTTGGTGGATAACTCTCCTCCAGGCTCTTCTAGCTGTAGGTGATTTTCCTTGACTTTTTGCCCCAGAAGGGAAGAGCTCTTCAAGGGTGAAGGTTCAAGTACGAGGAAACTTTAGCAACATCATTGAAATGGGATCTTTGCTCTCTAAAAATTTTTCATTTGATTATGCCATAAATAGAAGGCTCCTGCTCTGCTGACAGTTACAGATGCCTCTAAAAGCTGTAATTCTTTCAATCTCTTGAGCTAAGGCACCCTCAATGTCAGCCATTTTTGGCTAAAGGGAAATGCTTAGGTGAAAGTAGCACATCTTATGGAGGGTCTTTTCTTCTCCTCAAGGGGTTCCTCCCCACTGAAGCCCTGGCTGTGATGATATTAAAGGCAATTACAGTGTGTTTCAACAGCCAGCGCTCCTTACTTACACGCTGCCAACTGAGAGTTTTCAACTGGGAAAATTTTAGCTATTGCTGGCGAGATGTTTCACTTGAAGGAACCCAGGGATACTTGTTAAGGTTATTTCACAGAGCTTTCTATAGTGAAATGAATTAGATATTGAAAGTTTAAATAACCTTTTGGTCTTTTTTCCTGTTAAATTGGGATTTCCCAATGGCTTAACTGAGTTATTTCGTGTCTGTTATGCAGTGGGCTGTCCGTGTCTTTCAGTCAGTGAATGATCTGCTGGAGATGTTCATTTTTTCCAAGTCTTGATCTCAGTTTAAAAGAACTGCCAGGTCACAGTGCCACTGGATTTCATTCTGGCAAGTCTCAGGTGAGAAGTAGAGATGTGAGTGGCTGAATTGCCCCAGCGTATTGTCCCTTGCAGCATTGATGAGGCTTTGTTTGCAGGGTATCCCGTGGGAAAGGTAGGCACAAGGATACATCCAATGGTAATTTGAGATTGGTTTTCATCCAAAAGATCTGTAGAAAGGGAGTGAGCACTGGCAGCACTTACCCGGATTTGGTCCAAGCAGGTTCAGTCTTCTCTGATATGGCAACAGGCTCTATCTATGGGTCAAGAAGTAATTCCAAGGTAACTTTGGCATGGCTGGCTGGATGAAAGCAGAACCATGGTGCAGCGTGAGTTTGGGTTTGAAAACAGCAGAACCAGATTAGAACGGATCTGAACTGAGTTTAATTAATCCTGTCTTTCTGCAGGGGGATGCTGCTACGTTACAGCAGGGGTCTTTGTGCCCTTCTTAGTGGTGGGGAATAGACATGCCCTCACTTTCAGCCCCACGAGCACTTGAAAGATCAGGTCCTTGACTGGGATCTAGAAGTAAATAGGAAACAAGCAAATGACTGCCCAGCCACCAGCTTAAATCTGCTCCACTCAGGAAATACTACCATATTTTTTAATTAGCTTGAATTTGGAGTCAGTGGCACTCCCCACCAGACTAGTCTCCACTATGGCACCTGGTTCAGGTGAGGAATGTCTGACAATGAGAGAGTAACACCTTTTGCCTCTCCATTTTGTACTATGGAAAGATACAACAAGGTTTGGTGCCCTGGCTCTTCCTGCCCATTGTCCCTTTTGTTTGGGTCCATTGTTCATATGTTCGGACCTTTAAAATTATTTCTTCATTTCTGACTCACCACAAACAAAACTGATGGTGTTCTACATCACATGGCACTGGAAGTGCATTGTTTTTATTGAAGCTCCTGTTATAAAAGCTTTTCAATAAATTAATGAAACCTTGAAAATTATAAAGTGGACAAACAGAGTAGCTGGTAGCACATTCCATATAAAACCAAAGTTTCTGAAAGCCAGATAGAATGTCCTTATTTCAGAAGCAAGGCTGATAGCAGGAGTGTTATCTTTTGTTAGACCACTTGATAGAGCTGGAAAAAAACAAGCTTTCAGTTGCAAAATGCTTTTTCAGGTCTGAAGACGTGAGATTAAATTTCAGGCACTTTACAGTCTGGTACAGTAATATTTAAGGAAAAAAACCAAACATAATGATTCCAATTAATTTAAATTTCCAGTTAAAGTAGAGAAGAGAGAATAATTCATTTTGGGAACAATTTGCAACTCTTTTGCTCATGTATTACTTTGTAAATGGAGAGTCTCTTTTAGGCATTTATTGAGACCGTTTGGTCTTCAGACAGAAATCCATAAGAGGCAAAAAAACAGAGAACAAAACACTAGTTCTGCAAATCCTCTGGGCCCATGTTCTGTGTGGCTTTGTGTTAGGGATATGCAAAAATCCTGGGTCTGTCACAAGTCAGGCTGGCCAGAACCCAAATAAGTTTTTCCACATTTTTTGTTGGAGTGTAACAAGACCTTCTGAAAATTTTTGCTAAATATACAGAGACAGTTCTGCCCACCTCCCCACCTCTCTTACAGCACAAGCCTGAACAGCACTAAAGCTGTCCTGGTCTGGACTTAATTTCAGCAATTAACTGCAATTACAGTTGAGCCCTTCCAACTATTTGAAATCCAGGCCTACACTTCCCAGACTGGACAGTAGTGAAGAGAAACTCCATTATTATATTAATAATTTGATTTTCCTTTAATATAGCTCTTTATATATTTAATCTTTTTGCAGTATGGCTTTTCCTACTAAGGGGGCTCTGGGCTGGAAACCTATGTTCCATCCCTCATTTATCCCCTAAGCAGCTCAGTGACCCTGAGCAAGTGATATGTGACCTCTCTGTGCCCTGGTTTTGGCATCTGTCAAGAGGCAGCAACATGAATCCTGCTTTCTCCGATACAGGGAAAGAAGAGTAGTAGATTAGCACCGCATATTATTATTGATGATTGATTTTCTGTTCCAAGTTAAATCAGGCTGAAGAGCAGCTTGAAAAGTCTTTGGGCACTTTTCCCCATCCCAGAGAACACCATTTCTGCAGTCTGCCCCAAGCTCAAACCACCCCGCTGTCATCTGGAGGCTTTGAACTGTCTTTCTCTATTATGCTCAGGAGCATATCACTCTATGCACACAGATACTGCACCGGGGAAAGCAAAGACTGCTTTCTTGAAGGAGTTTCTTTTTTAAATCATCTGTAATAAAATGCACAGACCGTAACTCCTCTGCACCACAGCAAAGCCTGAATCAATTGACAGTGCCGCTTGGCACTTGATTGACAGTGCATTGGCCTAATGACATTCATTAGGCCAATGCCAATAGCAGATATTGATCCAGTGACCGATAAAAGTTTTCAAGGACCAGACCTGCCTGATCTAGCTGGAAACTGTCCTGTTGAAGGGGTACTGTCTCGCAGTGAGCATGCCACCCACAGCTGGGCTAGAAGGCAATGGGAAGCTCCCTTCAACACCTGAAGTTCCTAATGGTGATGTGCTGACAGGATTGGTGGTGGCAACATGGTCTAAGTGCAACACTTGGTGGTACGTGTCATCAGCTATTTATGTCTGCGTGGAGTCCTAATAGTCATGGCATGGTTTTGTTGCGGTCGGTGGAGGCCGTTTTGCTGGGGATCTCCTCCAGATCCAGTGGAAGATCTTGTGTCTGCCAAGCTTGGGTTTTTAGCCTTCTGAAGGGCTCCTTTTTCCCAGCGTCTGGAAATCCACCACAGTCCTTATAAGAACCTCAGCTTCCCTTCCTGCAGGAGTTCTGTGCTATACAGAGCAAGAAACATCTGCAAGATGAAAGGAAAGAAAGTCCAGGAACAGTGTTAGAAATCTGGTCTTCGCTCTGCCCCAGTACCAGGCAAAGAAGTAGGAGAAATACCTCCCTTGGCCTTTGTACCCTCTAATAACTGCTTCAGTGAGGAAGAGAAGGGGAAGGGGGCGTGAGGAGAAGGGGAAGGGGAAAGGGAAGAGGAAGGGAAAGGAGAAAGAGAAGGAGAAGGGGAAGAGGAAGGAGAATGAGAACAAGAAGGAGAGATGAGTACTTGATACTCTCCACAGAGAGCACATCTGCAAGGAGGGATTGCTAGAATAAGGCAGAGAACAGGAAAAACCATTTAGTTTGCTCACTCACCAAATGACCAACCCAGGCTAGACTTGTTTACATGAAAGAGTTGTTATGGAGTAAAGGAAGGCATGAGTTTAAAATCCCTAAGTGGATAAACCTAACCAGTGAGAGGGAACAAAGGTCCCCATGAGACATTACTCAGTAATAGTTACACTGCAACAGTTATCACAAAATTGCTGTCTGCTCAATTTCCCCGTGTTTAACCATCTCTGTGTTGTATACAGAAAACAACTTAGGCCCTGATTCAAAAAGTATTTCGGATCCCCAGTCCAATTTTGTCTTTGTATTGAGTTCAGTATAAGATTTAGGGTCCTAAAAAGGAATTGGGAGGCTAAAGCTGGGTTTCATTGCCTGCGTAGGAAGAACTGTGTCTCTTTGCATCGTGATCACAGTTCAGGCTCTTCTGAGGCCACATACATCAATATTCCTGTCTGCAACACACTGATCCTGAACTAGGCCAACCAGCAATGGGCCATGGTTGAAAAATACCATAAATCATAAACAAAGTGGCCTTGCTGGTTTATTGTTTAAAATAACTTTGTATGTAGAAGATGCCTTTTGCTGTCTTTGACAGTTTTGGAGAAGCAGGTCTGAATCTGGCTGTTCTGCAACATGCTGAGGCATCTGCTGTTTGATTAAAGCAAAGAAAACAGAAAAAAGTGAGGGCAAAGCAACAAAAGAAGTGATCGGCTTCAATTACAGAGTCTTGTTTAAAAACCACTGCAAAGCTCCCCACTTGTGAAGGTGCACAGTGCCTTTCTTCAGCATCCCTTTCCAAGCAGAAACATGGAGCCCAGCAGGCATCAGGTGTAAGCCTGCAGCAGCGGAAAACCCATGCATTGGTTTCCCATAGGGTACAAAGAGAAGGAGGCGTCTGTAAGTGCCAAACGTATGGGCAGGAGGTGCTCAGGTCAGGGCGACTGGAAGAACGGAAGAGCTCCTGAGTCAGAAGACTGAGCTGCTCTCAAAAAACGCCTGTGGTTGGTGTAAATGTGTCCAATTGTGCTAACAGAGTAGGAGGCTTTGGCGTTTCTTTTGGCAGTCTGACTCCTTAGCTCAGCACATGCTTAGTTTAACATGTAATCACGCTATTTTGAAGAATCAGTACCCATCAGTCAAGCTGAGTGATTTGACTGATCCTTCCTTGCAAAGTAGGTTTCAATGCTATGCTTAATCAAGGTTTGACTGATGTATCAGAGCATCAGGAAAGGACTTTATGCAGCTTTGTACATCCGTTGTGCACTGCCCTAGATGTCTCAGATGCAGCAGAGCCGTGGGCCCTTAATCTTGAGTTAAAATCCTCAGTACACCTATGCGGTTTTTTATGGCTGTTTTTTTTAATGAAGTGTCTCAGTTTTGGCAATAGGCCAGAACAGTGGCTTCTCTCTGCAATCAGCCATGGATCTTGGTCTCGCAGTTGTAAATAGCTAGCAGCGATAGAGGGATTTCCAATTAATTGCAGAAATGAGGGCAGCGTTACTATCCTCTCTTACACTGGCAGAGATGGAGACATGAAGAGACAGTGTGATTTGCACAAGACTTCCCACTTGGCCAAAGGTCAGGCCAGCAGAATAATCCATCCTCCTGAATCCCAGCCTGGTGCTGTATGTGCTGGGCCATGATGCTCTCGGGATGTGACAAACGTGACTTGGATCTCTGCCTGCTTCTCTTCTCTTTCTTCTTCAATCCAGACATGTTTTAAAGTAAAACAGGATGACTTCAGATCCATACCAAGTATGAAGTAGATGGGGCAAACCCTCAACCACTCTCTTAATATGCATGCTTGTTCGCAAAAGCAGATCAGCCTAACTGACTGCCAGCATGCACAGATGTCTCTCTGCAAGAGTAGTCAGGGGCCGTGCAAATTGATTGCAAACACAAAATGGAACCAGATTAAAGTTCGACCTACAGTAACCAATTTCTAAAACACAGAGCAAGCAGGAACAAGGTGATGGAAGTTCTGGGCTTTGGGAAATCAGTTATTGGCTGTTATTGGGTTCTTCTGAAGGGTATCTCCCTCCCTACGTGCCCCGCTTTTTCTTTAGATGAGCAACTTGAGGGACACGGATCTTTCTTAAGTCATGATGAAAGGATTAACCCCTTTCTTGCACATAAAATGCCATTAAATTTCCCTTAAAAGGGCATTTTCAACATAATGGAAATAATTATCCCTTTCCTTGAAGTGACATCACTTTGTTACTCGGATTGGAAATCTTCACATGTTTTATAAGTCAATTCTATAATCGCTTAGGAGGAAACTACATGAATACAGTTTCTCCAAAGCAAAAAATAAAATGTGCTTGGTAGCAAGCTTTTGCTTTTGTGTCTGTGAAGTCAGGATCAATGGAAATTTGCAGAAAGGCTATTATTTACTGTTTCTTTCAACCAGTCGGCAAACTAACCTACAAAAATCTTCTTTTCCTCCAAAATGCAGCATGAAAGACTGTTTAGTGAAACATTCCTATCCCGGAGATTAACTAATTGCTCAGCAGTCAGTCATTTTCACTGCTCAGCCAAGGACAGTGCTTCCTTTCCCACACCCAGATGGAGCAATGGTTTAACACAAAACAGTTCCTGGGACAGGAGGATTTAAGGAGAATTTACTGGAGAGCAATTAAAACAGTTGTTAGAGCAATTTGGTTTTGAGGCTGAATTTCACATCAAAGTAAAGCTATCTGAGGCGTGTACAGAGCAGAAGAACAATAAAGCCATCATTTCAGGCCATCTATTCTGCATCCTCAGAGTGCAGATTAATAAAGTGAGCTAAGAGGACATGGAGATCTACAGGAGTAAATTAGGTAAAGCAGCCTAAATGCAGTTTGCATTTGGAAGGAGATACCCTGGCTTCAGTCTCTGTTGGCTTTTGCTTTTTGTGGCTTCAGCTCCTTTCCTTTTCTGCCAGGTTTCTGGTCGCTGTCATATTGGGTAAAGGGCTTTTGACCCGCGCTTCTCAGTTGCAGAGACTCCTGCCAGTGCTGGGCACCACGGTCGGAGGCTGCTCTCATGCATGAGCCATACCGAAAAGCTGTTAATGGAAGGTGGATAAGAGCCAGGGCTCCTTGCTGGCCCTTTGCTGGTGTTTGCTGGTCTTCCTTGGCTTGATGTTCCCATTAATTTATGTAAGTTAAAAGGAAGATTTGTTAACATCTTGAAAGCTAATTAAAAAAATTATTTAATATCTGAAAAAATAAGAAGTAAAACATTTTCACATACAAGTATTAACAGCGAATCATGTTCTCTGTGACCTGACTAGGTTTAAAAAACATTTCAGTTTTGGAGCAAGCCTGTTTACCAAAGGTTACACATGAGAAATTGGGCCTGACTGGCCTAGCCTTCAGAATATCAAAAAAAGGGGGTCCCAGACAACTTTTTGACAGCTTTTGACAACTGAAGGCTCCTAGAGCAGGCTAGTCCTCAGAGTGAGGGATGAAGCAACCTAGACTCACCTGAGCACATCAATGGGAAGGGCCTGGGAAGGGTTTGCTGGTTGTTAACAGCCCTTTGCAGCGCATAGCGCCAACAGGGAGAGAGATCTGAGCAGGATCTGTCCCGCAACACCTGGGAGTGACATGACATTTGCGATGCAAAAGGGTGGTAGTACACGAGCAGCCACAGCCATCCCAGGTAGACTCCAGTTTCCTAGGAGCTATAGGTAGATTGGTTCAATTCCCTACCAACTGCTGGAGGATTTTCTCTGGGAGCAGGGTAAGAACAGGAGGGCTTTGGCTTCCCTATTAGTGGTTCCTCTCATTGCTCCATGCAAACAGAAGTCTGTTTTTTCCCAAGCTCTGACTTGGACCCATCAGTCTGGCATGGTCTTCTATGCAGTCACTCGTCCTCCCTCCGGAGCTTTTAAAATAATAGTGTTTATCTGGAAGGACTGGCTGGTCTCTGAGGCTGGATGGGGAATGCATCCCAGCCGGGAACTGGCGATACCCCAGCATGCTGGGGGGTGTGTGTGTGTGTGTGTATAAAAATAGCATCAGATGAAGGCTATACTACACACGCACACACAGAAAAGCTTTATGGGAAGGCTTTTTACACGATCTGCACCAAACCCTGACATTCGCACTGCTAGAGGCAGGGGTTTGGGTACTTCTTACCCACCATCACGTGGAGAGTGTCTGCTTCCAAGTGACATGCACAAAGCTCCCTGCATAGGCACAGGAGGCAAACAGGCGTTTCAGGGTACAGCTTGTCTGACCTGTTTTAACATCTAGCTGCAGGTGAAATGACTCACTCCCTCCAAGTGCCTTTTTCTCTCCCTCAACTGTGCAGGACTCCTGGAGGATGTGTTCAGATGCAGACGCAGGCTTCTGTAGGTGAACCCTGTTCTGAGCGTCTGTGCTCTCGAAATCGGGTGTATTTTCCAGTTTGTTCTCAGAAGCAGAAAAATAGCACGCATGGGTTGGGGTCTCCTGTGTCTAAATCCTGGATCTGACACAAATTTGCCTCCCTCATTAGCATGAGAAAAATGGCAATTAGTTTTCTACAATGCACTCTGAGATGTGAAAATTAATAATATTTTTTGCAAACACCTTTACAGAAGTTTGTTTTATGTTGTGCAGCTTGGGCATGAATTAAGCTTTTGTGATTATTTTCAGTTGTATTTGCTGGGTGTTTTTTAGCATTGTTCCCAAAGAAAATGAGGTGTATGTGACTGCAGTATTTTTCTGATACTGTTTATATGATCAAAAACTTTAAAATCCATTTGCCATCTTCAGCTAAGCTTGAATCATTTCAGGCCAAGGAGGCAATGGAAGACAGCTCTCCTATTTCCAGAAAAGGACCTATATGAAAGGATGCCAAGACCAACACACCTTGTGAGGACACTTACCCTTTTTATGGGAATTAAACATTCCCGTAGGACGTGAAACAGATCAAATCCCTCTGGTGAGATCTGAAAGTTGGTGAAGGAGCTGCTCTGCTCTGCCAGCTGCAAATGAGCTGGGAGCCACCAGCTCTTCGGTGTGGTCCGAGGGATGATGCATTTCCCTAACATGCTGCCTCTATGGCTGCAGCCAGCTTGGAAGGTTACTACTCAGTCCATCCACTCATCCCACTCATTGCATCTGCAGTGTTTTCCAGTACAGCTGTGGGTCTGTGCTGTCAGATGGGTCACTGGCGTGGTCCAGGTTAAAAAAAAAAAACAACCTATTTATTTCTTCAAATTTATTAACCTGGATCGTTTCACTGATCTCATTTTCAATGCTGCTGGGGAGGGGAACGGTGTCTGCAGGGCAACAATATTGAATTAAGGTGCCTTCTAGGGTGTTCCTATGTTAAATGGGTATAAAAATACAGGGATCTGGACAAATACATTGGATTATGAGTAACCAGATGCGAGGGAGATGGGGCTTCTACAAGACATTAATATAGACAAGACAGTTACCTCTGGAACAAATTTTTGAGAGATGACCACCACCCACTTCAGCCTAGCCTGTGCATTAATGAGTGTGACCTGTCAGTTACTGATTGCGGCCCCAGTCCAGCCTCATGGCAGGGCTCCTCCTTCTGCCCTACATCGGTGTATATAGCTGTGGGGACTGAAATGTTGTGTTTTCTGTCTGTTCCGGTTTTTGGCACTGCAGAAATGCACAATGAGCTGAGTCAAGCCAGGACAGGGTCTCCCCCTTGCTGCAGGACTCCAGCATCCCTCACCCATCAGCCATGTCTGTTGGACGCCACAGCTTGGGCACCCAAAGTTTGTTAGTCACTGTGAAAGTCTTTACATTGATGGCCTTGTGTGGCTTTCCCTTTCTCTCACTCAGTGCACACCCACTGTATTCGTCACCATGGCAACTGTGTGCCCTTTTGCTATACAATTATATGTTTCTGTGAATTTGTGTGGTGAGGGTCAGGCATGAATTGAACGCCACTAAAGCCAGCATGAGATGTCCTAGGAATGGGACAGGATGATCTCTGGTCAAATATTTGCCACTTTTATGAACTTACTGTAATTCTTCAAGACTTTTACCAGTTCCTCAATCCATTCATGTACCTTTCTTGAAGTCACTTATCAAGGGGTCTTTGTGAATGGAGCAAGGTTGTGGAGGGATGATTTTCACAGTACTGGTGCAAAAAAAAGACAGCATACGAGGGATGCGTTTCAAAGCATCTGGAAAGGCCACAGCTTTACTGATTAATTCAACAGTAGATGGGAGAACTTGTGTGTGTGTCAGCCTTGAGCTGGCTCCCTGACTTCTCATTGCTGCTGCCCTCCTCTGCGCTTGGCTTTGGGTTCACTTATACAAGCTGTCACCTCACAGGAGCTGCTCCAGAAGTGATGTACCCCCTGCCAGTACCTTCGGGCAGGTCCCTCTTTGGAAGTGGTGATGGGCTGAGTTCGTAGTCACGGCAAGTTACCTCTTGGTACGGAGGGGCGGGAAAGGAGGTTGGGGTTAAGAACGAATGGGGAACCTCAAGCTACTGTTGTCTCCTTTGTGCCTGCCTTGTAGATAACCCAAATACTTCAGTTCCCAGGGCTGGCCATCAGTTAACTTCTGCTTAACCTTTGCCAGCTCAATAGTTAACGTCACCTCCATTCTCCCTCCTTCCCACAATAAATACATTAAAAGCAAGAAAAACAGGAACCTGGTCTCATGAAACAGGGTTTGTGTCACATGGGGCAGTCTTTCACAATCCCATCCGCAAGGGATATATACTGAATCTCCACCACATTAATGAATTTAGCACTTGCTGTGAGACAGGGATATGGCTCTTTACTGCTTGAGATGTGCTGAACACACAGTTAATTCAGTTTCTTCTGATTAACTCCTTTGGAGTTTATGTCTGTTCTTGGGACACACATTTGGACAGGCTTATGTGTAACCTCTCTGAAAAGGGTCAGGGACAACTGAGGTAGCTCATCCAATTTAAGATTTCAAAATAAGCCTCACCCAATTTTCTGAGGAATGTCAGATTGCTTGAGGTGCTTTTCTGTTCTTATTTATAGAGAAAAATAGCCAGTTATACTTATTAGACATTAATACAATTAAGTCTCCATGTAAACACATTTAATCCTATTCTGGCTTAGGTTAAACCACTGTGGAAGTGGATTAAATCCAAGCACATGAAAAAATTCCTAATATGGAAAAATTTGGTAATGAGAAACAACTTTTACTGATAGAATTCACATCTCATTTTTCCCCCAGTTCTTTGTCTGTGTAAGAGGATCTTTCTTTTCTTTTACTTGTACATGTTCTAGTGATAGCGAGTAGTCCTGACCAAGACTACATCCCTGCTGTGCTAGGTGTACTTGAGGGTGGATGTCCTGAAGAGGGAACAATCTGCGCGGGGTGATGCAGGGGTGAAATTGTTTCCTTGTGGTGACAGAGTAGTTCAGTGGGTGAATGAGGACCAAGCCCAGGTCTCCAAAGTGCCATAGTCTCACAGTGCCAGATGAGATATGAGGGTTTGCACGGTTGTGCATTTCAGACCAGAAAAGAAGATAGCAAATAGCTGTGAACACATCCAGGTTTCATGAGAAACCCAAGGGGAGGGACAGTGCAGAGCCCACCTTTGCTCCCTTGGAAATACGGGTCCACCATGGTAGATCAGTCCTGAATTCTTGACTCTCAGCTAGCCCCTGGATTTCTGAGTCCCATGGCATTTTCTGCACTAATTCAGAGTGCAGCAGGCTTGCTTCTTCAAAGGAGCTGCCCATAATTGTTCCAGGGTGTAGCACTTTCTCTCCCAAGCAGAGAAAGAGGAAAGGATTTATTGAAGAGCTCTGCCAGGCTCCTGCCTGCATCCTGCAAGAGGCTGAAGGAACATCTCCTCCTGGGGAGGTGACAGCAGGACTTTGTGAGTGTGTCTTCTCCACTGCGTGGGCATAAAGTGGGGGAGAAAGCCCATGCCTGTGAGTGGTTACTGGGTCCTTGTTCTCACTTGGTTGGAGCAGATTTGCACTGCAAATCTGATGGCATTTGTCACCTCGGCTGCTCATTCCTGCAGCAGGGACGCATTCAGCTTCCCCCAAAGCACTGGCCCCATGCTGAGGCACAGCAGCGCCCAGGGCCAGACGCCTGTGCTGCTGGGCTCGACTCATCCAAGTGGCTTCTGGACAAGTGGTTCTCGGGGAAAAAAAAAGCCCGTAGTGATTTCTTGGCTTTCAGAAGGTCTCACTTCAGGAGTGTGAGGTACAGGCGGTGTCAAATTAGCAAAGTCTTGGCTTTTCTTCTGCAGAAGGCAGCACCAGCAGTCACGGGTAATTACATTCTGTGCAGGGAGATAACCTCTGTCTGGAGAAGTTTTGAACTGAGAGAAGAAAAGAGGGAAATGAAATAACAAGAGCAGGCTGGTGGAAGAAAAGGGAGATGAGGGTAGTTTTCAGTAAAGCATAAAAGTGTTTGGAGAGAATATAAAAAGCTGGTGCTGTAGTCTTTGTTGTTATCACTCTGGTCTTTACAAACAGCTGGTGGGACAGAAGTTGTCAAAGTCACCTCATGCCTCTCCCGACTGTGCGTTCACTGGACACGGGAGCGCTGCAAGCCCCTGCCAGGCTGCAGGCAGCTGCCTGCCTTGCAGCGTCCCTGGCTGCCTCCGGCCACCACCTGCCAGGCAGAAGCTGTCTGGAGAAGAGGAGGGTGCTCAAGCTGTGAAATAGGGTCATGGCCACAGAGCAGGGAAACATTGGGTAGAGGATGTTTTCCTCACTCCAGATGTTTTCAGGGACCCAGCCACTCTGGCCTGGCACAGCAGAGGGAAGAGCAGCACAGCCACTCAGGGAGAGCAGCGGAGGAACCGGCCATCTTCTCTGAGACACATTTTGGGGACACACATCCTTGCAGCTGGTTGCTTTCAGCATTGCGTCATCTGCCAGAGGTGCCATGCTGTCCCCCAGGGAAAGAAAGGCACAAGCAAAACAACATAACCCACCTTCCAAACCCTCATTGAGAAAGCATGGCTTCAATTAAATGTAATTACTTAATTTTGAAACAAGGGCAACTTCTCTTGCATTTATTTGCTCTCCCCAGTGGCTTGTCTGAAAGAGAGTGAGAGAGTCGCTCCATGAGGGTAGGTGCTAATGAAGGGGAGCTTCCAAATGAGTCTTGTGTGTTGCTGCATCTAGGTCAGAGGAGTCAGATGAAAGTATCTTCCATGTTTCTCTCTTGGTTTGTTGTGGTTTTTTTTGTTTGTTTGTTTTTTAAACTAGGCTTCTAATAAACTCGTTAACTTTCCAAATTATTATAAGCAGCTGCATCTATCAGCAGCACACAAGGATATATTTACTGAGTTTGAAAGCTCTCTAACGAAGCTTTGAAGTCCAGCTCATCCCAGATTCATACAGGGAAGGAGCTGTAGCCATCGTAGCGCTCTTCTGCCGACTTCTAAATATGTTAGGCTTGAAAGCAACTATTTCTTTGCAAATATGGACAGGCATGAGAAGCCTTTTTATAAAAAATAAATAGATACTGAAATATGGATACTTCAAAACCTACATCTGACTGTCACAGGGTTTTGTTTGTGTTGCAGGGTCTTTCTTCTACTTTTCTTACCAACACTTATCCCTACACGGTCCGTATTTGCATTTAAGCATGTGCTGCTTTTCACTTTAGTGTTGTGATCCAGAGCACCAGAGAACCGGTGTTTTCCTATCCTGCCTCAGTCCCACATTCAGGAAAACTGGATGAACCTACAAAAAAAAAAATAATTCATATGAGTAATATGCATAAAGTCAACAGAAAAGTTTTTACTCTGTGGATCCTTCAACAGCTTGAGGCTCAGATTCCTTTTTCTGTAGAGGCCTGAGAGATGCTGCAGGGTGAAATACCTGCAGTATTAAATGTCATCACGAAAGGGTGGATATTTCTGGGTTTTATAATCACGCACCCATGTTAGGGTGCTTCTTCACGGTGCTCCCAGTACACCCACACATATTAGACATGTAAACTATGCAGGAAAAGCTTGTGTTGCTGTGTGAAGCCATGCAACACGGCACATAGGGAACCTAATTGCGCCCTCCAGCCACTCCTACAAAACTAGCAATAAGGAGAGCTAAAAAGTATTGAGCACATTTGGATTTTCCAGTCTCTGGAAGGGTACGTACATTGAATTAAACTTACAGCTGTGTAGTCTCCACTGAATTACTGTTTCCTTTTGATCTCTACAAAGGATAGTGACGAAGCAGGTATGACTGTGAGTAATGGGTAGGTGGGTATCAGCATTTGGGTTCTTGGTCTCTTTCTTTCTTCTCTTTATTCAGTTTCTTTTCTTCTCTTGGTGTTTGGATGTTTTTCATTCTTTAAGGCTCTATCTTCTGCATCAAAAATAAAGGTGAAACCTACTTTTAATCTATACTTTTAAGAAAGTGTGTATGTATATATTTGTACCCTGTATATGCAGTGGCATATATCGGAGGTTACTGTGTCTTGATCAGCTCCATTTGAATTCACTACAAGAAATTAAGGTAGAAAGCGAGGAGAAATGGCTGTTCTCTCAATACTGTTTCCCCATCTCCCGGTAACGTTCGCTGTATGCAATGTCCTTTGGATACTGACTCTGTTGTGTGTTTATCACCCATAGATCATTTTCCGGAAAATCAGCGATGTCAAGAAGGAAGAAGAGGAGCGCCTGCGCCAGAAGAACGAGGTGACGCTGAGCATCCCTGTGGACCATCCTGTGCGGAAACTCTTCCAGAAATTCAAACAGCAAAAGGAGATGCGTAACCAAGGCTCAACCCACATCGATCCAGAAAGGAACCAGCTTCAGGTGGAAAGCCGGAGCGTGCAGAACGGGGCCTCCATCACAGGCACCAGCGTGGTCACCGTGTCTCAGATCACCCCCATCCAGGCATCCCTGGCTTACATGAAAACCAGTGAGGCCGTGAAGCAGAACAACAGGGATGCAATGGAGCTCAAGCCAAATGGAAATGGAGACCAAAAATGTCTGAAGGTAAACAGTCCCATGCGGATGAAAAACGGGAACGGGAAGGGGTGGCTTCGACTGAAGAACACGATGGGGACCCACGAGGAGAAGAAGGAGGACTGGAACAACGTCACAAAGGCAGAGTCCATGGGGTTGCTGTCCGATGACCCCAAGTGCAATGACTCGGAGAACGGTGTAAATAAAAACCCACTGAGGAAAACAGACTCTTGTGACAGTGGAATAACAAAAAGTGACCTTCGCTTGGATAAAGCTGGTGAGACTCGCAGCCCCCTGGAGCACAGCCCCATTCAGGCTGATGCTAGGCATCCTTTCTACCCTATTCCTGAGCAGGCCTTACAAACCACGCTGCAGGAAGTCAAGCACGAACTCAAAGAAGATATCCAGCTGCTAAGCAGCAGGATGGCTGCCCTTGAGAAGCAGGTGGCAGAAATTTTAAAAATATTGTCCGAAAAGAACGTACCCCAGATCTCTTCCCCCGAGTCTCACTTATCACCCCAGCGCCCCTCCCAGATACCCTGTCAGGATATTTTTAGTGTTTCAAGGCCTGCATCACCTGAATCAGAAAAAGATGAAATCCACTTTTAGCATATACCTATGTGTATATATGTATACAGTATATATGCAGAGGTGTATATATACCTTTATACATATATATGTGTGTGTGTATACGGTAAATATATATACATATATATTTTCACTTGCATCCAATATGACTTGAACACACCAAGGATTTTGATATGTAAATATTGCATGTCCAGCTGGATTCTGGCCTGCCAAAGAAAACAATTATTAACATAGATATTGCTTGTATAATATGCAGTTGACTGCATGCACACTTTACATTTATTTATAATCTCTATTATGTAATAAAAGAATGACTTTTGTTTAACAAAGGCAATGTACTATTTAAAGAATCAGGGTCTAACCTGCCAATATTGCCATGAAAGTTTTGATCTCAGGCTGGGTGAATTGAGCTTTTATTTCCTCACTGTCTTTTCTGCCGAGTTAAACAGTAGATTAACGTGACCACATGGAGGACACGTTCAGACTCCAATTAGTATTGTTTCCTGGTATCATTCCATTACAGTATGTTGTATATTTGGTGATGAATTCCCCTACTCCTCCTAAAGGGAGGGCTCAGCTCAGTGGCCAGGGAAGGGCACCGTGTCCGGTGCTGGGGTGGATCACTGGAATTTACTCGTGTGGGTATTGTGCATGCACAGCCTTTTATTTCAAGTATCCTCCTGCTCTTTTAACATCGTAAGTAAGAAATAATAATGGTGATTTATATAACAAAACGAAACTAACAGAAACCCTCTCAGCTGCACTCCCTGTGTGTTTGGGGGTAACTTCTTTCTTGAAAGCCTCCTTTTACTGATGCCATTTTTACTGAACTGTTAGAGTAAAATTATGTATATTCTCTTTGTAGCACTCAGCGATGGTGTCCGGTTCTGTCAGTATCTTCATTAGGATGTCTCGTTTTTGCAGGGCTGAGGTTGCTCTCTCGCTGTCCCCCCCACAATGCCTCTGGCAGAAAGGCTTTGCACGAGGTCTGAGCAAAGGAGAGAACAATTGTAATTCAGCTACTTGGGAGCCATGTGAGGAGGTTTGAAAGCCTGAAGTTAAAAGGCTGCAGTTAATCCCCCTCTACTCTCTTTTCTGAGGACATTTATCAGTCTGCAACTACTTCTGAGAAGAAGAGAAAATAACCAGTCAGGATGAAATTCCCCTTAGTCTAAGCCACCTGGATGATACTGTTTGGGTGGGAGAGTGGTGGGTGTGTTGGGGAGGTGAAGTCCTCCCTAGGGCGCTGCCCACTGCTCTTGCGTTGGACTTGTGGAAGGTTTTGGTGCATGGCGGGGCATGCTTCAAGAGCAGGCTTGCAGTGCCCACACAGCCACGTGTATTAAGGCCCTTAAGTCTGTGTCGGATGCTCCGACCTTCCTCTTAGCTGTCTCCCATCAGCATCTCCCAGTCTTGAACCATACTCAGACCTCACCTCCGTCGCCTAGGCTGGAGCATCACCCTCCATGCAGCGCTGCTGGCTTCACAGGGCTGCAGCAGGGCAGGCTCTTGCACTGGATCCTGTTTGTTCTCCTGTTTGGAGATGAGATTTTGGACTCTGCCTGGGTCTAGCATCTGAGTGTGGTGGGGTTTTTTGCCTCTCTGTTTGCACTGGTTGAGAATCCAGACACAGGTGATGCACAGCAGAAATGGCCATGGCAGCTTCAGAGCTGTTAACCAGTACAGCTTGAGGCCAGCCCAGCAGAGTGCCATGGCCCCTTCAGAGAAGGATTTCTTCTCCACACTTAAATGGCCTCTTGCATCAAGATCCCATGTTTTCAAAAGTGCCTGGAGTAAAACACGTACGTACCACAAAGCATCACTATCAATCAGGTAAATAAAAGACATATTTATAATTACTGGGCATCCTTACCAGACACCAGTACCGGTTCCATTACTTAACATTTTGAATCTAAAGTAAACTAAATCACTTCCTGAAAAGCTAAAAAACAAAACAAAACAAAACAAAAACCCCAAACCAAAACCCCAATACTGCAAAACAGTTTTTGCAGTAGTGGCAATTAGGAACCTGCTTCTTAGGGTGAACATCTCTTCTACTGTGAAATCCAAACCCATAAACCCCAAAAAGTTCATAAGAAAGCCAAAGAAGCCATTGCTTCTGTTGTGTCAATTCATGGAGGCTTTTTGGGAGATGATGGTCTTTCTCATTTGCTCTTTCTTTCTGGCCTGTTTCCACCCCTTCTCCAGTTCCTTTCTTTAGGAAATCATAGACAAAAAAAAAAAAAAAAGAAAAAGGAAGCATAAAAAGCCACCGAAAGGGACAACTCTTCCCAAAGTTTGGTGGTTAGGCTGCCCGCCCATTACAGTTTTCTGCAGCTGCAATTGCCGCTGTCAAAACTTGCAGCAGCTGTATTTGTGCTAATCTGTAACTCTGCAACCATGCTTTGGGCTGCAAGAACAAACTGCACTCGCAAAACAGCAGGACCTTCAAGGTCCTGCTCTAAACCCTTCCCTGGGACTCTGAAGGAATCTGGGCGCTATGGGATTAGGGAATTACAGGGTTGCTGCAGGCTACTGGAGTATGTACAGACCTTGTGGGTACCACTTAAGTGCCAAGCTTTGAAGATACGTCTGTTCCTGCCTGACTTGGATTGCTGGTTAGGACAGACACACAGCAACCATCAAGAGCTGCGCGGTGAATACCCAAGTCATGCAGGCTGTCAGGGGCCAGGTTTTGGTAAAATTCCTTGAATGAATGAATCTGCCACGATGTAACGCTGCAAAAGAGCTAGCGGGGTAATGGGGGTGACTTTGTTAGAAAGCTTTAGCCTTAATGGCGTTCCTCTGCCTTTGTGAAGGACTTATTTTCTTTCTCTGTAACTGATATTAATTCTAGATAGAACTGCATGGCATGCAAAGGGATCTCTATTTAGGTTTATCTTGCAAGTCAGGTGTAACTTCGTGCCACTTTGCAATGAGAGAACATGTAACAGGATTAATCTAACCTTGAAAATTATTTGAGCCCCGAACGTCTATTACAGTTCAAATGCAACTCAAGTGGTTTTAAAAAGTGTAGTGGCTAAAAGCTATAAGTAGTGTAAAATCCCAAGTTCTTGAACCAACTATGGTGTTTCCGGGTCCACTTCTAGTGCTGTTTTAACTCTGATGTTCAAATATTGTCCGTTGCAAGTTCAGCGGTACCAGCTTGTACCTTGTACGAGGCAGTTAGCGTGATGGGTATCTTGCAGCCTACAGGCGGGCTATCCCAAGCCCTGTGTGCTGGGGGTGCAGTTGGAGGCCCAATTTGCAGTATTGACTCTAGTGGCTATCGCTCTGAAAATTTGGCTTGTACAATTCTGAAGTACTTTGCCTCCAAAATTTTGTGATGGGAGCGTTACATGTTGTTTCATGGAGTTGTTACCGGGGCAGTGGTTCAGCTTTCCCGTCGCCTCGCGGTTGTGCATGATGCGATCGAGCGTGCTGCTGACCGGGGCATTCCTTTTCTGTTAAAGAGGCACGAGTCATAGTCTTGTAGTTCAGGCTTGACTGAAAGCAAACACCTATAGTTGTAAGTGCAATAAGGACACAAACGTGTCTCTTCCACCTAAGTCAGTGCTCAAGTAGCTGCCTGCCGTGTGGAGGGAGCTCTCTTGGCTGCATGCTTTCCTTTCCTTTAAGAGCTGTATCCCCATACAGGTGTTCCTGCCACGTGCTGGTAACAGCATTCTTAGCACTTACCTTGTGCTTTGTGTGTTCAAAGCATTTCACCTGCACACAAGTGGATTTTATCTTTCTGGACTTTTGGAGTAGAAATAAAATGTGTACAGAAAAGTAAACACTTTCCAAAGCAAATGAACTAGAGTACTTTTAATAGCTTTTTTTGTGTAATATTACATACACGAGATAGAACAGCACTTCAGGATAATAACTGAAAAAAATCAGTTGTAGTGAAGATTCGGTTCTTCTGAATTTGTATTTGTAAATCCTTTTTTCCATCTTTCTGTCTTTGCCAGGGGACGGGGGTTAGAGCAGAGCTGACTCTGGAAGTGACAAGCTTAAGCTTTGCTGATTTTTCTTTTCCCTGTTCTGCGGAAGTAGCACAACTATAGGGACTCGATGCTGCTGGCACCGAAGTTTGGGCTCATTGCTAGATTCAAATTCAGTCTTCATTTACCACCACATGGAAAGCAACTCTGTTACACAGGTGTGAACTGAAGGTTGAATCTGATGATCATATTGGACCTTAAAGTGTATTTTGGATCCCAGAAAATTTTAGAGAAGTGGCAGCTGCAGAAATAACGTTGTACTATTTAGAAGCTGTGAGCAGTCGCTCTGGAAGTAACTGAGACCGTTCTACAGACGTCATTATTTGCATGGGTCAGAAAACAGATGTTGTGCTCATGAAATAGCTTGGAGGCTTTTGGGGGAAAAAGATGTCCTGAACTGGAAGGGAAAATAAAAAGTCAAGGGTTTAATATGGAATTAGGGAGTGAGGAGGTAGAGGCATATATTATAGTGAATTGACACTTTTGTACTTGGATTTTGAGCATTTAGAAAACACAAACCTACATTTTTTTGATGTCAGACTTGGACAGATTGATTGTTGAAATAAATATTTTTTTCCTAAGTCGGGTGGCATCAAAGTGATGCCCATTTCTTAGAAACAGCGTTCAAATACCATTTTCCTACAGAAGGGAGTTTTACCAGGTTTTGTTACTGTTTTTTTTAATAGGCTTTATGTAAAGGCTTTTTTCATTCTTTTTTTGTACCAGAAGCTCCTGTGTTAACACGTATCTTCAGGTCTAAAGGATCTATATTGCTCTATAGTCTTGCTGCTAACATACTTGTTAGAGAGGGTTTGAGGAGCGGGATTCCTTTGGAGAAAGGCATCTCTCCATGGCAGCCTGGGCTCTCTGACTCTCCCGTCCTGAGCTGCAGTGGGAGCTGTGAGCACTGAACAGCTGTAGTTTGCATTTTTTCTTCGCACTTCTGGATCTGCACTGATTTCCTTCAGAGAATTTAAGGAAGGAAACAGAAAAGTTGACACTGTAGTTTTTCCTGTATGGCCCCAGCCCTTCACCTGTGTCTGTGCCACCAGAGCAGTGCTTCCCCTTGGAGCCTACAGGGAGGAAAAGTTTGATCCAGTTAGATTTCCACATCTGGGAATAGTTTTTATATTTTTCTCCCCCCTTTTTTTTTTTTTTCTACAAATGGATAACATGATCTTTATGTGTTTTGTTGCTTTTAGTATGTTATAGTGTATTTCAAAACAAATACATTCTTAAAGCAAAGTTCTGCATGAAGCTAAAATAGACAAGCAGTCCACATTATTCCTGGCAGAAAAGCAGCAAATTTTCTTACTGTCATAAAGAATATTGTGCAAAGATCAGCCTTGTGATACCTAACAAACGAGAAACAAAATAAAATCATCCGTACTGAGGGTGCATTTAGTCACACAGAAAATTGACCTTGTATTGCACAGTGGGACAAGAAGGCATATATTGATTTTGAATACTCAAATGACAGAAGCATTCAAAAAGGGCTTGACCAGGCCTTGATAAAAAAGTTATATTAATTTATTATGTTATGTTAATCAGCCTCCTGATGCAAGGCAGTGGGAACCAGGCGTCTGGGGCAATATTCTCACAAACATTTTTGTCCATTGTCTATAAAGCAGATAAGTGCATTTCTTCATTATTTTCTGCTTGGAGATGTAAGCTTGCTTGGCCCACAGTCTGAGACTATTGGTGTGCACCGACTCTGTATCTGGCTGTCTGCCACGAATACATCAATTAGCCTTAATTAAAAGGATTTTGTATTTGGTTGGGCTCAGCCCACACCCCCCCCAGCCCCTCCCAGTGACATGACTGTGCGTTAGCTGGTTCAGAGCAGGCTCAGTTCTGACCGAGCAGTGTCAGAGTATGTTTCTACTTGCCTGCGAATTCCTACACATTTGGAATGGGGACTCAGATCCGGCCTGTTTAAGACAGGTCTTTCAGGCAGGTGGGATAAATTGTGCTCTGGAGGTGCCAGTCTCTCATCATTTACTGTAGAGTAATGACTTTAGATTAGACACTTGATTTGTAGACTGCTAGAGGGTAAATGAAGTGAATCCAACCCATAACTCAAGCTCCCAGCCTGATCTCGTTTGTGTAAAAGGGACCACTTACCATCTTTGCAGCACAGAAGCACTTTCATACAGGTGACTAACAGTACAGGGAACATTGAAACGTCTCGGCATGAAGCCAGAAACAAAGTCTTCAGATCCTAAACTGCTAATGAGAGCTCCATAAAGACACTCAGATGCTCAGCTCTTGGCCTGCGGTGATCAGGTTTTTAACTTTTTTACCCCAACGCCATAGCAGGATAGTCCAGGGAGTTTTAGCAGTTGAGATGTTCTTCATCATGATGCACAATGCCAAGGCACTGGGGAAATCACCGGTCGCTTTTTGGACAGTGAAGGACTTCCACCTGTGTGGGATCTTTAGCTACTCTGGGATATTGAGAATGTCAGGAGTCTTATTGCGGAGCTGTGTCATGCGGTGGAAAGAGGCCGAGGCTTGAAAGTGTCCAACAAAGGGAAAAATAGTAGTGAAGAGCTTCCAAGGTGGATGGAGAGTGACCGATGGTCAGGCGATTGCCCACACCAAGCAGAGCTCTGGCTCTGTGGTGTGCAGTGGGAGGAGAGGGCAAAGAAAGGGTATAAAGAATGGTGTCCAAAAATGGTGACAATATTCCACTGAAGTCCATACTTACTACTCTGTGCGTAGTGGCTGTTTGTGTCTTCATAATTTATTTATTTGGAAGTTGGCAGGCTCCTCTTTCCTTCAGGTGGCATTTAAGGATGAGGCTGGCAGCCCTTTCTGGAGTGACAACTGTGGGACAGGGAAGGGCCATTAGAGGATACTCAAATATAGATGCCCTTAGGAGAAAATGTTGACTTCAAGAGAGCCAAAACTCTTACAGCTTGCCAAAGACCTGTCAGAAGGGGGCATATAATATCCAAACTGTGTAGCATCACAGTGTATGGACCCTATATTTGAAGTTGGCCCTGCTTTGAGCAAGGGGGTTAGACCAAAAAGATTTCGAAAGGTCCCTTCCGAGCTATGTTGTTTTATCTTTTGGTGATTCTGTAGATTTTAATAGCCCAAACAGAGAGGAGGTAAAATTTGAAGTTCTTAGTTATGTTCCATTATTTTCTGGGTTTCGATTTAAATACCGTACTGAGGAACGTGGTGCCAGTTTTCAAGATAACAAATATTTCTTAAGAGCTGATATTCATCAAGCAGACAGCAGAGAAATTTGGCGTATTCTGAAACTACGGCAAATAAATAAATCAAGCCCTTCATTGGGCTTCAGCTAACATCCACACTTGATGCCAAACACTGAGAGAAAAGTCTCGGTGACCATGTAGTTTCTGGAAGCAGTGGGCTAATACAGATGCATCAGCAACACCCACTCCTTCTTCCAGCCCCTTCCCCAGGCCAGTGAAAGGTGATTACGGTGTCTGAAAACGCCGTCAAAAAATCAATAGCATTTGAGCTGGTGTTCAATGTTGCACTGGCAGACATGCACATCCAAGGCTATAGAAAACACGTGAAGGGCAGCGGCAAGTGGGTTTGTCATTAGTGGCTGGATCTGGAGGTGATTATCACCCCTTTGGATTCACCCTGCTCCTCTCACTGTCAGTGTGTGGACGCCATTGCTGAAATGGCCTGGGCTTGTCCAAAGGGTCTGGGTACGTCCATGGGGCCCGTGCACATCCCTAGAGGCTGCCCCAGCCCCATTCCCAGTCTTATTCCCTGTTTTTCTAGGCACATTGCAAGGTTTACACCTGGCCCCATTAGGTTTAACTGAAAAGCTATTTTTCCAAACCCCATAACCTCCTCCATATCCCTCACAGGGTTACTTAAAAAATCCTTTCCAATCTGTGGCTTAGCAGCAAGTCTCCAACTAAATCAGGAATAAGAGGCCAAAGCTTATGCTATCTCAGTGCATTATTTTATTAAACAAACCTTAATTTTTATTTTATTTATGGATCCTTGGAAAATCTTGAACGATAGAGTGTTCCATAGAATAGCAGGGATTGGAGAGTTTACGTTTTTTAATGAGCCAGTTTGAGAAGGGGAACTCAAGTGAGACACCAGTGTCACCCTCTGTCCAGCCAGGTTTGACCATATCCTCTGGTTTCCTCCTCCAGTTACACCTTAGGTGAACTTCACCACCGGTGGCACTTTGATGCCACGTTGTGCTAGTAGAAGTCCTCTTCATTTCCTTGAACAGACCCTAGGGCTCTGCTCAGCATTTCCATGTGTGGCATGCCAGGACATGCAGGTGCTTTCCTACCCTGGGCTTGGTTTCAGAAGAATTTCCTGAGTTGTTGCACCTCTTTTCTCTGTCACCACTTTGTTGTCCTAGAAAAAAAAACCCTTCTGTGCTGGTGTCTGCCTCCTCCTGCTGGTGGGGCAGGAGAGGAGGTGTATAGCGCATTGAAAGCAGGTGAGGAGTGGTGTGATACACTGCGCTTTCTGGCTGATGGGATGGGAATCCAGTTGCATTCAGGGCTGCTGCCAGGACCAGTAGTTGGAGGTCACAGTTCGGTTTGTAAATTGAGTGTCTTGCCCAAGCTCTCATGGAAGAAGTTGTTTTTTTTCCTAAAGCAAAACAAAATTTGTGCTCTGCTTCTAATTAGTCCTCTGTTGTCCCTGCAGGATTAATTACTGCTTTCTTCACTTGTATCATCAAATGCTGTTTGGCAACAGATTCCTTTTTTTTTTTTTTTTTTAGGTATAATTAGGAGTCCTGGCATTGCAAACAAGCAAAGTCAGGTGGTACTTAAAAACTACAGAGCTGAAATGTCACCTAAACTAGTAGCTTAAACGTAGCTTTTGAATACTAACAACCCCCATTGCACTCACTGTGTGTTCAGAGCTCATCGCTTTGGGGTCATCGGTACATCAGTGTGAACGTCCTTCTCCTGAAATCAATAACAGAAGGGTTTTTGTTCTTCAGGATTCTCCCACAGTGTGGCGCTTAGGAAAGGACCATGGACGCAAGGATGCAATGGCACCTCCCAACTCTTCCTACTGCCCATTTGTGCTCTGTAGATTCCCTTTCTTGACTTAAAGGAAGGGCTGAGTGCCACCAACTGCATAATACTGTCAAGTGGTAAATTCAATTTATCAAGTGGGAGAGGCAGTAGCTAGCAATAAGGCAGGATTTGGGTTTTAAAAATCTGCCTTCTGGGAATCGGGCAAGCTACCAGAAAGACAATAAAGGATTTATCTGGCAATGCATGCCAAAGGAATGCTAAACATGCAAGCGGGCGAATTTATTGATACCAGCGAAAAAGCTCGTTAGTGTTAAAGTGCAAAGCAACTCTGTAAATGTACCTTTCAACTGTCCCAGTAAAAGCCTGTATTCAGACAAGGGAAAAATAAGGCTTGTGTCTGTGGAGTGCAGAACTGGCTCATCACCTTTCCCAGCAAACTTGCACGCAAAACATGCTTCCCCAAAGGTAACAGTTAGCACTATTTTACTAGCATGGAAAAATTTCACAACTATCCTCAATGTATTTCCCCCGCCAGTAGCTTCATAGTGAGTCAAAGATGCTCCTAGAGCTGATACTGCAGTATTTCTCGTAGGACAGGTTTGTTCCCTTCCTTGCTTGTCACTGATTGCTCTTTAAAAGAGCTGTGGCCCTGTAAGGGATGTGGGAGCCCTCACCTGAAGCTTGCGGGCATGCAGTGGAGACAACGATTCATTATTCATATTAAGGAAAACATCCCAGTAGTAAAAATACACTTGCTAACTGTCTAAAGCTCCAAGGCCTCACGAGCACAGTTTATGTAACAAAATCCCATTAGTACTGCAAACCGTTGTCACATGAGTTAGGACATGATATGCTTCATAAACTTTGCATACTTATTTACTGTTGTTATGCATATAGCACCTGGCTGGGGCTTTTACATGCAGATGTAGCTGCGTATCTTCTGTTAATTTCTGCGTGTTTTGAAAGCTGCGTAATACGAAGCAGAATATTTTCCACAATGAAAAGCAGTGTTTTCCCTCCTTGCTTATCCCTCCCTTCCTTCCTTCCTCCCTTCCTTCCTTCCTTCCTTCCTCCCTCCCTCCCTCCCTCCCTTCCTTCCTTCCTTCCTTCCTTCCTTCCTTCCTTCCTTCCTTCCTTCCTTCCTTCCTTCCTTCCTTCCTTCCTTTTTCTTTCTTTTCTTTCTTCCTTTTTCTCTTTCACTTTTCCTTCCTTCCTTGACTTCTTTTTTTCCTGCCTAGATTATTAGGCTAGCAACTTGTCGAAATGGGATGATTGATTAAGTAATGTTGCATCAGCAGATTTAATGAGATAATGATCTGTTTTGCTATTTGTGTTCAGAAGAAATAATATGCTAATAGGCATTGTAGTTAGGTCTGATTTGTTCATGTCCTGCTTAAATACCAGCCAGTGACCAAGTGGTTCAGTAAAGCGTCTCAGCAGATCTAAATTGTGTTCTCTGTTTTGAAGGTAAATGTTTTCAGACCTCAAGCATTCTGTGTAAATGTTCTTATTAAGGTCAGTGGCAATCTTTCCATTAGTTTCTATACTCTAACCCAGTTCTCACATAAGGACCAGGAGAGTGAGTTCCAGCGTGGGCTGAGCCTTCTCAAAACTGAGAGCTGAGGGTACCAGAATTTTAATTTCAGGCCATTGTCCAATGCAAATGGATCCAAGATTTCATGCCCTACAAAACTCTGCATGCCAAATGCAGGCAGAAATATAGAGGTTGTGTTTGAAGGTTGGGGCAGCAAGGTAAATTGCCATAAGAATCAGCTGAACAGATCAGGGAAAGGGCACTTTTTAATTAATACATATTTGAATCCAAATTACTTATTCTCAGTGTCTGAACTGTCAGTAATTTCCACCCAAAGTAACTGCTCAAAATTAATGACTGTCTAGAATATCCTTGTACAAGCCAGGTACGTACGTAAGCTGTGCAAACACTCTCTGGGGAGAAGCACAGGTAAAAATAAAGTTATTATTGGTACCACAGAGAGAGATGATGACAAAGGCTGGAGGTTTTGCACCAGGTACTGTGAGACTCTGGATCCTTCCCTGCCATCCCTGTATCCAAGCATTAGTGATTCAGACATGGGCTGACGTGCTCAACTTTTGAGTCCTGTGTTTCCTCATGTCTGTTCACACCTGCAGTGGAGCAGAGCATCAGGCAGGGAAGGAGCAGCTTGCGCAGGACTTCATGAAGTGGAGCCTGCACACCAGACCAGGCTTTGAAGGGGGAAGTCCTGGCTCCGTGATGGCCACAGGAGTTTCGGCATTGGTTTTAGGATTCCTCCCCTGCCTCCCCCATCCCTTTGAAATGCTTATGAGTTCCCACTCACCTTAAGGCAACTAGTCATCCTAGGCTCTTAAAGGAAGAAAAATCTGGGGAATATAGGAGGAAAAGGGCTTGAGGGGTGGGCATGGTCTTGCGTAGTCTCTGTGTACTCCCAGCTCCCCAGTGGGGTCTGATGAAGTCATCTTGTAACAGCATGCTCCAGTATTCACAATTAGTGGCAGGTGGAGATTTTTCTGAACACATCGTCATCACAGAGGACCTCATTACAGTCAAAACGCTGTACTATTTTTCTAGCTTTTTTCCCAGGCTTCCTCCCCCTCACCCCAAATCACAATTGAAAACTAAACTGAGCCAGGAGCTGCTATACAAGCCTGCACAGAGAGAGGCTGAACCTAAAAAACCACTCCAGCCTGCCCTGCAAGGTACCCACACGGTCTGTGTCGAGCGCCCAACTGAGGCATAACCTGCCTTCTCTTTTTCTTTGCTGAAATGCAGCTACGTGGCCAATATGCATTTTTTTTTTTCCTTTCCCTGGGAGCAGGCAGCCTTGTCTCACCAGCCCAGGGCTCACTGACCCGCTCGTGCTGCGACATCTCGCTCTGTACCCCTGAGCACCTGACAGGGATGATCCTGCAACGCTAATAACTGGTTTCTGCGAATTGTTCCACTAACATTAGCAAGAATTTCTTCCCAAGCAAAGTGTAACAGGCTTTAAAGCCTCCTTTTTACCTGGAGGTCCTTAGTTTTGATTTCAAATTTCAAGGTGTCCCATTAGCTGAAAAAGCACCAGCTGGTATAATCACATTTGTGCGACCCTCATGGAGAAAGTGGGCAAAACAACTGGTTTCAAAACCTCATATTGGAAAAACTGATTTCAGAGTAACTGCGGCTTTTGAATGTATGTGATTCACAGACACTGGACTGTGGGGAGGAAAAATATTTTGGGAAAACTCTTTTTTTGCAAGGGAGAAATTGGGGGGAAGGGTTATTGCTCGGATAATGCTTCTTTTGTTACTACTTGCTGCTCTTTGTACACTAGCCAATGCAAATGGCATTCATGTTACTGATGATATTTTTGAACAGCCCAGCTATCTTTTTTGCTATTGTTAATATACTGAGGATTTGGGGGGGATTTTAAATGCCTCTGCCTTTCAGGATTATTTCTACAAAAGCAATTGATAACTGTATTTTGACAGCAGGAAGCTTATGAAAACCTAGAGAAAAAAAAATAAATAAAGCGTTTGCAACTGAACAGCTATAAAAGGAATGCACCTCTGCTACCGTATCTGAAATCTGCAAAGCGATCATGAATTACATCAAGGAAGGACCATCTTTCTACTGAAAATCACACCTCAGTTCATACAGAGTGGATGCTCCCTTGACCACTCGCGAGACTGCCGAAGAGGAACGCGTGGGAACACGTTGGTTAAACGTGACTATGCTGTCACTTTTGGACATTGCCAGGTGTGGTCGATTGAAATCGGTTAATCTGTAGCAAGTTTCTTGTTGCACTTTTCTGTTTGCTAAAATTCAACAAGGAAAATGTGGGTCACTTTAAAGCATTGGCAGACAACTGTTTCTAACCCAAAGGATTATGGGTTTTAGCACAATGAACTGTACTTCTTCAGGGAGGATCAATGTTGATTTTTTTTTTTCCACACGTCTTTACTTACATGTGGCTATATTTTCATTGATACAGAATAAAAAGTGCATTTTATTGACCTTGCATGTTTGTGTTGTTACTTCTCTTGAGCTCTGGCACCATAAAAGCGATAGCTCTTGTTTTCCTGGCCACAGCAGAACACAATTTGTTGAGATTAATGCGCAAAACATAATCTTATTTTTAGGAGGCTTGGGGATGAGGGAGACACATATATCTATTGTTAGAATAGAATTTGTATGCAGAACAATAGGAACAATGCTTGGCCTTCCTCCTCACTAGCCTGAAGACAATTGGAAATAAATCAAGCTGAGCTGGGCACAGGTATCTCATCCATAAAACTTCTGTAGCATCTACTTGCCTCTCCCAAGCAAATCACAGTGAAGAGGGAATACTTTGTTTAAGTGGATAGTTAGTATTTGCTGTTAACCTTTTGTTCATAAAATATTCCATTTTATTTGGTGTAAATAAAATTACTTTGCTTCAAAAAAATTCCATATGTTAATCACATTCCAAATGAAAAATGAAGGTCGGGAGGATTTGGTAGAGGCAGCAGTGTTTCACTTGGCAAAGTAAACATGTCCTCCCTTTGCTTCTTACGTCATTAGCTTTGTCACAAGTGGCGTTCCCCAAAGAATCACCTGTGCCAATGTGCCACTGACTTTTCTGACATAAAGCTACACAACATTGCCAACATGTTCTTGAAACTATGGTTGCTCCAACACCCCTTCAGCTCAGAAGCCAAAGCACGTGGAAACTGGTGGAGTTTTTCTTATTCCCTTGCAAGTGGCTTTGACCCAGATCCTACAGGCTTTGTCCCAGCCAGTGATGGTGTCAGGGTGTGGAGGGGTAATTACAGCTGTGACAGAAAGATTGAAACTAATTCAGTTTGAGGGTAAAGCATCCAAATCTAGCTGTCCGCAGATAGGTGTTGCCATCTATAGGGACAGGTTGTCTGGGGAGAAAATGTTTCCTATTTATGGTGAAAAATATCCATCACCAACCTTTTCTTTTCTTGACTCACTGAGTGCTTACTCTCAGCATCCTCAGCTGCAGTGGGGCGACCCTGGGCTCAGCACAGGAGAGAGGACAGCTTAAAACCTTCATGACAGGCACTGGTAGAACAGGCCATAATTTCCATTGCTGAAAACCCAGTGGCAGAGACTACTTCTGCTGCTTGTCTTGTGTAATTAGGGTTGGCTTTTGCCAGACAGGGAGCTGGGAGAGTCAGCACGGCAGCTTTTTCCAAGTGGGCGTTTGGGACCGTGTCAAGGCTGTGCATCCCAGCCCTGGGAGCCACGCTGGAAAGGGAGCTGCCAGGCACAATGGACGGAGACTGAAGGGTGAAGCAAGAGTGGATTTATCTGTAGGAGCTAATTTGTTACTGGCTGACAGCACTGGTTTGTGCGGTAGTGCAGCTGTGCCTGAGCAAGCTGGTAACATCCGTCATTATGTACGGGACCGGTCCTCACCAGCATCCC
The DNA here is from genome assembly GCF_963924245.1 of Chroicocephalus ridibundus. Lineage (NCBI taxonomy): Eukaryota > Metazoa > Chordata > Aves > Charadriiformes > Laridae > Chroicocephalus > Chroicocephalus ridibundus. The sequence goes on from NC_086287.1 coordinate 64,879,163, forward strand.
AAACTCCTTCCACCCCGCCCAGGCAGGGTTTGGCTTGTACCTTTGGAAGCAGCAACGGTGCCAGCTGAGATGCGGGATATCGGGCCCCGAGACTGCCGAGGCCCTGGGGGAGGCAAAGCACCCATTTCACTTTGCAGATTGCTTTACCCGTGCATGTTGCCTCCGCCTAAACAAGCCCTGAAAGCTAGGGAAACAAGTTAGTATATATGCACATCTCATTCCCTTTCCGAGAGCACCATCCAACACACTGGGCTGAAGCTTTATTCTGCAGGGCTGATGCTCCCACTGATTTAGGATCCAGCGATAAACAACATGTATAAGCTAACGCAGGCCAGGAGCACAGGGCAGAGACAGAGCCTTGGCTCAGACTGGCTCCTTCCTCACATCAGCGCACCCTTTACAGGACACTTCTTACAAAAGTTTTTTTTCTAATTGTCCACGGTGCTGTTATTTGGCAGAGAATGAGGCTAAAATGATCACCTTACACCTCTAATTAGGTGAAGTAATGAAGACAGAGTGAGCGAGTTCTTTAATGCTAGAAAGTCTTTGGTGGTTAACTTTGCTGCATAGAAATAAACCAGCTGCTCACTTCAGAGCACAAATGGAGCCAAGCATTGAAAGCTACCTGACATTTTTAAGTGCACGACTCGGAAAATGAGTAGAGAGAGATATGCCACTGATGTTAGACATGTTTGGGTCTACCTTAACCACCTGCCTCACCTGGCCAATGATTTCTATCTAGCCAGGTCTGCCCGAGCATAGTTTCTTGCTTACATGGTTACAGCTAAGAAAGTTCACGCGTCGTTACCTTCGGGCATGAGCAGGCTGGTCCTGCAAGCCTGAAGGTGGAGTGTGTGAAGTATTTGGGCAGCATGGGGCAGATATTTGAAAAGCTACACTGAGCTCACAGGCAGCAATGCATCTCTGCAACACCTCGGTGGCAGCACTGCTCAGTGCTTTTGACCACTAGCACCAGCAGCTGCTCAGCAGTCCTTGCCACAGCTTTTTGGAGATGCTCTTCTGCTCGTGATCAGATAGAAAGACAGAGAAAACACAACCTGGTTGCTTAACTCGGGTGTGGGATGTAGAGGTTTGCCTTGCAAGCCATTTGTCAATGGCTTCTCCCTTTCATAACCACTTTTTTCCAAAGGCTGCCAAATAAATAAATGCAAATATATGGTGTATTTATATAAATACATTGTACCGTATAAAGAAGTGTTAAATGGAGACACTAGCAAAGCACCCACCTTAATTTCTCTGCCATCAAAAATGGACATGCAAAGCCTCAAGCCTGGCCTCAAGCCAAGAGAAAGACACTATCTGAACAATTGCTTCCCTATTCTACTCCTCTATGTGGTCATCTCATGTAAAATTTAGGCAACTAATTTAGGTTGCCAAGCTGGTACCTGATCCTGACAGTGATCCCTCATGACGGGCAAGACGCAGGGCACTTCCAGCTCACTGAAACCCTTTGGATTAGTTTATCTGTCCCCATTATCCAGATGGGGGCTAAGGTGGCAAGATTCATGTAATTAGTGTCCTGGGCTGCTAGTTCCAAATTGTCATTGTGCTGTACAAACATAGGCATGGAAACATGGACTCCTGTGTCTTTGCAAATACGTATCCTGCAGGTGAAATGCAGAATTTAGAGTCATCACACAAAATCTTCAAGACATACAGTATATCAAGACCATTCTTGCTGGAGAGCCCATTTGCAAAAGGCTTGAAGAAATTTGTTTTTAGAGGAGCTGCCAAAAGCTTTCTGTGAACATGTTATGAGGGGCAGGCTAAATGATTGCTATAGTGGAGATGATGAAGGGAAAAGCTTACTTCACTGGCAGTATCTATTATTCTCCTGCACGTGGAGAACATGTGGTTCAGGATAAGTGAAGGAAGCATCTGTCAAGAAAAGACGTATGGATTTTTTTATTGCCCAAAAGGAAGCTACAAACAGAGCTACGCTGTGAAGAAAGGTGAGCTTCTGCCCAGGCTTTTTAAAAACACTTACCTCTGCAGAGGAAAGCCAGTGAGCTGGTCTTCCCCTGTGGGTGACAAGTGTCTCTGCTTGGAAGTGCCCAACAACTAAAGCAGCAAGAAAGCACAAATCTGTGTGACGGCTCCTGTTTCCATGAGCTCCCTGGCTCAGGTCTGCCAGGTGCTGCACCCATTGCTGCCTCTTGACTCTTCATTTCACTCCGTGCCTGTGAGTCGGTTGTTCCTGCCCATCTCTCACAGACTTTGCTACCTCCGAGGAGCTTCTGCCGTGGCCAGCAGTGCCTGTCGCTCCCATGGCAGCCAAGCAAGACAGACAGAGAGCTGAGCACTCATTTACTCCCTATTCAGGGCACAATTTTAAGGCCAGCCTGTGATTCTGAACGGTAGAGATAGATATTTAAAGAGATCCCAAACCTGAGTTTTTCTCTCCAAATCTGGTTGCTCCATTTTGATTTTCAGACATGCTAAAACAAGGATGAGAGCACCTGAAATGAGAAGAGGCAGGTTACTCCTTCTGGGAGGCTCGACTCTGTCTCCCAGGATGGAAAAGCAATCTGAGAGCTCAAACAGGACACCATTTGGGACAGTCCAACCGTTTCTACAGCAGGTCACGGAAACCCACCACCAACCCCGCACCGAAATGACTCATGGGGTCAGGTCAGAAAAAAAGTTGGCCACGTTAGCCCAGTGCTGTGCTGGCCCACTAACTGTCAAAGATGCTCAAATGTCATAGGTATTTTTAGGAATTGCCAGCTTACACAGACCATATGGTTTTTTTCCCATTAGACCAGCGCAACATAAATATTACTTTAACATAGGCTCTCACTGAGAGGGTTCGAAGGTAAAAAGTCTAGGGCAGGTTAAATATTGTAGCAAAGGGCCTGAGTCTGTATCTCTGTATCTGTATCTTGTCCTATTGGCACAGCTACGTCAGCTGGAAATTGCCCACTGAGGCACTGAGGTGACCTTCCTGTTAAACAGCAAAGTACGCTGTCCCAGACGTGCTTTCTGGCTTCACCAGCGCTGCTGCCAGGATTAGCGCTACCCAACACCTCCTTTAACAAACAAGGAGGAAGGTCTTCCGAGTATGCCTGTGCCGCTGGCAAATGGGAATAAATGAGGAGGAACAGCGACGGGCCGGGAGCGCAGGACACGCGGCCAGCTCAGTGCTCCTGACATGGGATGGTGCGGGCTGTGAAGAGCCCTCAAGGGCAGGGGCCAGCAGCACGTCACGAGGCACTTTGAAAACATCGCTGGAGCAGAGCCGAGAGCGTACGCTGTCGGGAACTGCCATTGATTGGCAGGAAGATGGACTGACCGATTTAACAAACCTCTTCCATCTCTCTACTCTGTAATTCTGTGAAATTTTCTCCAGGAAAGTAACATACTTCCAAATTAATCTGATTGCAGTGAAGCGGACTGTTGTCAGCCCCCAGAGAGTGCAGAGCTTCCCTGGCAGAGGCAGAGGGGTGTGATGGTCCCTCTCAGCTGAGAGCAGGCGAGAGCGCTACCCTCATGGCATGGGGCAGAGGGTGACCCTCTAAGAGGCTGCCAGGTCTATTTACTAATAATTAGCAGGGGAATAATAAAAGGCTGGATAAGGAGGTAGACTGAATCAATTTATTGCCTGCTAGGTAAATAAAGCAGAGGCAAGAAAAGAACTAAGATGAGAAATAGATGGATGGAGAGACTTCATGAATTAATCAGTCTTGCCATGTAGTTATACATAGGGGCTTACACGTCCTAATGGGACGACATTATAAATCAGTGATATAGACACTACTCAAAGAATTACCCATTGGTATGCAAGATCTAAGACTGCAGAACAGACACTATTCAACACAGGAGAAGAATTTGGATGTATTTAGTTGTTTTTCATACATATGTGTGTTGCAACATTCAACAACCCCAGCTCCACTATGCCACAACTTGGCAGTACCCTGCAGCACAGGCAGAAGGTACCAGTGGGACCAGCTGTGGCGAGCTGGATGGAATCAGCCCCGCCGTCTGCCTGTCTTTCTCGTATTTATTCCAGCCATCATGGCTGAGCAGAGCCTGGGCAGGGGTGAGGTAATGCGGCCATGGGAAAGCGTGTCTCTCACTCCACAGGCAGCAAGGGAAAAGGCAAATTAGTGATCATGCAGCACATGAACAATGAGAAGTCACCTTCAGGGATTCAAAAATGGTGGCAAGATTTTGTATTTGTTGAGACGGAAAGAAGGGAGGAAAGAGGATTGGAGAAGCATAATTCTGTCCTGATGCTCCCACCTTCCTTCAGTTTCTTACAGTCTTTCACTCAGATGCTATGAATTACCGACTTCTGTTGGGAATGTAGAAAACATTCATCAGAAATAATTTTCCACGGAAACAGAACACTGAAAAATTACTTCCCTGGTTTCATGTGTGGGAAGGTCAAAAGGTCTGGAAATATCCACAACTTTTCAGAAGTAGCTCAGCCTGTTGTGATTTTCTACACTTTCTCAGAAGGGTTCTGCTTCATGCTCAGGATGCCAAACTTCCTTCTCCAGCAGCATTTTTTTTTTGTATAGGAAAAGCCTGGGATCAATGGGTGTAAGCAGACCCTTTGAATCCTTTTTGTGGTTCACAATCTGATAACATAAAGCATATTCTTTATCTAAAATGCCCCCATCCTCCTTATCTGCAATTTACTTGTGAAGCAGGGCCAGGAGCTGCAGAGATTTCCTCCAGCCAGCAAATCACCCACCCTTTGTCTTTCTCGTTCCTTCTAAAGATTTAAGAATGCCACCTCAGTCTTTGGCAGTATAATTTTTTAATCGTGTATGTAATCAGCTTAGTGAAAAATGAAAAGTGCCAAACAATAGCTTCCAAGACATACACAGACTTCTGCATCCCTGTAAGAGATAAGGCCTGGCACAACACAGACCCATTTCTAATAAACTTATGGCTTCACAAAGTTGGGAGACTTCATCCTGGGAGCCCATGGTTTACAAGAGACTCAGTTTTCCTGTAGCAGGATAACGTTTCTTTCCCTTTCCCTTCTTTCTTTCCCCCCCCCTTTTTTTTTTCCTTTTCCTTTTCTCCTTTTCTTTTTCTTTTTTTGAGCTCCATCAAGAAATGCAGGCTCTTGTTCTGGCCAGTGTGACCTGCAGTTTTTGAGGTTGGCTTTTTATTCTGGTCAGATGACTTTCTAACTGTAGCAGGGAAAGAAAAATAACAGAGGGAATCCAAGACATCGCAAGACATCAGTTGTGCCAGCAAATGTACACTAGCAGTCTAGCACACTCTATATTTCCAGATAAGCTTGCTTGAAACAAAGACAACTAAAGAAAACAAACAAACAAAAAACCCCAACCTGTTAGAACTTGACAGAACTAACCCCTCACCATATGATATTTGCTAATGAACTGCATGCAGTGAAAAATGTGTGAGAACCCTTTCTGCGGCTTTTTGGGGAGGGCAATGAATTATTATCAAGTAATGTAAGAAGCAAGTCTGAAAATGGGTTGTGGTGGGTGGTTGCTTTCCCCCCCATCCCCCCTGCTAAATCATGCCATAAATGTTTCCCTCAGCAGATGCAGACGCACATCATTTCTTTCGGGATTTTATAACCATGACAACCAGTTCTAAAGGAACGTTTTCAGTTTCCATAGTTTAAATTAGAAGCTTATCCAAAAAGAGGGCTGTAAAATGAGAAGTAAGCTACTATTTCCACATTTTCCTAAGAACAACAGACTGTTACATTTTTGCCTTTATTATTATATACAAATGTGGTACAATGTAAAATAAAGCTTCTATACCAACTTTTACTTTAAAAATAATTTAAAAAGCAAAGTTTATTCCCTTGCTAAAAAGCTTTCATTTTTAAAGACAGTGAAATTAAATCTTCCTCATTTTAACTCATGTTAGATTTAAAGATACTGTAATTTATAATAAGTAAAGCATGTTGACATTTAATGCATATGACTTCTTTGAAGTTACATCCTTTTAGTACAGATGAATTTTGATGAGTTTTACCAAAAGGGTTGAAAGAGTTTAGGTAAGCTAAAAATATCTCAGGAGCGAGTTTAATCTGGGTTAGACGCGGTTCCTTTTATCTTACATTGAAATCTCATTAACAGCAAGGCGCAGAGGACCTTTCAGTGCTTTCAAATACTTTAAAAATCAATGCCAAGCTGTGGACTGGAGTCACGAAGAGGGGCCGGTACCCAAGCCCAACACGCTGCCAGCGCTGGTGTTCCGATGACCTCCTGAGCTGAAGCTTCACCCCAAAAGGCTCCTCCGTGCTCCCATTTCTCTTTCAGGCTATGCCCACCTCCACCCAGGGCTCATGGTCTCTGACCTGCATACGCTCGCCTGATGCCCAGCACTGCTCATGACACGGGTATTGTCCATTTGAGCAGGGCAAGCCATCCTGTCCTGCCCTGTCCTGAAGAAACAGGGCAACAGGAAAAAAAAATATATGCACCACCCATACAAAGGGAAAAGAAGATGAACCTGTCTCAGAACTCCCTTTTTTCTTGTCCCATGAAAGAGAGCAGCATAACCCTTTCCAGCACCTCTAAATAGAGGGCTGGGGGGTTGTTTAGATGCAGGCAAAGCACATGCAGTTCCCTCCCAGGTACGTGCTGCTGCGACAGCTCCATGCAATGTAGCGTTCCTTTGGAGCTCATCTGTTCACCCTTCAGTGCCCGACCTATGGTTGTTTGCATCTCAGATAATCACCCCGACCTCTTTTGCAAGCACCGGAACAAGACAAAGGAAGTACGTGTGTGTCTGTGTGTGTATGCACACATACGCTCGTGTGCGTGCGTGCGTGCAATGGTGTGCCTAAGCAGAACTTTTCCTCAAAATTAAACATCTCAATAGGTCAGACAAACAGTGCTTTACGAGCATCTCTTCCTCTCTTGGTTTAAATTAGGAACACTGAACCTCAGTGAGATGCAGCTGCCTGCCTTTGTGTCGATAAATCACACCTGTTCTTTGAGGCTCTGGTCTGGCAAAACACTTCTCTGTAACCAGCAGATAACTATGAACTGATAAGTCTATAACTATGGTTCCCCAGCCTCTGATTACAGCAGCCTGGCTACCGCGTTCATGCTTTCTCTTGGTTCAATTCCGTGCTTTGGCTACAAGAACGTTTGTTACTCAGATTATTCATTTTAACCTTTGGTGGGCTCATCTGCTTAATGTTAAGTGTCCTTTTAAGCAGAGTGCTCAGTGGGGCTTTTTCAGCACTGGTATTTTGTGAGTATCTCTCTGCCTTTGCAAATTTCACATGATTAGTCCCTTATTCGTCATTTCCAACTCATATTTCAAACCCATCTTGGAGCATGATGTCTCTATGGAATTGCTTTTGTTTGCCATGTTGCCAAAACACCACGTCAGCCTGGCTGGGTGACGCAGCCCTCCTCTTCTCTCAGTGCAGGGTAAAACCCACCTACAAAATCCTAGACAATCTCTGGGGCCATTTACCATGTCACACGTATGAAAATGTGCTTTCAAAACAGGCATCGTAAACAATTTATTTGATCCTTTCTGCATAAAATCAGTGCAACTTTGGCATTTCTAAGAGATGCAAGTTGTTCTGTGCTCACGTGTAACAAACAGCACGTTCTTCACCCTTGTGACTGGGGATCCACCTGGGCATCCACCAAAGCAAGATGAGTTTGTTGTGCTGTTTATTAGAAAACCACTGAGGACTCAGGAGTCGTGCAGTTTCTCCGCAGGGATGACTAAGGTGACATTCCTCCCGTTGAGTGGAGGTCTTCAACCCAATCTTGAAGAGGTAATTTCAGCCTACAATGCAGTCCAGGTTTCTGATCTGAGGTTCACTATTGCTGGAGTGTCTTCTTCCACACACACAGTTGCACACCACTGCTGGCACTGCTAATTGATCGTCCATTTAAGCTGCCTCCCAAGCTGGACACAGCTCTTGGGCAGCACATAGGCTGTTTTGCAGAGACACCACAGTGGCCCCTGTGCAGTGCTCCCCTGCAAACATTCAGAGCTGTGCCTTGCTCCCTCTGGCTTGCAGTTGTATGTTCAACGTGAACCCTGGTGCCAAGACAAACCAGGCTGCTGGTACAGGGCTACAATAGTTAGTTCATGTTTCCATTAGCTAATCATATCTTTTCATGCTGAGCAATATAACCCCATATAAAAGAAGCAAAACGTTAGCTTAAAACAAATGTGGCAGACAATTGCAACCAAGCACGGATCATCCAGAGAGCAGCAAAGCAGCAATCGATGGAGAGTGACCTCAAAATCCTTCAAAAGAAGGTAACTCAACATTGCTAATATGAAATTACCAGGAGTTTGGCTCCCAAAGCACCTTGAGCTAGTGATTTTTTTAAAGTGGAAATACATTTCTCGCATCTGATCTCTGTTTGCTGGTCCCACCGTTCTGAGAGCAGCAGTGGGCTCATCTTATCTGAAGATCCATTTAAGCGGTTTGCATTAGGGTAACATGAAACCCCCCGAGGCGTCTCTGTTGATGAGCTGAGATGACAAATGATTGCTCTGATTTATTTTGATGCCCGAGAGCAGAGGAAGGGAATGGCTTTTGGGGTGACAAACCTTTTCCTCCTTCTGAACTTGCTGTTGCAGAATTAAGGAAGATAACTGAAGATTTTAAACTTGATTTTCATAACTTAGAACAAGTGTGGCATGCACACAGGTATACAGAGGAGAGATGGGGTTTAATCTAGCACAAGACCTGCTTAGGTTAAGGGTTACAGAAACTAATAATTTTGTATTATTATTACTAATATCATGTAAAATTTCTTGGCACTTGACAGCTGTAAAAGCATTAGACTCTTCATCCATACAAACACACCGGAGCCCAGGGAAGTGATGGAATTGCCATCCCTGGAGATATTCAAAAGATGGGTAGACGTGGTGCTTAGAGACATGTTTTAGTGACAGTTTTTGTCAGTGTTAGGTTGATGGTTGGACTTGATGATCTGCAAGGTCCCTTCCAACCTAGATGATTCCATGATTCTATGTTTTTAGTGTACATGTGTGGGTCACCAACCCTTGAGAATAACATGCAAACTTCAATGTGAAGTTATGACATCAAACAGCCACGTGCATTGCTTTTACATCTGCATGAGCTCTGGGGGAAAACAGGCTCACTCTTTCTGACTGTGCAGTGCTAACAGTGCTGACTACCGAGGAGTGACACTAAACTTGGTGCTCTAAAAACACCTTGGATTTCTTTGCTTTTTAAATATTAATTTAATCTGACTTCGATATGCATGTACGTGTGAGAGAGACTCTGCACAATTGCATTTCATAGCAACATCGACTTCTTTCTCAGAGTCCGATTGAATTTTCAGTTCCCTGCTGAGACCTTGTTGCTCTCCAGCGCTGCTGTACCCTTTCACCCGCTACTGGAGCTGTGCTCTGGGTGCAGCATCAGACGGACAATACACTTTGCAAAAGCCGGGAGAAGCAGTCACTCCTTTTGTAAGACGAACTAAATGCAACAAAGGTAAACAGACCCGTTTCCCTTACCTTTTAGTAGCAGGTCAGTGGTGCAATGTCTCTAATTAGCACTCACAGTTGGCCATAGCTGAATTGCTGGGAAATGTCCGGTGGCCTGCAGGTATTTTGCCATCCTCCCCTTTCATCAATGGTAACTTTCAATCACAAACGCTTCTGCTCTTGACTGCTGTTACTCGAGCGGAAGAGCCAGCTGTTACAGTCTGGTCTTTGGAGAGGGACAGAGGATTTTTGTTACCTGGGTGAAGAGAACAAAGAAGTGGGCAGAACACAAAGAGCAGCTTTCACAGACACATCTAACCTTTGTGAAATAGGGAAGGAAAAATAGGCTTGGGTTAGAGGGCAATTTAAATTCCTTCCCAGTGTTACCTAGATCTGATCTAATAAGAGCTAAGAAAATGCTGGGTGTTATTTTGAAGCACGAGTGAATGCCCAGGGAAGTGGTGGAATCACCATCCCTGAAGATTTTTAAAAGATGGGTAGACGTGGTGCTTAGAGACATGGCTCAGTGGTGGTTTTGGCAGGTTATGTTGATGGCTGGAATTGATGATCTTAAAGGTCCCTTTCAACCTAGACTATTCTATGATTCTATAATATGACTTGTACTGTTTAGAACAGAGCCCTTAGTCTGTAAGAGATAGTAGTAACATGCTTTCAATTCAAATCACAATGTACACACACCCCTAAATAAAAATATATGTGTCCACACATGGACACACACACGTACACACATGCACAAATATATTCCTATGTGCATGCAAATAAAGTTATGAAAGAGATGGCCTGAAGAGAGAAGAAAAAAACTAGAGGAAGATGGCAAATTTTCACCAGCTGGAGAAAAAGCCATTCTTAGAACAACCACCAAGGAGACAGCAGTGTGCTGTGGTAATGTTTCCACTGCCTCTGTTTCTCCCCTAGCTACTGCTGTTCCCTCCTTTCTGGCCTCAGCCAAATAAATTAAGATTAAGGAAATGCTTTGCAACAAAAGTGATGCAGGACTCCTCCAGGGCCCTGCTCCAGCTTTGAGGAAGTCTTTTCTACCATAAGCAATTCTACACTGTAAAGGGGAAATGTTAGATCCAAGACGGTCTCCTGGTTTGAGCAACACGGGACTAATTTATATTCAAATGCTTGGGGAAACTGCACTTTAGAAGATTCTAGTGTCTGAATTTGTGAAAATATTTACTTTATAGCCAGCTGTGGTATGTGGGTTTCAAGGTGTCAGTGTTTTTGAGCTAGCCAGGTACAGGGATGAGGAGGACAGAGACCCGGGCACTCGACCTAGGCTGGCCAACAGGATTACTTCATACCATGAACGTTGCATTCAGTATAAATTAGAAAGTTTGCTGAGGAGCGCTCTCTCTTCCATGATGGCTGCCATCCTGACAACTCCTTGCCCTGGTGCCAGACCCCTGGGCCCTTCCCTTCCCCCCCCAAGCCGTAGCGCTCACAGTGCCCAACGTTTGCTGTCCACTGCTGGGAGTGCACAGCTTCCTGCTGGTATAATCAGCTGAGTATCATCCCTGTATATTTTATATTGGTATCAACGCTGGTTCTTTAGTGTTATTAATGTTAATTATCTAGTCTTATTCTATTAAATCTGTTTATATTTCAGCCCTCTGGTTTCCTTATTTTGCCCTGATTCCCCTTCCCGGGTGGGGAGGGCTCATTGGGTGAGAGAATAATTGTCTAAACGACAATAAGTTGTTCTGAGTTTTTCAAACCATAACAGAGGGCAAAGCAGTGCTATGATTTGCAATCCCATGGGAGGGAAAGCACAGCTTGTCACAGAGTTACGAGCTGGCTGAAGAAATGAAAGTGTGGCCTTGCCCCTAGTTACTGACACAGGGGACAAATACTTTAGCTAAAAAATATTGCACAACTGAATATCATTTGACTCTATGAATGGCCCTACTCAGAAAGATAAGAACTTTTAAGAGAATAAAAATAGAAAATTCTGCAGGTTTTTTTTAGGGATTATCCTTTCAAATCAGCTACGACACCCCTAGTAAATATGTGACACTTGATAGGGCTGAGTGGTATATTAGACTCTCTTCCCAGGGCTCCTATCTTAATTTTATCAGAACTTTCTATTGTTCCTTCATTTGTGATGTACCTGACTTGGTCTAGATTTAGATTTTTCCAGTTGGATCAAATTGGGCAGTCATAATCCCTCCTTTCTACTGTTGCTGAATCTGAAATATCTGAATGAATGAGGTCTCTTGTTTTGCTATCCCATGATCTAAGCTGCCAAAATGTTTACTTTCTCCCTGAGTGATGTAGAAGATGTAAATCATCTACATGCTCCTTCAAATGCTCCTTTACATATAAGCCACTAACCTAGCTGCTTTTTACTTTCCCAGCTGTACACCGCAACACACAGAGAATCCTCAAATTCTGTCAAATTTAACCCCAAGTATAAAGATTATCCCAGGCATGATGTGCTTTAGACTCACTTAAACTGCAAAAATCAGCTTAACCAAACTATCTGCTTACACTGTATCTTTGGACTAAGTCCCTCAAATAGATAGCTCCCAGCCCATGGGATAAACCAAAAGATACATTATGAACCCAAATGAAACCATAAAGATTAGGGATAGCTAAGACTTTAATGTTCTTCTAATATACATCTGAAAGTGGAACCTTCCTCTAACAGGAAAGGAGGGCTGAAAACCCAGTAAAAATACTTGTACTTTATGCTGCATCTAATGAACAATCCTGTAACAAATGGTAATGGTTAAATAAGGCAAAACCCATTACAATGCTGTTGCTCTGGCCCTGCTGTCTGTTGGCATAACTCCATGTCTTCGGTGTAGTGAAAGCCAATTTAGCAGCAGCAGCAGATCTGGTCCACCGTGTTTGAAAAGAAGCAGATGAGCATCTCATCAGTACAATACAAGAGGCTTTCCTTTGCATTGTCTACACAGTTCTAGCATACGGATGGCTGAAGCAGCTTTCCAGTTCTCGACTTGCAACCTGATGAAAGGAGGCAAATGCCAATTGGTTGGCTGTGACAACAAGATAGGTACTCTGAGCGTATATGTATCTAAGCGTTTCTGCAAACTAGGTGTGTACCCTAACTTCTGATATATTCCATATATTTAAGAACAGAAATACTGCTGCTTCCTTCCAAGTTTGTAGGAAATACTTTATAGTTTAGGATGAAGATAACTAAGTGCAAGTAAAGAATTTACTGGGAGTAAGTCAAGGAGGTGCCTTGTATTTAGCACAAAATATACAGAAAATTATCCTTATCTCTTTTGATGCTCCTCTTCAATCCAGGGGGATCTTGAGAAACTGGACTGGGACAACACTGAATTCAACAAAGAGATGTGCAAAGTTCTGCACCTGGAATTAACCCCATTCCCTTGTGCAGGCTGGGAGCTGCCTCAATGAGCAGCAGTCCTGAAGAGGACCAGGGGATTATGGTGAACACCAGGTTCGATATAGATTAAAAGTGCGCATGAACTACAATGAGACGGTGAGTGAGCTGGGCTTGTTTAATCTAGCAGAGAGGAAGCTAAGGCATGATGAGGTGGTTTGAAGGGTAGTTCAACAACTTCAAGGGTAATTACAAAGATTACAAAGGCAGACCCTGTAGGGTCAGAAAATATAACAAAGGAAAACAGCTGTAAATTGCCATTTTGGAGGTTCAGAAGAAACTTTTTCATCGGGAGGGTACTGTAATGCTAGAGCAAGCTGCACAGGGAGGTGCTATAATATCCATCCTTGGAGGCTTTCAAGACGCAGCTAGCCAAAATCATGGCTGAACCAGCAAATTGGACTATAGACCTCCAGAGGTCCTTTCCAATCTCCTGTAAGAGATATCCTGTGCTTGCTCACCTTCCTCTGTTGACAATACCCGTATTCTTCAAGATAAATGGACATCCCTAGATTATGGAATGTCACAGAGTTCTGACAGAACACAGCTGTCTTTGGGCCTTTAAGGAAAACTTTGGTCAGAAACCTCTTTTCTTTGGGACAACCTGTGTCACAGCTTTGTTTTTTTATTTCATATTCTCAGACTACTGGAAAGCAAAGCAAAGAAAGGTTCCAAATATCAACAGGATAAAAAAATTAAAAAGAACTAATAGTAGGGTATCTTCTGATTTCAGCTACAGGAACTTTTGTCTCTTTTGAAGAGCTACAAAGCCAAAAATCATTCATTATGAATAAGGCTACCGACAGACTTTCACTTGCATTAATCCAAACGGAGGATGGGCCATAGGCTCAGCTGGTGCAAGTTCAGCATGTAACAGTCAGTGCAAATATTGTGATTTACACCAGCTGAGATATGGCTTTCTGTTTCTATTTTAATAAATCAGCTGTAAGAATAAATTTCTCCTTACTTGCCTGGTATGGTTCTGTTGAGATGTTTAACCACACTAACACAACGACTGTTTTTAGTGTGAACCACAAATGAAACATCCTTTGTGCCACATAAAGCACATCTTCTAGCCCAGATTGATTTTAGAGGTGCTAATTATATTACATAGTGTTGCAGGAATGACAGTAATTCACTTCTAAAATCCATTTAATTTCTTTTTAATTACTCATGTTTACCAATTCCTTTAGACTTGGAAAAGGCTCAAAATTGCAGTTAGCAAAGGAGGCTTGAAGTGGAATGATTAAGAACATCTGGCGCATACATAATTATACCAACCAATTTATTCCGCCTTTACCATTTCACTACAGCCGTCATAATGAGGTAGAGCTGGATTCTATCACTTTTCTGAACACGTAGAAGTACCTTACTGCACAGATAGTTTCACTGAAACAATTCGCAATAATTAAAGTGTATAACACCAAACCTTGGAAGAAAGGGTGGCAGATTCTTTCCCTTACTAAGTGGAGCTGTGAGCCCCAGATGTGTGGTCAGCCTTTCCCATGAATGAATTCAGGCAAGTCTGAGTTTACCTGAACATAACTAACTATTGCAAACACCATGGGGAGCTTGTTATAGCTTAATAAAAGTATGAATCAATACTAAAATCATGTTGATTCTGCCAATATTTTATCTTTGGAAAGAAACAGAAGTAAAGAAAAAAGCAGACAATATCACACCGTACTATTTCAAGGATTTTTTAAGTTAAACATTTCATTTTTGCTTTAAAAAGTTGCATGTTATATGAACATAAAGGAGAAATGAACTAAAGCATTTTACTTCCAAAACATCTTCTTCTCAATTTTCCTTTGTGGACAACTTAAAAAGATTTATCTCCCTTGAAATTTGTGCAAGACCAACTTTCCAAACCTTACCGAAGCAGAATTGCTTTTGAGCCAGCACATGTGGTGATCCCACTCACGATTGGTTTGCTTCTGCTGGCCAAGGGGATCCTCAAATGAGTTCAGATTAGATAAATGAAGGACCTTTAATATTTCTACATCTACAGCCTTTTGCTATCCCTTCATCCCACGAAGTATGCCACCTGGGCAGTACTCACAGGCGTGAAAGCAACAAGCAGGGCAGCACAAGAGAGGGAAGAGGGCTGTGTCTGGGCTTTGCTCCTGCATCTCAGAAATAGTTGTCGGGTTTGGTATGCAACCCATACATATTCACGGTACAATTGTAGTCAGGGGGACCTCGATGCCATATATTCAGTTAAACCAAGAGAAAGTCATGGAGATCATACTCAAGATCATGGTGGGGAAGATGTCCCAGTTAATCAGTGATGACTTTGTTTCTTTTGAACGACATTACAAAAGCCAATGTGCAGGCCACGGGACCATTTCACATTAGAGAAGAGAGAGCACTGCTGTTCCCTGACAGGGACTGGCTTCCCAAACTTATGGCTGGCAAGTGGTGGGTTCACCATCACTTGGTGTATTTAAGAACACACAGAACCTCATTTAAAGGAATTTAAAGCAACTCCAAGAACAGCATGAGCTTCATACATAAATTGCTACCTGAATCTGTCTTTCATTATGCAAGTGGTGAGACTGGCTGATCAGGGTGACTCTTTCTGGCCAACGATCTGTTAATCTTATTCTCTAACTACCACCTTTTTGGACCTCTTTATTCTTCGCAACCATTCACCCGGCACAATGCAGACCTGTCTCCAGGGAAGTGCCACTAGCCACAGCGTTACCAACAGCATATATTCCATGGCACTGTGAGCACCTGAAAGAAGACATATCCTAAGAGCATTCCAGGGTGATGTAACCAGTGCCAGAAAAAGCCATCAGACCTGGATGACTGCAGAAAGCCATACTCCTTTTATGTGAGTTCTTAAATTAGAAAAAGGAGCAAAAAAAAAAATAAAAATCAGTGAAATGTGGGCTGTTTTCTCCACAATATTTCACAAGAAGCATGTTTCCATCATATTAATTTAGAGTTTCAACAGTCCAATTTGAAAACCAATAACATTGCTTCTGAAAATTCTGCTTTATGGATTTCCATAAGATATGTAATGGAAAAATCTAGCCCTACTCAGAAGAGTTTCAGCTGGAAGGAGCCAGGACTGAATAATGAAATATAAAAAGATAATGGTAGGTTTGAAAGTGTTGGAGTGCTCAGTCTATTATGCACCAGCACAATTTAGGGCCACCACAGCTTACCACTCTGGCTGGTTGATGGAGGGAAAGGTCACCCTCTCTACCTTGGACTGGTTGATTGAAGGAACACTTCATGTCTATGCATCAGCTGGGGCTCAAAGGAGGTGGGCTAGTGTATCCTGATAAACACCATGAAACTAATTGCAAAAAGAGTGTTGCACCAGGCCACCAGTCACCCAACTTTATTTTTAAGGATGACAGGATACACTACATGTGTTTCCCATGTACTACAAGTAAGCAAAACTATAGGTAACAAATATTCTCCCGTGTCCATTTGCTTGTGTCATTTCTTCAAGTTCTTAGGTCAGGACCTTCTTTCTTCTGCAATCTCCTGCCTTTATCATCCACTTCTTATTGACTCCTAGCTGCCATGTGGAACTGATTTCCTTTTTTCATTCAGGGGATCTGTCAAGTCCACCAGAGCATTGACCCTTATATTTATCTTTTCTTGTGGTTTTGACTGTCTCTTGCTCCATCTTCCTGCTTGTTCTTTTGCAGAGTTTCAAAGTACCTTACTCTGGTCTATATTATTCTTGTGAATACAAGCGACAATTTTATTGAAGATTCAGCTTTTCTTCCTTCTTCCCTGTCTGCCAAATACTGAACCAAGTTATTTTGGAGACTACTGTTCAAATCCAGGCAACGAAAATGCATGTGCCTACTCGTTACCAGACAGACTTTATAGGAAGCAGTCCAAACTTGATTTCAGTTGGTCCAGCAGCTTCCTTTACACAATAACATTAGCATTTCCCTGCATAAACTGAATTTTAGAAAATTCGTTGAAGAATGTCTTATTCTGCAAAAAACACTCCACCATTTTTAAAGGACAGGTGCGTCCTTCAGATTTCTTTTCATACATATCTTGCCTGGGCGTACTTTCAAATTTCTACAAAGGAATTTATTACATACTCTTTCCAAGCCTGAATTAATGACTTTTTTTTTTCTTTTTTTAATTCTAGTGGTTGTTGTTTTAATTTGAAATACTTTATTGGCATATGTGCATATTTCTTGCAACACGCAAATTCTGCATCTTTGGCCAGGTCCTCCTTATAGAACCAAAGTGACTCCTTGTATTTTAGTTTTGTAACCCCTGATTTAAATCTGTTTAGCTGAAATAATACATTCAAAGTCTGATCTTCACATCTCTAGTAACTGTAAATTTTCTTGTTTAGCACAAGATTGTGCATTGATATAAATGGCACCTTAAATCTTCCTTTCTGAAAACCACCTTTTGGTCATCAGTTCTCTATCCATTGAAACAACAAGGGTAATTTTCAGGGAATGTCTGATGATGATGCTCAAGCACAGAACTCTATTAGCGGTCTTTACAATTGGGATGGGTTTTTTTAAATGAAATCCAGTTGAGAACATCGTTTAAAATTTCTGAACAAGAATAAAAGAGAACAGGAAGTGTATTTTCCTTTGCTGTCTTAAAATAAGGTTGGCAAGCCTTTTTGGTTTCTTTCGCTTTGCTTAGTTTCATTAGAAGGCATGACCATACTACAATTTAGTGCAGGTATGGTCTTTGGGGTCACAGCTCCTGCTGCTGTGAAAATCCACCAAATTATAAGGCTAAATTCAGTGGATTTTTCTGACTTCGACTGTTGACACTTTTGAAAGCGGCAGCTTCAGTCTCAGAAGACAAAAACACAGAATCATAGAATTGCTTAGGTTGGAAGAGACCTTTCAGATCATCTAGTCCAACCATCAACATAACACTGACAAAAACCAACACTAAATCATGTCTCTAAGCACTATGACTACCCACCTCTGAGATGTGTGATCACTCTTACATGCAACTAGCGTGGAGTACAGGCCATGGCCCCGTGGGATACCATGTGCTGCAGTGGTGAAAGTGGAATCGGAAAAAGAGACCAAAAAAACATGTTGGAGAGGTAGAACTAAAGAGCTCAGGCTTATAGATGGAATAACAGAAGGATCTAGTTGTGATTTCTGGGATAAAACAATGATGCTTTGGAAACTTCATTACAACTTTCTGAGCATCTTCAGACACCCAAAAATATGGTCATGTTACTACAGTGATAAAACAGTGATCAGTGAGGAGCAAAATACTGGGTCTAAATACCAGTAGTAAAAATAGCTTGAAACTACACTTTGTCCAGCAAAGAGAAATGAACAGTGTCCACGGAGGTACTGAAGAAGGCAGGAGGTTTAGACAGCGATCAGTCAATTAAAGACTGTATCATAAAAAGTCTGCAAAAATGGACCTTGCAAAAGCTCTTTAAACCTAACAGTTAACTTCTGAGTGCCGTAACTCTGCACTTAATGATGTTCCTGGAAAGTCATAGTTTTCTCTGTAACAAGTGATCTTTTAAGGTAAGAACTTTGAAGCACTTGGTGGCAGTTGCTTCTCATTGATGGTAAGTGAGCCCCAAACCAAGCTGTTCTAAAAGTCTCACCCTTATTTTACATAAAAGCATTCCTAATCCTAAGGGCAGAAAAGCTTCTTAAGGTATGGAAAAGCAGTAGGGCCAGCCAGACCACACTGAGGTAGGAAAAAACAACAACAACAACAAAAAAAGAAAATCTGCCACTTTTCACCCTAAAAAACGCTATACAGATCTATTTGGGACCTTCAGTGTATTTTAAATCTATCTCACACTGCACTTGAACTTGTCGCCTTTAAGAAATAGCTGATAATACTGTTTTCTTTCTGTGTTTTTCCTCACGTTCACGGATATAGACATGAAAGTCTTTATCAGTACATAAGAAAGGAATTATTCTTAACAATTTCAATTTCTCAGTTGAAATAAATAATGAAACAATTATTTTCTCCTTAAGATCTCTGCAGAAAACCAGCACACCCTGTCTATGAAACATGATGTGTGTAGCTCATAGGCTTTTACTTCCAGTTATAACAAAAAGACCTTGCTTCATTCTCTATCATTGCTACCATTTGCAGAGATGATAAATGCTTTAACTCCAGTAACTGATAAGCTCATGTCAGCCTACCAAGTCAGTTTAATTGCTACTCACCTGCACTGTTTTGGATGGCACAGCTTTTGTTTAATTCTTAAATTCTTCCTAGAATTAAAATACTTCCTACTTCCTTCCTTTGTAATGGACAGGTACTGTCTGCAAGTGGCCAGATTGATAAAAGAGGGCACCATGCAATGGACCCTCTGGGTGGAGCTCATTATGCAGCACAGCACATTTCAAACATACCATCAGTCATGTTAAGAGTGCCATTTTTGGAGGGTTGGTGTAAATGTAAGCATGCTATTAAATTCAGCTGACTTGATGTTGCTGAATTGAACAATAAACCCGAAGAAGCTCTTCAAGCTATTGATTTCTGCAATGCATTGTATGCATTTACGTAAATCTAATTAAAACACTGTGCATAACCCAATTACGAGCCATTCCCTCACAGCAAGTTTTATATTTATCTAAGCCAGGCTGCGCCAGCTGTGAGACATAACCCTGGATTTGCGAATAGCTATTGTGTAACAGCTGAAGTGGTCAGATGAATACACTGATGATTTTGTCTTTCTACTAATGAATCCTTTATGTATGGATCAGGACCTTTTTTTGCTGTATCAGGCTACTGAGTTTTACTTCATTGACATATTTCTGTTATCAGATTGCTCAGGGGATAAGTTAAAGGTACAACTTAAAAGGCAAGCAGTTGAGAGGCCAAGGGACAAGAGAAGACCCTCACTTTTTATGCTGCTAATAAGTTGGAAGGCAGGTCTGGAGAGGTAGTATCACCACTTTGAATTGCTCTTTAGGGGAGGCAGTCTCCCTCCACCAGGAATACAATGGCATTGGCAATACAGGGGACTGTCCTTCAAATGCAGGGATCTAATGCTAGGGGCTCTGAATAACTTTATTCCAGCCTTGAGGTTGAACAGAGCATCAGTATTTAGATTTTGATGGGGATTGTACCAATCTCATCAGAATTCCCCTGGCATCCTGTAAATGCAGCTCCATCGCCCAAGTAATAGGGGCAGAAGATGCAAGAGGGACCGCTACTGCCAGTTTTAAAAAATACTACAGATAAATCTTCCTGCAGCAGATCTAAAGCATGTTTGTGACATGTATAATCTTTCTAATGTTGGACGAAATATAAGATTCAGGGGAAGAAAACAGTAGACTCAACTTTTCTTTCCAGGAGCAGAGTCATCCCTAAACCTCCTTGTCCTCTCCACGAGCACTTTGAAGAAGTGCCCTCATTCAAGGCTCAAATCTATGCTCTCCACAGTTTATGAGGAGAGCTAACACAGAAAAACCCTTCCTAAGGCTGGGAAAAGGGAGAAGGAGGATAAACCCAGCTGAACCATAGAAGAGAAGGAGTAGTGGAGTAGGAAAGACCAGTTAAGCATATGCAGAGGCAGAGAGAAGAGAAGGAGAAAGGAGAAGACAGGGAGGCAAAGCACTGGTGAGGGTGTTAAAGCCAAAGGGACTGTGAGCAGATCATGGGACAACACAAAGCGACAGCAGGAAGAAAAGACACAAGGCTTCTTCCAGTGAGTCACTCGGTATTTCATCCCTCTAAGGCAGGGGATGCTGTTGGGTGTACAGCCCAGCAAAGTCCTCACCTATGATTCTCAATAAATTACTTTTCCTTTCCTTTCTCTGCTTCCTTGATGTCAGAAGCTCATAGGGATGGCTTAGCTGGCCAGTAGCTTAGTATCTATTCCTACTCAAGTAGCACTTTCCCAAGCAGCACTTGAGCTCCAAGCACAGTGACTGCAGAGGCGAAGCTGCTGGCTGCAGAGCAGCATGACGAGCAGCAAACTCTCCTCATGCGACCTTCAAGCGTGGGCTTAGTACAGCGCTACAAGCATTCCCTGGGGCAAGTGAGATTGACGTGACACCTGAGCACATGTACTCCCCAACTCCGGGATTTCAAACTACATGCCATTTCCTTCCAGTTGGAGACAAGTTTATGAGTTTGAGCAGGCAATAAAAGCTTCTCTCCGTGCTAATGAAATGTCCAAGTCCTAATGGATTAGTAGTTTTCATATCAGATTAAATCTGCATTTTTGCTGATAAAGACACAAAAGTCACTTCTAATAGGCTTTCAGATTTTGTTAGCAAAAATACATCTTAATAGACCACAGTGCCTAGGGGATACAAACAGGATAGAACAGGCACTAACACTTTATGACGGACTGCTCAAAACCCCTGCTTTCCTCCAACTGGTCAAAACACAGTCAAGTAACGTGCAGAAGGCTATTGCTGATGTAGAGAAACCCTGTGGGCATCTTCCTAGAAGGCAATGCACAGCTAGCCCACCTCTGGTCTCCCCAGCAGTCCCTAGAGCTGTTCTGTGGCCATGGTCAGAGACAGGGGCCCTGAAGCAAGAGGAATTTCTCCCGCTCACTTCAAAGAGTTCAGGTCCTTTTGATACTAGAAGCTGCTCCACGTGTCTTTTTGTGAATGAACAGAGATCCCAAACTCAACGCCTCACCAGTAACTTTCCACCCTAAAGAACTGCAAGCGTTATTTTGGGATACAACACTAACCAGGAAATCCCTCCAGAACGCTGCCTGAGCTATGTCTGTGCTGCTAAAGGAAACAGCCTCAGACACCAAGTAGAACCAGCTCTCTCACATCTATGCTGTTTAGAGCTTACCCTTTCTGTCCCAAATTTGTCTAGAAATGAGTTGGAGAGGTCCACAACCGAGTTGGAGAGTGAGTTATCAGCTAAGCAATGTGGACGACAGAGGTCCAGCACTTAAACTGGTTCTTTGTCTTTCAGCATTCCCTAGAAGCCTGGCAAAGAGCAGGGCGTTGCCGTGTGGTTGGACTACTCTGAAAACACAGAGCAACCCTGTGATGCTGGAGAGCAAAGCCACAGGGAGGTGGCATAGCGTTGAGCCACTCTAAGACTCTTCTTGCAGGCATGAATTCCTGGCTGTGGATCCTCTGCCTGTAGCCCTCCATAGGTGCCCACTGGCTGAATCTCAGAGCCTGGGTCCCACTTCTGGGGCACCTCACCGTTCCCATGCCGCGGTGCTTTGTTATATGTCCCACTGTGCTTTGCAAGCATGTTAAAGCCCCTGCACATGCCAAGCCTCTTGGTGACTATTCTGTGGAAGTGGTTTAATGCACAGGACAAAATTGACTGAACGGAAGGGTACTTTGATGACATGTTGTACACATGGCTGATTTTTTTTTTTCTTTACCTTTTGCAAAATTTCCATTTGTTACTTTGGACCTTAATAGAGTGATGCCATTTTCCATTTCAATCAGTGCTCCAGCTTGCTCTCACACTTTCATTTCTGACTGAGTCTAAGGTAACTTTTAGAAAGGAAGGAAAAGAGACAGATGAATTATGGCACTTGAAGTCAGAGAAAAAATTCTGAAAGGAAAATGTAATTAAGAAATAAATTGAAAAACGGAAGCACCTGTGATACAGTGGCCAGGAATGATTATTTTAGTGGGGAAACCATCACAGGCAGCTTAATTCCATTTCATTCTGTTGCTCTCAGGATTTGGGCTGTTTACTCACTTATTTGGATAGAATATAAACTTCTACTTGCACAGTTAGATGTAATGAGTATTATTTTGCATTTAATTAAAATACTGACACATACCCACTGATGGAAAAGTTTCCACTGCTTTTCAGAAAGCACCAGGTCATTTGATTTATAGCACATAGTTATTAACTGCTCGGCAAATACCTGGAATGGAAATAGTTTTACCTGTTAGGAAAAGCACTACTGCTCCTGTAAAAACAAAGGTTTTAAAGAGATTGAAACATCTGGAAGAAATTCAAGATAGGAAGGGAAAATACACAGGAGGGTTACTGTAAAAATTGTAAAGTGACATTTTGAGTGTTTGATCAATGACTGATACAAACATAATTTTGCATGGAAATGTGAGGACACTGGGACAGGAAGCGCTGCCGGACCTTTGTAAAGTTTGGACTCAGTAGCTGGTTACCCAGGTTGAAGTGGGATGACTTACAATAAAAGTACCGACACCTGAAAACCAACATTGAGGGACTGATTCAAAGCTTGACACGGTCTGAATTTGCATGGTATAAAAGGGGGCCTTTTCTTAAGTGAGTTTGCTACTTTTCCAGTATCATTTAAAGTTGCTTCATTGGTACAGGAGAGAGTGAGAAGAGCAGGTGACAAATCCAAAATTGACCTAAAGCCCAAAATTACAGGTCAGAAAAGTTCTGCTCAACAGCAACCCTGCACTGTCAACCTCTTCCAGCTACCTCCTGACATTTCTTCTTCTGCCCAACACCAAAACTACTCTTCCAATGCTGGACTTCTCATGCCTACCAAAGACTAGCTAAGCATCTAGAAATCAGGTGGGGCAGTGACTCTCTCTGGAAATTCAGAGAGAGTAATGTTCAGAGCCACACATAACATAAACTTTCAGGATAAGGCCCTTATCTGGCCATTTAAAAAAAACCTCCATTTTTCAGGGCTTTTTTTGTTGGAACAAGACAGCAACTGGAGACCTGCCATAGCTATCTCTGTGCTACAAAGGAAGGAACTAGACCCTTTATCTCTTGCTGGTCTTGATCATCACTATCTGATGGCACAATTCAGAAGGTACCTTGATATGATGGGAACAGACTCTATGATTTCATTTCATATGGTACTATATGAGCATTAGAGCTTGTCTCTAGCCCCTTACATTTGTGGGTCCCTTTCATAGGGCCTGGAAGCAAGGTCCTATAGCAGATCTTGTCTAGTGACATTACTAGATGGCCTGGAGCCCTACCATCATGACAGAGCGTTAAACATTGTCACGATTTTTTCCAAAGTTACAGGAAACTTCTGTCCTCTTTTCTTTCTAATTATCAGACACATAGGGAATCTTTGGTAGAAATGAACATTATGGAACAAGAAACACTGTCTGAATGTGTCAATATTCCTACTTTCTAGACAAGCTAGCTCTTTTTTTAAAAAAAATACCCACCTCTAAAGATAGAGGGATGTGTCAAGTCTAATAGTTACACCTCAGAAGATTTCAACATGACTTAACTGAAATGCTGAGGAAAAACAAATCACTTCTGAACAGGTCAGAAATACAACAGGTGCTATAAACAATCTCAATTCACAACTTCTTCACAGCATTTTTAGTACACTGTTCACTTCTGTGCTATTACATATTTATCAGAACAACCTGAAGAGCTGAAAAGCCACGTAAGCCCACCAGAGCATCACAAGGGAAGCCAGAGAAATGGATGAGATGACATTAACCTAGTTACTAGGTTTAGTAAACCTAAAGCACTTGTTAAAAGTAGAGATGAAAATTTAAAAATTGCTGTAATTAATTGTCACCAGAAGTGCATAAGGAGTAACTGAGCATTTATGTTATCTTCAGGCTCCCTGAAAAACATGCACAGAATCTAGTTAGCAACACATCAGGCCTGGTAGGAATCGAGAACTGGTCTAAACAGCAAGGTTTCAAGTACTGGTGTCTCTTCCCCAGAGCTGGGCAGATTATTATGGATTTGGAAGTTTTTCACACAGCAACTCTGGGAACTACAGTAGTTGAAAGTTTTGTGAAAGACTGTTTTTACACTAGATAATTACATTATAGCAGATTGTGAGGATAGGGATGTTCTAAGGAAAAAAACCAACAACAACGAACCAACACGCAAAAGTGTTTTCAAAATGAGTATTTCAATATTGTTCCAACCAAACAGAATCACAGGCTCACAGAACGGATGAGGCTGGAAGTGATGCCTGGAGATTGTCTAGTCCCACGCCCATGCTCAAGCAGAGTCTCCTACAGCAGGTAGCTCAGGGCTGCTAATCTAGCAAGCCTGCTGTTTCCCCCATGCTCCTAGAATATGGCCCATCTGCATTTTACAAAGGTTTTCATATGCTTGTGAAATGAACATTGATGGTCAGCTGGATTTGTTAAGGTTAGAATTATGAAGTTTATTGAAACAAGCTCTGCTTCAATATATTTAGGAATGTATTGGCTGATACCAATAGATACAGGTGATTGAGGGAACAGAGAAATTCTGTGTAACTTCAAGAATTTGATTCCCAAATATTTGTCTCAGTGGAATCATGGGAAGACTGTAGTCTTTCGTGGACTGTACAAAGAGTGGACACATTTATGAATGCTTGTTTTTAACACAGTAGAATGGATCGGTACTGAGCTCTTACTGTGGTTCTGTGAACCTCAGCCTTAGGGGGTCTGCAGAGTAGTCTAAGGCCACTGCTCTGAAGGAAAGACACAAATGATTTCTTCAAATGACCACTTGATGTCACTTGACACCATGCTAATACAGTTGATGAAGGCCACTTCTGGGCAATAAACAAAGGTTCTTAGAATAAGATGTCTGAAAATAGGAAACCAAGATGCCAAGAAGTTCTATGAAGAGATTATATCTATTTTTTATGGGCTTGTCTACTGTTCTTGTAAACCAGTGTTGACAACTGCTAAATTACTTACAAATACACAACCTCTTCTTGCCCAGAGAAGTATTGGTATTGTATGCTTTTTCTTCCAGAGAGGGTCTAGAAGTAATCAATAAGACAAGACTTACTAAGTTACGATGTGTTTCTCCCTTTTTTGAGGCCCAGTTTTGAAGAGAGATCAAAGAGACACAGATGTTTCTAGATTATCCTTCCAAAAATAAGATTCCTTTAGCAATCCAGTGTCACTAGTCACTTTGGAAGTTTTGGTTAAGCCTCAGATTTTCTCTCCCCTACAGCTTCATTCCTTACCGGTGTAGTGAATTTCACATTTCCCATGCATATGAAATACCAGCTCTGAAAACTAAGGCAAGATGCCATATTTCCTAGTCTATCCAGTCCAAAGTAAAGTGAATTATTGTTCCCCGAGAACATTTTTCGTACATCAGCATGACCTGAATTCTAATAAATTCACATGATCACAGCCTTACAGTCTCTCCTCTCCCACTTTCCATTTATGTACTGCTGTTGGACATTGATTTATTTGTGACAGAAACCTTTATCTTGAGACTTGTATATGTTGGTTTTATCCCCTGGTATTCACCAGCCAGGTGGTCTTGCCAGGAAATAGATCTGACTGTCTGTAAAATAAATGTTAACCCAGGACGTTTTCAATCCCAGAACCGGCTGAAATATTTTAGACAGAAGAGATTTTCCTTGCAGCTTCATTGAAAGTGAAATGCTTCTCAGGATACTGTTTTCAAACTATTATTAGATAGAAAAAAGTAAATGACTTATTGAGGTTGTCCCATTTTGTTCTGAAAATGTCACAAGAGATTTGTTCTTACTTTAATCAAAGCAAAATGAATGAGTCGTATTGAAGTATATTTATAAAATATTTTATATTGGTTTTGATGTCTTTTTAGCATTTGAGTGGTTCCAAATTTAAACAGTTTGGCACCTCTATTATCCAAAATTTTGAAGAATAGAATAGATTCTGTTTCTTGCTTGCCTTTCAGCATTGGCATTTATCACAGAAAGAAAATAGCCAGCCTGGTGATATAAATGTTAGGCACTTGCTCTCATTTATGAAATGTTTTACTTGGAGACTATACAGTCTCACCCAGATAACAAGCTTTTCCTTGGCAAGGTGGTCTAAATCAATACCAATAGGCCAGTTGCACTCCTCATTCCGTGTAAGTCAACTGAAGACTGCAGAAACTCAATCCTTATGCTCAAGGACTGTCTAAAACCCCTCCAGGTATCTCATTTATGATTTTTTGTGCCTTATCAGCTACGGCTCTTCCTGCCCTGCCCCTCAGTTCTTGGTTAGTGCTGGAAGGAGCTGTGGTGGATCCTTCTGTGAGGACTCCCCCAAGAAATGTGGAACCTTTCCAAAAACCTTCAAAGATGATGAACTGATGCATTTAATCTCGACAACTATCTGTAATAAATTTACCATTCCTCAGTAGCTGAGCTCCTGCTTGCTTTAGTGTATGTCAAGCCAAAAAAAACCCCAAAGGCTGAATGTCTGTACACATGCCACAAAGTTTTCTGCAGAGCTCTTTGATAATGCACTGTATGGACACAACTGGGAGGTGGCATCCATAAATATGCAAGTATTGGAATACTGAGGATCGTCATGCTTATATCTGGGACAAGGGGAAGAGGGGCAGAAAGAGGGTCAAGCCTGCAGGTTTCTACATCCCATATTAAGCAATCCAAACTAAATTTGTTGTATAGTGTAGCTGGCCCTAAATTTGGGCTAGCTTCAAGAGGACAGAGAGCAAAAAAATGACTTTACATAGCAGATGTAAACATCTGCTATACATTTTAACCTCCCTTACTTTCCGTAGGAACCAAAGGCTGGAATATTTTTAAAGATCAAGTTCCAGAGGTGCCTGAGATAGGTAGGAAAAGTATCCTCCATGCTCTTCTCTCTGGGAGGTGATACCTTGAATACTGCAGGTTTTATATTTGGGGACATTTCTGGATTTGTCTGCCTATACCACTGCTCAGACCCTTTCCCAAAGTTCTGGTCCTCAAAGAAACAAAAGAATAAGAATATTATTATCATAATTAACTCTCTTCCTTAGGGAGGTAACTTCAGAGACAAACTACTTTCCAGCACCATCTTCCTGAGCTGCTATTGCTTGCAGCTCTATAGTGCTTTATAATCTTCATTTCCACAAACACTGAGCAGATATTGGTGATTTATTCCTGTAATTATTGTGCTCTTGAAGTTGTACCAAATGGAGTGTACAGTTCTGTGCTAAATATTGCAATTTAAATCCCACTGGTCAGGAAGGAGGAAAAAACCCAACTATTAAAGTCTATCTAAAGCACATTTCTGCCCTTGCTTGGCTGTCCATCAAACAAGATGCTCTACAAGACAAAGATAAGAGAAGGAAGCACATGTAATCCATCTTCTTTCGGTGTAGGCAGTGCATGCAAGTTATTTATCTAGCTCTTTAAATTGTGTCCCTTTGCCCATTGCTTTAAAATGAGAGCTGACAAGAATTTCTAGGCATAGGAAATTTTGCCATTTCATTGCAAATTGGAATGAAAACCATACGTATTTTAAGAAATTATGAAAATAATTGGTAAAGCCAATTTCTCTTTGTTGCAGTCACTGTGTTGGTTTCGAGGCATCCAGAGATGTGATAATGGTGAAAACTGACATAAAACAAAAGCTGAAGAAAAACAACAGAGACTGAGATCAGGTCTGTATCCTACCAAAACAAAACATTCTGCAGAAACAGAAATGAGGGAACCATCTGTTCTCATAGAAAAGCATATTTGCAGATTTATTTTTTTTTAAAGTAGAAGTGAAGTGTATTTATTTGCTTAATTTGGGACTCCTGCCCTCATGGTTTTGGTGCCAACTCCCTGTAATCTTAATAAACAATGAAAAGCAAAAATCACCCAGGCAGTGAATCTCTGGAGCCAACAACTTCAGAATCAGAGCATGCCAGTGTTTTCTTTTCTCCCATCAGGTTAGCAACCTGAAAGGAAGTGGGTTTGCAGTTGCCTGCCAAGTTTTTCATGACCCTACATGAATATGACTGCACAGAAGGAGAAACCGGCTGCCTAGACCACAGCCTCACCAGAGTCAAAGTGATTCTGCACAAGCTTAGCTTTAGGTGTAGCACGTGGTACATTTCCATCTGGAGATGGGTACGTCCCTCCAACCTTTGCTGCACCTGGACACTAATCCCAGTGTCACCGTTTTAGCTCAGTCATGTTGCATATCAAATCACTGGTTACCCATGATTACTCCTCTTGTTAGCAACCATTACACTGCATTTTCCTTTCCCTTCCGTTTCCTTTCCATTGTCTTTTCTTCAGTTACATTTCCACCTGCATTAACTCAAGAAACTCTTAGGGCTGGATCTGAAAGAGCTATAAATCAGGCAGCACCGTAAATCAGGTCTCCACACCAGTGTAACAGCCACGTAAATGAGATTTAAAGAGACTTGGAATTTCATTCTATGAAAGGAAAACTCTTTGCTTTTTCAGCAAGTGAACTTATCCTTCCTCCTGAGAGATGACCCCACTTAAATATGAACGCGGGAGGAAGCGGAATGAGTCCGAGCAGCTCGTGGCCAGCCCTGAATGCAAACCAGCAACAAGCAGTTCCCCCAGCAAGCTGAAAACTTGACGAGTCGCACTAACAACAGTTAATGTTCTGTTGAATGCCTTTGAACTGTGATGAAGCCAGCTTCAAGACGACCATTGCTTTGGATAAAATCACAAATTAAAATGAAAAATTGTGGCATAGGTTCACAGCTGTGTTTCATGTCCCTGCTCATTTAAAGGAAGCAGACTTGAAGGTGGATGTGGAAAGCAATTTAGCTACTAGTTGTGCTCTGGCTTTCCACCCAGCGGCATCAGGAAGGCACGCGGGTAGTTCATTAGGGTTCAGGATATATGGCAACTCTGTTGCAAACATTTACCTTATAACTCCTCATATGAAATTCTTGCCAAAACTTCATATCAAGACGTATAGTCAATTAGTGGAGACAGAGTGCAGGAAACGCCATCCAGAGTTCTCCCTGGCGTTGATTAAACACAACCTAGTGTCGCTCTGCACGATTCCCCCTCTCCAAGAAAAACTCCATTAGAATTTCAGAACTGGATGTGCCCAAGAGCCACATTAATCACTTTGCGATGGCACAGCACAGACCTCCAGCCTGCCGCAAGCTAATGGCTCACAGCTGCAGACTGAACTTCACCAGGAGCTAATCTCAGGATCTCTTAGCTGTCTCTCCAGTGACATGGGAGTGCAAAAAGAAAAACTAAAATAAATAGCTAACTGAAATGCTCCATCAGAGTTAGGAGCCTGAGTGTAATGAAACCAGCTTCCTTCTTTCTGCCTCTCCTCTCTGTAGCTCAAGTGGTGACCTGTACAATATTCATCATATTGCACATTGTAGACGTGCAATCAGCATGTGAAGAAGTCATATATTAGATTTGTGAAAGAAGGGATGACACAGACACTGCTGTGATGTTCTGTACATCTTAAATTGCAGTGTGGTGGCTGCGATCCTCGACCCTCGCTGAAATGGCCCATGGCTTTCACCATGCTTCAATGTGCCCCAAGTGTCATTCCATCCTCACTGAGACACTGCTTCCCCCAAAGGGTGGTGGGCTGGGGTACTCCCTTACTAAACTCTCCATACAGTCGAGAATTTTGGTCCAGAAATCTCTGCACTCTGTGAGAAATACAGAGTGGAAATGCCACTCAGAACCTGTCCCTGAAAGGACGTGGCTTTCAGAGGGAGCAGTTCGGAAATGGTGGTTTCCCTTTTCACTTGTCAGAATCATATTTCTTTGTTGATTATGTGTTTGACACAAAGATAGATCTCAGTAATTAGTATCTTGTGTCAAGCTCATCTTACATTGCTGAAAGAAATAATTTGAGAGTGTCACTGTGATTCCTTTGAACTATTGAACTCTGTATCATTTTCAGAAGGAAAATGCAGGATGACTGTATTTACAGGGCAGAAAGCACTGAAAACCACCTATTTATTTTCCTGAGAGCTTTCCTAGGGCACACATCAGCAGAGATTCAATTTACAAAGGGTGTTTGGAAGCCAGGATACCACTCTAAAGCAAAGCACTATGAACGTAACAGACCTGTTACTCTTTAAGAAGGACCATATTCTTCCTGTTCTCTCTGGACACCCCTCTTTGCATCTGCCTCGCCCCTCACCTTTCCCAGTGATCCTCTTCCTGGACTCCAAATACTGCTTAGGTTTCATTGACCTTGCTTAGTGCTAGAAGTGAACTACATATTTGCCCCTTCAAACCATTTGACTTAGCGTCTCTTCAGCCCTTTCATGGGCTGCAACATCTGCAGTGCAAGGACAGTAAAGGTAGTGAGAAACAGTGAAAAAGCCTGTTCCTACCCTTTCACAAAATGTCTGAGACAAGTAAGTCTCATGCTCAGGAGAATATGGCTGCCCCCTTCAGCGGGGGGAAAAAGGGAAAAGGGGAGAGCACACCGCCACACTCCCCCTATTTAGGAATTCAAGTAGCCTTAAAAGACATAAAGCAAATGTAAAACCCTGCAGTAAATCAGAAGAGGGAAGAGTGAGGGCAGTGGGCACTACAAACTAAAAATTTAGGCATCATGGCATTCAGCAGTCAGGAAAAATGGGGATGAAAGAAATGGGATAGAAGAGAGGCTTAATAAACTAAGGAGGTCACAGGTTTCCTGCGGTCCTGCTCAGCAGGCTGGGCTGTGTCCACAGTACCCCCATTTTCAGCCATACACAAAAGGGATTTTCTTACTTTATCATGACTTCCTAAGGAGTTGTTTGCTGCAGCTGTCCTTTGGCTGTGGTAGTTTCGGTATTATGTTGTGTTACTTAGGACTTGGTACATTAATTTCTGAATATTTTATCCATTTGCCACATGGTATGTTCATCCCCAAATACCCAGAAATAGAGTGAGACTTCTAGACGATCTCTTTCCATGACCCAATAGAGGGCACTTGCTCCTGAAAGAGATGGAGATGGATCGGGAGAATACTTCTTTTGTCTCCTCGATCAGATCCTGCAGGTGACATGCAGGAAGCTTAAATCCTGCTCAAGTCCCGGCACTGGTGCAGCCTTCCTGCTCTTCAGCACTTCTTAATCCTTGAATCTCTAGAATGTCCTCTGAGGTGGACAGAAGGTTCCTTGGGCGCCCACAAGAAAAGGCAAAGCTTTCTTGGCTAAACTATCCTGTTTGGGCCTCCAAAGCCTCAGACTTTTATGCTCAGTGAAAGACACTCTCAGTAGGGCAGTTTCTGCCTTCCTTGTAACAGCAAACAGTCTGACTTGGCCTGAAATAACCTCAACTGCAGGTCTTTGCAGTTGCATGGAGTTTCAGTCCCTCTCAGCTGCCTGCGTGAGAGTACTAGAGACACCTGGCTACTATGGGATGGGGTTGTTGGGTGGGTGAGGGGACACTCGCTGCCTTTCCTTGGGTCATTGAGTAGCCAGGAGCACAGGAATTACAGAGCACCTTAGAGAGAAAGCAACTGTAACTCCCTGGTTGGACACTCGGACGCCTGTGTGTGGTCTGGAGCCGATCAAGTTGTATCTTCTCCTGGCTGCATTTAACCCCCTCCAGGAGGGTCTCATGTGAGATGCTGACAGCTGAACTGCATCTGCAGTGCAAGGCCAAACTTCACCACTCTTCAGGAGAACTGAGACCATTGAACCAGCTGTGGGCAAACTAGCTGTATGAACCTCACATTTACTTTTTGGAAAATATTTTAATATGTATGTTAAATTTCTTCAGTTTAGTTCCGACTAATGGTTTGGTTCATGCCCACAGAAATGGGGCAGCAATCAGACAGGGAGAAATTAATGCAATGAAATTGGTTTAATGTCCTCCACAGCACTGGAATAAAATTTGAACAGAGTGCAAAAGGATCTACAGATAGTACATTTATTTCAAAGTAGAACAAAGAAAATTCTTCACTCATCAGAAGTGTCCTAAAATAAGAACAGCAATATCAAAGCCAATTAGGGAGACAGTGATGTAACTCAAAGACATAATAAGCAGTCTTCTGTGGTGCGGTTTATGACCAATTTATCACTGCACTTTGGCTCCAACAAGAACACAGTCCAATAAGCTACTGGCTTCAACTTTACCTTTAGATCTCTATAACCGATTCACATTGATAGAGTAAGAACCTGACAGTGGTGATAAAATGAACTATTTCTAATTATTCAAATTCAGTGAAGGGTTTTCTAACAAACACATCAAATATATTAAACTGAATTAATTTTCTTTTATGGATTCCCAGCACTACTAAAATCAGTGAATCAGTAGAGCGAAAAAAAAAACCCCAAAAGTCTGTGTGCTGAAGTGACAGCATAAATCAAAATCCAGATACAAATGTGAAGATAATTAATTTATGCTCTTTTTAAATCCTGTTGAGGGTTTTTACAGCTCAAGTATTCCTAATGTGCTCCATGATCTGCGCAGGACTGGGAATGTTCTGAGAGGCATGATAGGATGGGGAGGGAAGGGGATTTGTGAGAGTTCTCAGCGTGCAGGGATGGATAGAGCGAGAACACTCAGCCCAGAGGCTTGAGTAAAGCTGTTGATGGTAGACACAGTCCAAAGCCAAAGTGGCTCTGAAAGGGAGCTCCTCAACCAGGCCTGGGGAGAATCAGGAGCGCTAGGGTTCCCTGTCAAGGGTCAGACCCCTCTGGAAAAGAGCCAGTCATCAGGTAAAGGGCTGCACCGTGCAAAGAAGCTAGCTTGGAACTGCATTGGCATGGCATCCCCAGCCAATGAGTCCTGGTCTATGAAGGATCATCCTGATGTGACTAAACCATTTCCAGCTGTACTAACTTTTAGGGAAGCAGTTTGGGTGCTTGCAACCCCCCTGCAGCATGGAAAGTGAGCACATTAAGATAATATACATGGAGAGAACATCCACTACTGGAGGCAGGAAGGATGCATATACATTCTGCACTATCTGCCTAGTTCACTAAATTAACATAAAAACCATGTTTACTCTAAAAGATCATTGCAGCAGTAAAGGAATTTGAAAAGCTAGTTCCAGACAAGAGAGGCCAGGGTGAGTGTGCTGGAAATGCACAAACACATCAAGTAAGAAATGTATGGACACTTGAGAAAGGCTTTGTCAAGGAATAAACAGGCAAGTAAGTGCACACCTAAGACTTCCCTGATGTTTCCTTCTACAAATCAAGAAGATATGCAGCAGAGATGACAAGCCTGGGCCTGGTTTCCAATGAGCCGGAGGCCCTAACTAGCCCAGGGGTTTGTTTTGTTTCTGATTCCAGACTCACATTCCCGGTTCTTAGGAATGAGGCTTCTCAGGGAGACATTTAAGAGCAGGGCACAGCAGCCAGAAAAGAAGTTTCTTTCTCCAGGATTACAGAAGGTGAAACATCATCAATGAAATGGAATTGCATCAAAGTCAAATCTCCTTTTCTCATTGCAAAGATGTTTTGAGGGTTCAGACACTTTGATGTGACTGCTGAAAAAAACAACAGGCAGGTGGTCCCAAACTATCAACCAGCTCATCAAATCCCTGCTTCCCCTGCTTCACACCAAAAGTTTTCTTCCTGAATAATCCTGAGCACTAACAACATGCTAAGGTCACACACAGAATCACAGAATGGTTTGGGTTGGAAGGGACCTTCAAGATCATCTAGTTCCAACCCCCCTGCCATGGGCAGGGACGTCTCCCACTAGACCAGGCTGCTCAAAGCCCCATCCAGCCTGGCCTTGAACACTTCCAGGGTTGGGGCATTGACGGCTTCCCTGAGCAACACATGCCAGTGCTTCACCACCCTTACCGTAAAGAATTTCTTCCTGATACCCAATCTAAATCTACCCTCTTTCAGTTTGAAGCCGTTACACCGTGACCTGTCATAACACTTCCTGATAAAGAGTGTAGGCCCCCTTTGGATACTGGAAGGCCAGGCCATTCCATTAGTGCCACTGTGTCTTAGTTGTCCTGAACTTGACTGGGCACAAGGAAGGGAAATGGGTTGCATGACAACTAAGCAACCTTTGGCTTGCTAGTCTAAATAACCACACAGTTTGGCGCAAAGCCTGAACTGACTGCCCCAGCTGTGTAGCAATTCACCCTCAATATTCTGCAACTTAGCCAGAGGTGCTCTGCAATTATAACACACAAAGCAATTCCTGCTCCAATGACACAAAGAAGAAATGTAGACTGTGATTTCCACCATACAAACTGGAAAGAGAAGCACCGGAGGATGTTGATTGAGCTACACCATATAAGGGGCTGCATACACTCACCAACACAGGAGTGTCACGCGTGGCCATGAGGAACGCCAAGTTTGCTGGTACCTCTGCTAGCCAGTCCAGCCTCCCCTGCCACTCTACGTGGCTTGGCTCTGGGTCACAAGAAGAGTCTGAAACACCAACCTTCCCTTGCATGTAGAGTTTCTGTGGTGTGTGCACACCATGGCCATTTGTCTAGCATTTCCAGAGGACCAAAAGCCAGAGCTGCTTGATGACTGCTTGACCATTGCTTAATGCCGCACGGTGACAGGCTGCCTCTAGAAATACTGGAGCTGGCAGGTTGAAATGGGTGGCAAAACTGAGATTCAATGAGTAGCACATGTAGGGATTTGGGGACAGGACAGACATTCATCCCCAATGTGATTTCTGTCCTTGGATTTGGAAATAAAGATAACACCTCTCGTACTACTCATTTTCTCAGCCGATTCCTGGGCACCAGCTGACTTGTACCAGTGGAGGGAAATAGGAAGAGTGTCTTCTGTGACATCATGAGCAATCTGTTACATGATGGAGACATGGACTCCACTTTAGTTTGTGTGATGGGATCCCTTCACAAGTTGCCTAATGGGGACAAACTTCTTACACCATGGTAAATGAAGAAAGCAAACACTTACGTTTGTTTAAGACCTCCACCATCTCTCCTTGCTTAGAGGATTCTCAACTTCTGTGTCCTATTTCCTTTTGTTAAACTACTCAACTTCTCATCCCTTCCTTTTTAGGAAGTCTGGTTCCTTTTGTCACATACATTCCTGGTTATAAACCAAGTAACGGTAGCTAAACTTGCTGGCAGATGGAACATTCATTATTTTTAGTTTCTTAGCCCCAGAGCCACCACAAAAAAAACAAAGTTGAAGAACTAATAATTTTAGTTACACCAGCAAAATGAATGGCTGATACATTCCCTACTGAGCAACAAATTATAATAAGCCTAAAGCAACAAGCAATTTCTGACTTTTCCATGTGTGTTTTTATTTCCATGTCTCTGGTGTCTACCTACAAGGAGGCGTATGTCAAAAGTTTCCCTTAACTCTGAATTTCAAATGTGAATTAAATTATTAATGTCAGCAGAAGCTCCACCAGGCTTACTTAGCTCACATGCAGCACTGATCCTGCCTGCCTGGCTGCTGGAGCTGCCTGCCTGAACCTCAACAGAAAAGCCTTCCTCACAGGAACTGGGAAGGTCTTGGTCAGCATGAGAGGGTTCAGTCTCAGCTATGGGAGGCTGTCTGAAAATAAAAGCCTGGCTGCTTCAGGTCTTCCTGAGGATGGACTACGAGGTCTCACGTCTCCTATATGTCTTTTCCCTCACGGTTTATGGTATTTCTGAAAGACCACTGGTGCGTGCATCAAATTTTCCGTGGGCACTCAAGATAAACTAAGGGAAGCATTAACTCTGACAGTCTTCCAGGAATGAAGAATAATCAGGAAGAATGTGTAGACATACAGACTGCGCCATAGCATTTGTCCATCGCCACAAACCTTAGGTCATTGATGCCAACAGGACATTCAGTCCTGTCTTCCCAAACTTCCCATCTCCACAGATGCAGGGCCATTACGGCAGTGAATTTCTTACACCCCTACCCGCCTGCAAGCCTGCGAGTAAATCCTACTGCCCGCTTTGGCAGAGAAACTGTTCATATTGCAGTCGTCAGCCTGCCGCTATACTGATAGGCAAACCTGAACATCCGTAGCACTCGGCTAGAGGTAATGAAAGCCACACATTATTCTTTGCTACTTCACTCCCCCATCACAGCCCCAGCTAGGCTTATTCTCCACTCCTGTGAGTCAAAAAAGGACAGAGAGCACAAGTTCAACTCGGGAAATGTTTCTCAGATAAGTTCTGCTTTGTAAGCGTTTGGTTCCTGCTTGACTTTGTTCACTGCTATCTGAACTGCCTGAAAAGAAATCAAACGCAGCCTTTCCTAGCAAAAGAGTATTAAAAGAGGATCGAACTTACAATACCTGCAGTACCTAAAAATGGAGTATTGTACTGACTACAGTCAGTCAGTTAAATCTAAAATTCCTAAAATTAGAGCCTAAAATTCTAGGCTTTAAATGGATGATTTTCCACTTGAAGATTTTTAGACTTTAACAGAAAATTCTTTAGCTCTATTTGCTGAGAATCAGTCTCGCCTTATGAAGAAAGTCGTGCTGCTCTGCCATCTCTTGTTCTGGGGGCTACAGTTGGATTTACATGGCACCTCACCTTGTGCCGCCTTTCTGTGTACAGTGACTCCAGTGTAAATGGCATATAATAAGTAATGAATAGTATATGGTTGTTTTTCTCCAGCAGTAGAAAAAAATATTCTACAAGGATGAGAGGTTTTAGGTTAACAATGGTTAAACTGTTCTAAACTTTGTCCCAAGTCTCCAAAACCAACTGCACCATATCTTTTTGCAGGTTCCTTTTTTAAATATTATTATTATTTCTCAACATTTTCTGTGTTCAGCCTTCACCAGGAGTGCTGAGGCTACAAATGCTTCTTGGCATCTGTAGATAGTAATATCCCTCATTCTCTGATGGCAATGTACTTTTCAAGCCTCATATTCATAAATCTTCCAAATGCCCAGGAGATAACTAAGTACTACTGTGTACCACTATGGTAACCTAAGGCATAAAGAGGTTAAGAAACTTTTCATGCATTACCAGCTGAGTCAGAGCTGGGTATTGAACTTTCAAGTCCTGATCCTTCATTTTTCTTCTAACCACTCACCAGCCATCCCTCTCCCAGTAACCAAGCAGTTTCATAATAACAGTGAGATTTCCAAACTGTAGCTGCTGATTCTTTTTCTCCCCTCCAGCAAAATCATTAACTTGTAAGATTTAGCCCATTGCTTATGTAAAATGGAAAAGACGTATAAAATTCTTAGCACAAAGGACTTGGATTTTCATTAAGGAAAATCTGCCTCTCTGAGAGGGAGATGGGGCCAATTGCTGCACCACTCAGTTGCTGTCTTCCCTTCTAGGGATCCACTTTGCAAGCAAATGTGTGATCTAGCAACCACCCTGCTGCCTTGCAGCCACATTTGGATACTCAACCTAATCCCGACTGTACGTTATGACACCAGTGAGACAGTGGGAGGAGGTGACATTTCACAGCAAGGTATAGGCAGACAGGAGAGAAAGAAGGAAAGGAAGTGGAGCAGGAGGTAGGAGCACCACCAAAAGGCCACATCTCCTCAGATGAAAGTGGTTTGAGGGTCCCTGGTGCAGTACCTCCTTGCATGTCCCTTTTAAGCCCTCCTGCACAAATGAGGAGGACAGGAGTTGTATATTGCTTTGGCTGCCTGCCTGTGTTGGGCACAAAGTCAGGCTGGATACTGATGAATTCAGCCAGAGGCCTCTAAATTGAATTCATGCTTTTTCCAAAGCAATTTTTATAAGGTGACACCAGCAGGTGTATTTCTCGTTTTAAAACAAGAAGGCTATTTTAACAGGCATTAATCCTGGACTGGAAGGAAAAAAATACTAAGACTAAGTTTTAGATATTAAATTTTTCAGCTTTTTAAATCAAGGTGTGTAAAGGTCATCATCCACTGCATCGCTACTGCTTCAGCCACTCAGTCACCTCAAGCATTGCTCACTCCCTTTGTCATAGCCGTAGTCTAGTGCTGTGGCTAAAAGTAAGACACACCAAAGTCTTACCCCTTAGGGCTATCAAACGCATGCCCCAAAAGCCAGGGTATACATGGGCTCTCTTCTGAACTGAAGACTCCTCCAGAGTCCAACACAGGTTTTCTTGGGCTGAAGATCTGAGGACAAGCCTATTTAGCAGGGAGCTGCTTTACCTTGCTAGGTAAAGTAAATAATTGCACAACTCACCCAATGGGGAGGTGGCAGGAAAGAGGGTCCTGAACATCCTTGACTTCTGTTTGAAGCCTCATGAGTTCAATAGCTGCTCTGGCAAGAGTGGTCCTCAGTTTGCCATCTGCAGTCTCTGACATGAGAAGAGCAAAGAACACACCACTTCTCTAGTCACCCCAAAGGGATGATCTCTCCCCATTTTACCTCCTTTCTTACAAGCAGATCTGGCAGAAGTAATGCCATCCTTCACAGTTCTCAGCAGCAAGGGCTACTGCAGGGAAACAAGGAGCTGGGTGTTGAGGAAGCTCCACTCAGAAATCACCTATGGGGCTGCTGAGAGGCTTAAGTTGTCCAATAGAGATCACAGAAAGAGCTGAAGACCTGCAGCCACCTCTTGGCTCATACCCCCCAAAACAGGCCTTATTTGATGGAAACATCAGTGATCTCAGATCCCCAAAACAAACCATTTAGCCACAGCTGTCCGTCAAAAGCAGCTTCAAGCAGGTTTGTTACAGATAGGAAGATTAGAAGAAAGTGAGGATTATTGGTATCTATCCAAAAATCCAAGGACAGCTGATACAGTAGATGCCAATCTATCTGCAAATTTGGAAGCCAGGTAGACACAGCCCCCG
The DNA here is from genome assembly GCF_963924245.1 of Chroicocephalus ridibundus. NCBI lineage: Eukaryota > Metazoa > Chordata > Aves > Charadriiformes > Laridae > Chroicocephalus > Chroicocephalus ridibundus. The sequence continues at coordinate 64,918,306 of NC_086287.1, forward strand.
GCTTTGCCTGAAGCCTACTGACAGAAGCTGCTAAAGGAGCAGGTGCTTTGTGCAGACCTTATTACCAAAGAGGTTAAAAGATGACAGCTGTGACAAAACGAAGCCATTCTCTGTGGGGTAGTTGCTGGTGGAGCGGGAGAACATGCCTTGGAAAGAAGTCCTGTTGCAGTTTTATTACTCAACTGTGAAGGGAAAATTGTATATCCGGGGGACATCTACTGCAATGCTGTTTCTCACATTTAACCTCACCCTTCTTTTAATAAGGGGTGGATAAGAAGTTGTTCTCGCAGTGCAGCTAAAGGGAGACCTGCTCTCCGGGGAGCCTGTCTGACTAGGCTTTTGCAGTGTTTGGTGGCCGAGGCTGTTGGTGCTGGTTCAAAATCCTACGCTGGGATTAAAATAAATTCTAAGCAGATACCTGAAGGCTCCCACTCCATCTTAGGGAATTTTTTGCAGAAGTTCTGACTGTCCACCACCAATATTTTACTAATTATTTTTAGAAAGAGTAGGTCCAGCAGACAAATTGCCTGGATTTGTAGAAAAAGGCCTAGTCCATACCAATTCCTGTTAAAGGAAGAAAGCACAAAACAGCCTAAAAAGGACAGACCATCCTGGTCCATCAGCGGAACAACTACATAATTAGAGATGCACTGAGGGAGTTATAGTCTTGGCAAAATTAAAGGCAATTAAGACAATTAGCTGATTATCTTAACAGAAAGCAAAACCAGCAATGTTTTGCAGAGGCATTGTTGAAATACTAACCAGAATGTCTCTGCCTTACACCACCCAAAGACACCACCTCATACTCTGTTTTCATCACGCTGGATTGTCCCTGAGAATAAAGCGCTTTGACTGATTTGTTACTATAGCCAAGCAGGGTTGTAAGGAGGGAAGGTGACTGGTGACTTCTTTTTTAGATCTGTGGCCACAAGATACAAGTCTCAGACTTCAGGGCTGCTACTGCTTGCGTGCAACGGGCAGTAAGAGTTTCACATTTCTTTCTTAGCTTGCTGCAGAATTTAATTTCTGTCTGGTTGCTTTTTCCTGTTTTCTCTGGATACTGACGAGCAGCCAAATTTGAGTACGAGAGGGAGGCTGCTTTTCTGGGACTCCTAATGACATTCTGCTCTCTGAAGTGTGCAGTGCTTGCACTCAACTACTGGGCTTGGAACTCAGAGGGGAATTTCCCTCCAGGTAAGATTGGCAGGAAAGTTTGAGGCTTTTCTGGCCTACTTCTATCATGTGCCTTATCTCTCTTCCATAACCTTAAGGGAAATTTGTTTATCAAGTGCTCTAGTATCACAGGGGTGACACTGGTGATTCCCTGAACTCTTCTGTCCTCTTTTTGTCATACGCTTATGGCATGTATTCATTTACTACCGGTTTTAGATTGGTCACAAACGGGCATGTTTTATGGTGCTTGCTGGTGTGAGGAACAGTCTGTGGACTTTTTTCGACTACTGCTTGGTATCCTGCTCTTACAAAGGACTGCATTCAATGTCCCGGGTGCCCTCTTCCAAGCCAATGTTTTTATATTCCGTTTACTCCTCATTAAATGCAAAACCCCCGACAATTCACAAAAACGAGACAAAACACTGTGAAGCTGCTGAGATTATACTGCAGCTATACATGAACCTGTCAATTCTAGCATATCAAGCAAACCTACTTAAAAACTGGATTCTAGGCATTACAAAAATGCTCCGTAATATCTATGCCTTTCCTTCAATCACTCTATTCTGACAGTGCCATGAACCCAATTCTCACGGGTTTGAAAAAGGAGGTGGAGGACCAAACTTTTGCTAAAAATGTACAGATATTGGTTGCTTCAGGGTATGCTAGCAACATTAGGTTTGCCTTAGTACACAATGTGGATTCATTTGTTAACAAGCATTGGGAATAGTTCTTGGGTGCTGAATAACACACAGTCCAGAAAGTATGTGAATCTTTCCAATGTCCATACTCTGTAGCAAAGAAAATATTGATGCTCTGGAAATACAGGTATCAATACAAAATACTTGGTTTTCACAGTATTGAATATTAATGGCAGGATACTGGTGTTCTCCATTAAAAATAAGGCATGCTACTTAAATGGACATCCTTCAGACACAAAATACAGATATTCAATCAGGTGTATATTTTTTTCAGTTTTCCAATTGAAACTATTTAATTCATAACAGAGGCAGGTCAAGGGAAAGGAATACAAGGAGACTGCATTAGGAATCTGAGCATTCAGACCTCACTGGAAGCTGGTGGACAAGCACTTACGGCTCCTTACAAGTAACACGGATCATACCAAACATTTTCAATGCTTTTTCAGCAGGCAAGGTTGAGACTTGAAACTGAAACTCTGTGGCCCACACTAAGGTTTGAGTAAGCCCAAGGCTAAGGCAATGACCACAGGGAGGAGACTGGAAGGGAACTTATAAACTTGTAGGTTCCTTCTTTCTAGGAAACCTTCCTGAGAGTGGGAGCGTGAGGTTGTGGCTGGGAAATACCCTTGACCACATCTCCTTTGCATGTTGGGTACCAAGGTGGGTCCTGTTCACACCTTTCTCCTGCTCGATGGAGTTGAGAGGACAAGCTCACTGTAAAAACACTGAAAATGTTATGTTTGGGTGGTTCTCGCCAGCAGCTGTGTCTAGCTGGGCTCTCCCTGCCTTTGCTTTCCTCAGCCTCTGTCTTTCTGACCTACATTACTGAGCTCTATGGAAAGGATAAACCAAATAATGCAACTGAAAATAGTCGCAACGGTGGGTGCTATTGCTCATCCTTTGCAGACTGCTGGCTGTGCCACGGCTGCCCTGCGAGCACACAGTCCAGTTTGACCAGAGTCCACTAATTATTCCTTGAAAAAATGACTCAAGATTTTGACTCAATCCTAGTTGGAGAGCTGCAAAGCGCTCCAGAAATCATTGCAACCAGCTGGCCCTGTGGTCGGAAAGGAGCTTGTTTTCCTCATACTAGGTGACATGTTTCACACATGTTTTCAAGGATTACTAGTCACAAAGCCAGAGTGAGCAAGAAATACAAATATTTGAGCTCCAGTCTTTGAAAATATCCTGTAGCAAGGCACCACTTGGCTTTCTGCTTCCATTAGATATGGGCTACCACCTTGATGGATTGAAGCGCTCATGCTCTGAGCAAACACATTGACAATGACACATCCATTCAGTTCTCGGGGTCACCATTGACTGCACCGTCCCAGTCAAGTTCATTCAAAGCAACATTTGTCTTGCTTATACCTGCCAGTGCTGCAATGCTGTAAGTGAATTGCAGCCTTGACAGTCTGTTAATCAAAGGCCAGGAGAAAAGAAATTAAGAAACTTCAGCAATCCTCACCAGCAGCCTTCTACCCTCTGAACAGGCTGCTTGTTGGGGTGAGCTTGTTGCTCACTCCAGCAAAGTACCATCTGCAGAGCTTTTCACTTTGCCACAAGCAGAAAATCAGCAATAGCCTCACCACTGTGTGGTTTACTCTAGTAAATATGTAGTTTTCCTCCGTATAACCCAGTGCTAAACTAGGAATTCTGAAGATCTAAAGTTCTTAATGCTGAGTGGCTAAGACATCATGCTATACATTCAGACATGTAAGCCCCCATACAGACAATACTAAAGCTTTCTTGAACTGAGCCCACTTTAAATAGACATATATTTATTTGGGTTGCAAAGTCAGTAGTCTAAACACCCACCACACCCACATCATTGTTTTGTACATTGCTGGATATGAAGGCTACCTCAATATAAATATCCTTTCACATCAAGTGGTCTAGGTCCAAGCAAACCAAGGATATGTGTATGATTCAGATTCAGATTCAGATTCTTCTGAGTGGACACCAAAATTCTGCCAAGCAGAAAGGGTCCCATTAGATAAGAATGTTCTACTGGGTCATGCAGTGTCTGAAGAAAAGAAATTGGGACTGTCTTACATTAGACGCGTAGATGCTCTTTTCCAACAAAAGCTCTCTTCCATCGTTGCACACGCCCATGATTTTGAACAGATGCTGAAGGAGAACAGCATTTGTTAGCTGTCCACAGAGATAGTCTGAGTGGGCAGTGAAGCCCAGCTATTTTCTTTCCATCAGGATATGAACCAATGCATGGCTAACAACCGGCATTCATGACCAAAGCTCCTAGTTTTATATCTTCTGGTTCAAAAGACAACACATATCAATTAGAAATATGCCAGGTTTTGTTACATTGCTAAATCTGCACCAACAGTAGCTTGAAGCTGTCCATTTCAGAGAACAACTCAGACTCAGGCAAGAATGCAGCGTTACTGGATAGGTCTCAATCTTGATTACAACAGTATAAATTTCAGGAAAATTCTCCTATACGGCCGATTCACCCAGATTGACATTAAAACAATCGAGAACCCAAGAGCCATGGAGTGTCTTTGTAATACTGATTTAATTATGATCAGCTTTGTTGTCTTAAAATACTCATTGTGGAATTTCATACAATAAGGTAACATTTAAAATTATTGTGGTATTATTTCTCAGTGTTTTCATTTGTAATCTCCCAAGATCCAAGTAGTAAAAGAAAGCATCAGTTCCTGGTGGTTAGAGACACAAACAGAAGATCTGCTCTCTAGTTTCCAGTCTGTGGCTGACTTGCTGAATAACACAAGTCATGTCTCTCGTACATTTTGCTGCTGCACAAGGACAGCCAACCCTCCTCTGTTTTGCACTCTGAAACCCACATACCTCTATTATTAGGGATATACAACAAGAACGGCAACACAATTAACCGAAGACTTGACTGAAAAGACTGGGTGCAAGACTAACAGCTTCTCCAGAGGTGTCTAATGATCTATCATTACCACGCTTCCACCTAGCCAGCCTCTTCCGAATTTCAGACATACAAACAAATGACAAGTTTTCTTCTCATATATTTGCCCATTTCCTGAACTGTCTTTTCACTTCCAGCACTTTCCGTTTCTGGTCACAGTGTTTAATTCCATGAATAAAGGCATTGAGTCATTTCATTATTCACTTCCTTTCACATTAATGTAGATGACGCATCAAACCTCCTTGCTAACCCCCTTACCCAACTTGTGTGGCACCTCTCAAAGAGATGAGAAGTTACTGCAGAAATCGCCTTCCAGCATTTCTGATGTGGCACATTTAGGTGAATTCAAATACTGGTTTGTGTAATGAAAGCAAATAAAATCCCATGACACACACTGAGTTAGAGGCCATGCAGGCATTTCTGAGGCATTGTCCGGCAGATAGTTTGCATAACATTAAGTACTATAAAAGCACAAATTCTTGTTGGCTATGGAGCTTATGTTACATTATCCCTATAGGGTGCATGAAATTGTGGGTGCATGGCATGCTGAGCAAGTGACTGTCACTGGAGGAGCAAGTGTCTACTTTTGAAAACGTTACTTTCTATTTCAGTTTGAGGACAGCTTTGCTGGTTTTCGTTGTTGTTTCTGTAGCTGACTGATCCTATACTCTGGTGATATATTATTCTCCCTCGCCTGCCTTCTCCAATCACTGTATGTCTGTCAAAAGTGTTAGAATCAGTTGGCACAGTCGCATCATGAGTGGGAACAAGCCAGGTCTTTTGGAAATCCTATGAATTTTCATAGCGTGAAAGAGTTAGCTACAGAACCTGGCTGAAATTTTAGTGCTCTTCAAGACATTGAAAAAATCAGTCAGCATTTAACAGGTCTGAATTATTGAGGCTGGAGGTAAAAAAAACCCACCTGATAACGAAAAAACAGTCAGTAACAAAGGATAATTATGAATCCTGAAAAAGCAATTGGAACATTTAATAGACTTTTTAAAAGCCCCGAATGAAGTCTCAAAGTCCTCAGACATTGAATTAAAATATCCACAATAGACTGTTCCGAAATGGAGCCTGAGATGTTTTAGAAGTTGAATAAATGGCAGACTTCGTACTCAGTGCCAAGACTTCAATTCCAACTTTTAGTTGCTTCACTTCAATATTGTCTAAACTTACTTTTTTTGTGTGTGTTGAGATTTAGAAATGATATTGCTGTGCTGGCAAGAGCTGTTATTAGGTGCTGAAAAATTCAATCATGCAGAAGGGGTGGGGGGGGAATGTATGCCAGGTTATTTATTATCTCTCTATAGGCGGCCTGTATTTTGTCAAGGCAGCAACCTAAGGAAAATTTCATTGTCGTTATAAAGACAAGACGGCAATGGAAAATCCAGTTAAAAAATCTGAAATTCGGATAGTAGCTTTTCATTCAGTCTAGTTTAGTTCAGCTACATATCTTCAATATATGCTAATCTAATTAAGAACTTGTGAACAACTATTAATAGAAATGTATCTTGGATGCTAATAATGTGGGCTTTATGCCCCTGCCTAGAAAAGCTGGTATGTTAGAAGTAATAGGGGTATTAATGTTACATAAAGCTGCCATGCTTGAAAAGGCGGGTGAGTCCCTCCGTGTGGGTAGCATCTTCCCATCCAAGAGCCCTTGTGAGCATTAACGGTGCCCTCTGCCTACATGATGCAAAGGATTATCATTTATAGTTCTAAAGTGGTTCAAAGGATGACTGGTCTTCAAAGAACACAGATGGGAAGGAGTTTATCCAGAAAGAGAAGCAGTTTGTGAAACAGTGTCTAATAGCTATCATCTCCTCCACCCCTACACACGACCCTATCTAGCTGTTACAGCCCTTTGCGCTCAGTTCTAAAAGAAATAAAGTCACAGCCTCTATCAAAGAAAGCCGAGCAGAGACTAAGCACATTGCAGAGCGAGACCGAAGGCTTCCTGTGCAGAGGCAGATTCTAAGGCAATGCCAAAAATGTTGAGTTCAGCAGACATACGGCTACCAGTCCAGTCACAATGGAGAGAGAATATCTTCTCAGGTCTGGTACCACAGCCTCGTGCTGCAGAAACTCAGCATCTTCCAAGTTAGAAGGAAGAAGAGAAGGAAGACAGTCATCACAAATCTTTAATGGATTTTCTTGTCACCATGTGCTAGACTTACATCTCCACGGTGAGACTGATACCATGAAGGGAAGAAAGTAACTCATTGAAACTAAATTATTAGGTCAACTGAACAGAAAATCAAATGCAACAGAGACCAAAATCCCTATGATTCCTTTCTCTGCATTGGTTATCGAAATGTAAGACATCCAAATCTGCCTTTCTGTTCGTTGGCTTTGGGTTTTTTTGCTGTTTCTACACAAAAATCACAAATGACAATGGGATAAAAACAAGTCCAAAAAGGCTGCTTGTTCAAGTTTTACAACAATAAGTACTTTTTTGACAAAATCGGGAAATTTTGCAGGAAGGTATCAAATTCCATCAGTGCTTTCACCGTGAAATTACATTTCACTATGATACATTCAAATAATTTTGTTTCAATAGAATAATTTTAGCTACTGTTATGACAAGCAGAAATAAGAGCAAAATGTTCTAAATTACCATCATGAAGCATTTCAAGAAAGTCATTTCAGTGTTTCAGGAACAAAATTTTCACAAACTTCAGCGGATATTTAATTTTGACTTCTAGCGTTTTTTTGAAAATAAAATTGTAAGTTTCCTGCAGAACAAAAATTCCATTTTCTGACCAGCCACATTAAATAACAGCATTTCTAATGTAATTCAGAGGAATGCAACGGACCTATCGTCACACACTCCTATGGGGCACTGCTCCAGTTCTCTCTTGGCCTATTGTCTTGCCAGAAACTCCTCCTTCTCACAGGGCAAGCACCAAGGAATATTTCTTGGGCAACAGCACTGAGCCGCACGCATCACATCAGCCTGCCATAACAGTCAGGAGAGGTCTTGGTCACTTTGAAATGTTACAAAAAATGTACAGGCAAATCTAATAAACCAAAGAAAAGGAAACCTATTTCAGAGAGAACTAGAAAGGAAGACAAGGAAAGGAAATGGCGTTAAGGGAATCCATTTACCCATTGCAGGCTTCAGTGGGTCTCGCACAAAATTTGCAGAGACAGAGTGGGTCACAAATGTTTTGTCCCTGTGTTTGATAACTTAACTTATTCTCTTCCTTCCCACTATTTTTTTTAAAGTTATTTGTATCTGAGAAAGAGGGGAGGCAGACACTTCTAGAAACTTTAGTTTGTGTGCAGAGGCATCCCCTTTTACCCACGTACGTGGTGTGCATTTCCTTCCCAAGCAGACCCTGCCTTTCTGGGAGGGTGCGTACCTTATGGGAAGGCACTTTGGAAAGGATTTTTTCTGCAGAGGAAAGACCAGACAGGTATTTCTGTGGTCCTTTCTGGCCCGCACAAGCTCAGCACCCCCACCTGGGCAGTGGAAGCATGGAGACGAAGCACTCTTGGGGATTCACTCAGAGAGGTTTATTTGAGGAATTGCTTCCCTTCCAACATGCTCAAGGGCTTGCACAGTTCTGAAGGCATTTAAATGTTCTTTATTTTTCTGTTACTGATAAATTTCAAATCTCTAAATAGTGCTTTCTCAGCTGAGGGATAACATGGAAGGTTCCAGAAATGAGCATCACACACCGCAAAAATTTTGAGCAAATTCGCCCAAGAGAAAGGGGAGAAGGCGACGTGAACATGCAGAGGCTGTGATGCACATCTCTGCACCGGGGTAGCACCAAGGCATGCTGTTCCACTCCAGCCACTGGGCATCACGAGAAAACCAGCTTGGATTCAAATGGGCTGGGACCCAAATGGGTCCTCTCAGTGCCACACACAGCGCTGTGCAGGAACAGATAATACGACAGGGAGGTCTAGGCTTCTCCTCCACTTCCTCTGCTACCCCATGGTATAAAAACCAAAAAGTGCTGTTTCATAACTTCTGCCACCTCCAGAGAGACCCCAACATGCTGCCTGGCCCCTCAAGTGGGCTGCGTGCCATGAAGTTAAAATGGTACCTTTTAGGGGGACCAGAGAGGTTGTTAGCAGCCAAGAGATTGCTAATGTGACACATGACGTCCTTCTGTCCCCATCCTGCCTCTGTGTCAAACCACTCCTTCTGTGCAGCAAGGAGCAAGGTCTGTCAGCCGCCCCCTCCGGAGACTCTTGCACCGGGAGAAAAATGTACAGGTTTGCCTAAGGCATCACAAGTTTCCTGTGCTTTCTGTCTCCCGACTGAGTTACAGCTGAGTTAAAATGGGTCCGTAATGGGGTGGGGGCGGGGTGTAAAAGGAAAGGGTCTTGAAAGAAAGAGGCCACAAGCGTGAACCTGGGGATGGCAGAAAAGATCAAATGGCCAAACGCCTCTGTGGAGAGACTGCAGAGACGGCTGCACTGCGCTGAACGCTGCTTTCAGCGGAGAGGCATATTGCCAGGATGTGGCCGGGGCATGGATCTGAGTCCTGTCTGTGCCTTGCCTGGTGTGAAAGACATACTCCTTCTGCAGGCTGTGCAATAGGGATGGATTTCATTTGCTTTTCATAGGCATCTGTCCTGAGTATCAGCCAGAATGCAGAGAGGTGATGTTGACAAGCCAACCATCAGCAGGATTTTATTTCCTAGCCTCTCTTTAATTGCAGCGTTAACTTGTCGAATACCGCAATATTGCTTTCCCACGACCTTTGCTGTTAACCAGAGACTTCAGGGCAAGTTGGATTGCTTCTCATGTTCAGCAGCAGCTGTGGGGAGCAGCCGATTGCGTTAAGCAATCTGCAACCAGAGGGAGTGACTCAAAAGCACTAACTGAAGTGTGAAATTTGCCTTCCCCTCTCCGCTTAATCAGCCCTTCACATTTAAAACCCCTGTATCTACTTTGATGCCGCCCTACGGGGTGGGGGTGGGGGGAAGGAGGGGTTAACTGACTGAATACAAATTATGGCATATTCATTAATTATGAATATTCATTAAGTGGGCTAGCTAGTGCTAACTTGGTCCTGTTTTGGAGGGTCTCAGAAGCATGACAGAAGGCTTTTTAAAAAGCAGCACTGTTTTTAGGGGGACGAAGTATCTGGGAGAAATGAAAAGCTGCCTGAAAGGCCAGAACATGTTATAGACATCTAGATCCTGCTGGGAGATTTTCTTCCACGGAATAAATGTATCTTCCATGTCCATTAGATCAAACTCTGGTCTGTTTGTATTCCTCACTGATGCTTCATGTCTTAAGCATACAAGCACACACAAAACTAGTGCTGTTTCAGGCCATGGAACAGTGCTGATTAAAAGGAAATCTCTTCTGTGGTCACATCACAGCTCTGCTGGGTTTTGCATCCATTCCTGTTCTAAGGAGGGGTCCAGTTCACAAAAAGAAAACATCATCCCAAAGAAAATTTAGATTTTCCACCTGAGCCACAGACAAAAATCCTTTTGAAATGATTGGAATTATTTTATCCGATGTTACCAGTCTGTCCTTTTATCTCATGCTTTACAAGAAAAAATCCACACATTGTGAATATTAACAATGCCGGACAATAAAAATCTATAAAAGAAAATTGGAAAAATTAATGGCTTCTAAGAGGGAGAGGAGAAAGCATCTTCAGCCCTTCCAAAACCACTTTCTCTTGACAAATGAACGTGGCTGCCCTCTTCACACCTTCTTTAAGGAGAGGCTGCCAGAGCCAGACATAGCCTGTATCTGCGACACCACCCTTTGTCATCTCACTGCAACCTTGAGCTTCACCCCTGCTACAGGAGAAAATAACCACCATCATAATGAAATGTTCTGAGTTCAGAGGTAATGTGGTAAGCTGGTGATGGGACTGGAGAAGGACACCCAGCTGTGACGCTCCAAGCCTGTGCTGCCATCGGCCTCCCTGAGCCAGTGTCCCCACATTGTCCCTGCAGTGAGGCAGGGGCTGACTGGGAGCACAGGGAAGTGCTAACTTGGGTTGGTTGGTCCCGATTTCTTTTTCAGGCCATGGACCAGCATGCAAAGGAGGAGTACAGCCAAGCCAAGCCAAACTCTCTTGGCAGAAGTACAGTATATATCATTTTTTCAATAACAAATTGCAACATTTTCAAAATGTTTCCCTTGGAAGCTTTTCACAGTGCTGCCTGTTGGAGACCTGGGGTTGATTTGGGGTCAGGATAGTTTTTATTTTTAAAAAAAGCCGGAGGCAGGTAAAGAACTACCATGGTGGTAGAAACATGAAATCTGTCTTCTACTTACATCAGGATACATACAGCAAAACACCTAGTATCATTATATAACACTTCGTCTTTGAAGTTTATCAATGACTTTTAGGCAGAAGTTCAAACCCTGGCACACTCTGTTCAGTGCTTCAGTATCCCCAGATAGAGAAGAAGAATACCAAGTGTTTAACCAGCCTTGGTCCTTCAGATGAAAGCTAAATTCTGATTGTGCTGCAGGGTCATTAAGGAGTTCATGAACTTCTAGTCCTCAGGATATGATTTCACACATCCTTTGGCTACTTATCCTTGTATCCACAGCTACACAGTATGTATCACTCCTGGCTTTTTCCATTCTTCAGGACATGCATGTAGTATCCCAAAAATGGCGGCACTTCAGTGGTGTAGGGTATTTATATACTTGGGAGATGCCTCTGGATCCTTCATCACAAAAGGCAGAGGAATCTGAGGCTTCTGTCTTCATTGCTCTTTGAACCAGCTCGTGCACACTTAGCAAATACAGGGTAAACTTCAAATATTTCAGTCTCAGGGCCACACAAGTGGGATGAGTTTGTGCAACACGATCAGTAAAACATACCCAACTGGTCTGAAAACTTCGGCTCAACTAGAGGGAAATGAACTCTCCCAGTTCAGTCCCTGATAAAAAGCAGGCTCCTTTATAACCTTCCCTGAGTGTTATGATAATCAACACCACAGCTCAGCCGTTAGTCTGTGATCAGGAGCTGTTTGGGATGGGAACAGCAGAGGATGCTTCACGCCAAGGGATCAACACATCTATCTGGGGCAGTCGCAACACAGCCTACCAGTCCTATGTCTGGCTCATATCCATGCTACTCATCCCTTGCTCTCATAAAAGCTGGGCTCCATCTGCAAGCTTAAAAGAGGAAAAAGCAAGCAAACTTTTTTCTCCATCAAATTCTGTCAAGCAGACAGCTTTCAAAAGGCTCAGTATTCTCTGAGTTGCAGGTTCCCTTTATATTTCTCACAAAGTGGTTGCCCACAGTCATCAGATCTGTTTGAAAACCTTTGCCTTCACCACTAGGAAATTAGATGCACAATTGCATTTCCCCAGGGTTTCAGAATGGTCTCCCTGGCTCACAAAACTGGGCACGAAAGAGTTAGGTTTATGTCTGAAATGCGGACAAAGAAATGGTAGCTTGCAGCGTGAGGATTCGTTTATTTAGCAAAGACTCAGAATGAAAAAGAAAGACTTGAAAGGAAAGGGCAAATGTGATCCTTATTTTGTCCACCACATGGAACTTCTTTTCTTAATCCTTCAGCCATTTGAATATGACTGCCCCTGGAGGCTACCAAGAAGAGAGACACAAAAGGGCAATCCTTCCTGTAAGCACCAGCCCTCCACTTCCTCTGGAGAGTGCCGCCTGTGCGCTCTTTCAACTTATGCCCCCAATTTTATTTTTTTTAACATTTGAAAATGCCTTAGGACAGCAGATGCCTGTCTCACTCGTGTATTGTTCACACATTGTTGCCTGCCTTCCCTACGGCTGCCCTCTCCCACTTTAAAACCTTACCTTTCTATCAAGATTAGCATAATAGCCATGTATCCCAAAGGGAAGAGGTGGGAAGACAGAGGAGGTGCAGTCCTCTGGTACATGCTAGCTATAGCCCAGCCTGACCCGTGACAGGTCCGTGCCCTGAGGTGTTTGGTGTAATTACAACACTTCTGCTACTGGAGAAACAGTCAAGTTGGGTGCACAACTGTATCAGGGCTGTGTGCAGCAAACCCCTGGTTCCTCGCCATTGAGGTTCTGCTGGCTGCAGCCCAAGCCAAAAGCTGCTGCCGGGTTTGGTGCCTTGAGCTTCAGATGGAGCTGGCAGAGCTGGATATAGAAGGCAGCAAGAATCACCCAGCCCCCAAGCAACTGTGGCTGTGGTGATGAAGATGGGGCAGTGCATCTCATGTGAAAGGATGATGGGACAGTACCAAACCATGCCGGGTAGGTTGGTTGCTTCTTAATTTCAGAGTGGGAACACATGAAGCCATATTCTGCCTATATAAAATGCGTGGATAGCTGGTACAGGCCAACTGGCTTCCAAACCTCTCTGAAGATGATGACACTGTGAGGTCCATGCCACCTGTCAAGGAGACCCTATGCTTGAGTGATGAATCCCACCCAAGGGTATTCCTGGAGCTACAATAAACTGAGACAATGGCTTAGCTTTCAGCTGCCTCTATTGCATTTCACACTCATAAAAACTCAGACAAAGGTTCATCTAGTCCTATGTCCATCCTCCTTGCTATTTAAGGATGAAGCTAAGAATCCAGGCCTACCATAACAGCCAGCTAGCATCTTCTGATGAAGGCTAGATAGCTCACAAAAGACCGAGGGAGTGAGCTTCTGTGCCTTGGGTTACCCGATATTGGAGTCTGTGTGGGAAACCAGAAGATAATAAAGATACACCATTTAAAAATTCATATCTGCATAGTGGGTCCTGCCACTGCTTTCTTTACGCAGAATGAGACAGGCCCATAAGACTGGGGAAAGCATGGAAAGCAATAAGAAGGCACCGTTTCCTCCAAGTTTTTCACACAGACATTAACACTGCAGAGAGAGTTGGCAAATCATCACGCCCCGCTGCAGAGCAGCTCACACAGCACAGTGCATTGCACAGGCTGCCATCTTGGTCGCACTTATTAAAAAATAAATCATGTAGAGAAAGGGAGGAGCCGCTTTGTGCTGCTCTGCAAGGGCTCCTGATTAAGCACACTGCTGCTTTTAATGACCCTCAAATCTGGCATTTTAATGCCTGGCAGGGGTGCTTTGATTTTGCAGTATCAAGGGCACATGAAAAACAGATTCAGATGATTAAGTTTATCAATATAACCTTTTGTTTCTCATTTCTTTTTAGAAAACTGAAGGGTTTAAGGCACAGAGAAGAGACAAAACTATCCTGGTATGTCCTCATTGCCTCTAACCTCATCACAGATCTTACCTTCATGGCCTAGTCACAACCAATGACTACCAAATACCCATCTTTACCTATGGATGGAGCCTGGGAAGGACTCATAAGAAAATTTTGAAGTGGGAAGGACAAAGTTTAGTGCCTGTCCTGTTCCCTTGGCCTTTGTTTCTCCATTGCTATCTAGTAGAACTCGTGTTGGTCCATCTTGACTTGCTACCCGCTAGAAACCCCAAAGAACTGGAAATATATAACTGCTTTCGAGAATACTTACTACTTCCAATGCTGACCCTCCTGCCACCTGAACAAAATGCCAGGGATAAGTTTCATCTGGATATGAGACAAGGGAGGGGAAGGAAAAAGCTGGTCTAGTGCCTCTCATCCTTCTTCACCTACAAGAGTACTCAGATAAACCTGCAGGAGGTGCAGACGCAGGATGCCCTTAGAGGACCTCCTCACTCAGCAAGGTCCCCCGAGGGACATGGAAAGAAATGCGTAGGGCATTTCTGTTAGCAGTATAGCAGCAGTAAAGCTAGAGGGAATGCTCTCTGAATGCAAATTCATAGCAGCAAAGATGTCTTAGTTCCCACTGCCCCAGAGGCTTTCCTCTCTGGTGGTACAGCCATACCATGTGGTATGTACTCTACCTTCAGACTACAAGGTGAGGAGGAAATACTGCTATTATCTAGCCTGACTTTCTGTGTAATGCAGAACCGAGAACTTCCTGTGATTTCTTCCTGTTTCAAGTGCAGTTCAGTTTTGAAAAATATCTAATCTCATTTTAAGATATGGCAGCAACAGACAGCTGACAAGAATGCTTTGCATTCGCTCCAGTGATTACTTGCCATCACCATGAAAAACAGAGTCTGTTTCTAGTCTGGTTGGGGCTTGGCTTGAATTTGCAGTGCCTATATACAAGACTATGAAAAGGAAGTGCAAATTTAACAAAGATGCACATATCACGATGGCCTTTATGACCAGCTGCAGCATGAGGAAAAGCTCGTTCACTGGGCTTGTAACCCATTATTCTCAAAGACAACAAGTACTAGCCCTTCATAATGAATTCACCAAGAAGTTACACCCAGATGGCATTTTCTACTCTCTATTTGGGTCTGTCAACTGTCGTAAAGATTCCCTTTAAAGACCTGGTTCAGAGAGGTTACTGCAGACGTCGGGACTTCAAATACCCTGACCTATCCATTAAAAATATAACCTCAGTGTATGTTCAATAAGAGCTAACAGTGCTTTGATTTCAATGAAGTCCCTGAGTTTTATTGCATTTTTCAAAAACTAATTCTAGGCATTTTGTTCATATTCTTTTTTTTTTTTTTTTTAATTTGAAACCAACCTGCTTTAGATAAGGATATAGAAAATATAGCTTTGTGATACTTTTCTCTCACCTTCCAACCTGTGTTAGCAACTCAGGTTGGAGTGAACCCAAAGTGTCAGTTTTGGAGTATCTCAGAAGATGGAGTAGATGCAATTACTTGCGTTCTTTAAAACATGATTGATCTAATGCTGTCACAGAACTCATGCTGGATTCTGATGGCACAGACTCTGCTGAAATGAACCTAAAGTGTCACTCTGTGACTAAGATGCATAACGAAAGGCAGAATAATTTTTTTTGAGCTTAGGTCAAAGATCCCTGATGCCTCATAGAAAATTCTGAAACATGCTTGGAGATAGTTTTGCTGACATATCATTTTCTGCATTTTCCTGTCTATTTTAAGCACAATCCTGTGCTCTCTTTGCCATCAATAGCCTACATACTTATACAATATCCTGGGCTACATATCCTGATACTTGGATGAAGAGGATCTTTCGAAGATTCGGACCTCACCTGCTACCACTGAGTATTTAATTAGATTTGTGACCTTTTAGCGGACATGTAATTAGGAGACCTGTCTGGAATGTTTTTGGGGAGGGGAATAATAACTTTTACTGTTCATCAAAAACAGCTGACTGACTGAAAGCAAACCCTTTCAGGGAAATTTATTGATTTTGATGATAACCTTGGTCAGGCAAGGTTTTCGAGCATCAGTGCAGAATTAATGATTCAAATGGGATGCAAAGTTTCACCCAACCTGAATAGAATAGGGGCTGTTAACAAGATGTCCTGGCTTCACCTGGAGTTAATTTTCTTTCTAGTGGCTGCTGTGTTTCAGATTTGGTATGAAAGGAATGTCAATAATGCATATTGTTTTAATGTTGCCAGGAAATGTTTATATTATTCAAGAATTTTTTCAGCTTCCCATAGAGAGAGGGAGCATAGACAGGACAAAAGGAGCATGGCCAGCAGGTTGAGAGAGGTGATTCTGCCTCTCTACTCCACTCCACTGGGAGTCCTGCATCCAGCTCTAGGGTCACCAACATAGGAGGGACCTCCCATGTTGGAGCAAGTCCAGAGGAGGGCTACGAAGATGATCAGAGGGCTGGAGCACCTCTTCTGTGAAGACAGGCTGCGAGAGTTGGGGCCGTTCAGCCCAGGGAAGAGAAGGCTTCAGGGAGACCTTGTAGTGGCCTTCCAGCACTTAAGGGGGGCCTACAGGAAAGATGGGGAGGGACTTCTTATCAGAGAGCGTAGCAATAGGATGAAGGGTAACAGTTTTAAACTGGAAGAGGGTAGGCTTAGATTAGATATTAGGAAGAAATTCTTTACTGTGAGGGTGGTGAGACAGTGGAACAGGCTGCCCAGAGAAGCTGTGGATGCCCCATCCCTGGAAGTGTTTGAGGCCAGGCTGAATGAGGCTTTGAGCAACCTGCTCTAGTGGGTAGTGTCCCTGCCCATGGCAGGCGGGTTGGAACTAGAGGACGTGCTTTCCAACTCTAACCATTCTATGATTCTATGACAAGCTGGCCAAAGGAATATTCATGCTGAGTATATAAATGGGCGTTGGCCAGGGGGCAGGAATCCACCATCACTGCTCGGGATGCGTTGGGCAAGTAATCCATCAGGTGGTGAGAATGACTTGTGTTGTATTACTGCATCTTGTATATTCTTTTACATTATTATTACTGTTATTTTCCTTTTCCATTATTGTCCTATGAAACTGTCTTTTATCTCAACCCATGAGTTGTTTTTTTTCCTTTTTGCCTCCTTTTCTCCCTCTTCTCCCTACCCTTGGAGGGGAGGCGAGAATTAAGAGAGCAGCTGTGTGGTCCTAGCTGCTGGATGGGGTTAAACCACAACACAAGATTATTCTTCCTTTATGTGAGTATGCCATTTACAGGTTTATAAGGTATCAGTAAAGACTGTGAACCCAAATCTCCTGTAATCTAGGCAAATGTCCTTACAACCAAGCATTAGGCTAATTGTGACAGTCTGTGTCTGTTCTGCATTCCTACTGTTGGAGCTGTTACCTTTTGTATTATAAATAAGAAGTAGGGGAAAGCAGCAATTCTGCAGACTCAGATTTAGGACACTCGCTTCCCAAGAATAGGGAAGAGTTTGCATGTCAAGTTTATATGTCTGCAAAACAGCAGACATGTAGAAGAAACCAACAGTCATGCAGAAGTAACCATTTGTCACTTAGAAACTGGATAATTCATCTGAGGAATAAAACTAGAGAGAGAAAAACATTCTGAAGCTGGAAACACACTCGGGCTGGATCTCATCTCATGGACACCACTCTATCTTGAGTGTCCTGAGTCCTTTCTCCTTTGATTGGACAGTTCACAGTTACCATCTGCAATTGCAGATCAAAAGGTTCTGATCTCCTAAAGAACGGAGTTTTCCCACGAGGTACACATCAGTACTATCTGGGATGCAAAACAGCAGGGAAGAAAGATCGCAGCCCCAGCAGGGCAGCATAGTCCTAGCCCTTAGGCCCTGGTCCTGAGTCATAAATACAATAATAAAAGAAAACATGACAATCAAAAGAAATTTTAAAGTTTTCCCACCAAAGATGCTACAGTAACACTTGCGTATAGGGAAAATGCGGCTGTGGCGCCTTGCATGGCAGCAGAACCAGCACAAGAGCAGAGGGACACTTGACCAGGAGATCACGGCAATGGGGCAAGTGTCTCAGCTGCCCAAAGTCTAGACATATGACTGGCGGGTGAAGAACATTTCAATACTCCCTGCTATGCACAGTCTCCATCTTCCCTCATTTAAAGGGTAAGGCAGACAATTCCTGCCAGGCTCTTTTCACGGGTTTCTGTCCACAGGGGAGGCTTACCAGTGAGTTAGCAATAAAAAAATGCATTCCTGAACATTTTTAGAAGGGAGTCATCATTAAAGCCAGACTAATAGAAAAGAAAGTGTACAAAATTTGGAGGAGAAATTATCTGTGACCAAGTTCTCAGCAGCTCCATGGTGAGTGAAGAGACTGACCTCTGTGGATTTATACTGGCGCCGACAATCAGCTGCATACCAAACAGTAAGGGTGATAAGCACTTGTGAAAATATGCAAAGATAAAGAAAACACAGATGTCTACAATTTGTAAAAGAAATGAGAATTGTTTATGAAGTAGTAATTTGGTTCCCAAGTGGATCATGTTATGAAGCTGAAGTCAATAAGTAGTTGTGAGGTGGTATATTGGTTAATAATATAGCCAACAATAAAACTACTAAACTGCATTTATTAAAAATAGATTAACATCACATTTAGCAGAATAAGTGGCAGAAGGAGTCAAAGCAAGGCAGCATGGCAGGGCTAATCAAGTCTATCTATGCACAAGATTGACAGGAGTAGACAGCAAAGGTATTTCTTAGCAACTTGTTTGTGCATTTGAGCAAGAAAACATGGAATACTTTAAAAGGAAGCCGGTGCAAGAAAATTAAGTAAGAGGAACAAAATGTAAAGACAAGAACTCCTAAAAGGTCCTTGGATATATTTATAAAGGGGTGTTTATAAACATACCCTGTTTATGTCTCCTCTGCATATGGAATAATAAACTCACCAAGGGAACATCCACACTTCTAAAAGGTAGTTGTCAATGCCCCATCCCTGGAGGTGTTCGAGGCCAGGCTGGATGAGGCTTTGAGCAGCCTGGTCTAGTGGGAGGTGTCCCTGCCCAGGGCAGGGGGTTGGAACTAGGTGGTCTTTAAGGTCCCTTCCAACCTGAACTATTCTGTGATTCTGTGTGTGATTCTGTGATTATCTTAAAGACGTATCTTGAAAGAAAAGAGAAGGAGCTCAGGCTAACCGGTAATTTCCCAACAGCATGATCTCACATCCAAAACATTTCTTTGTAAGAAAAGTTTTCAACACAAAATTGTGTCATTAAATGAAATTTCTCTCAAAAACACACGTACTGAAGTATTTGAGTGATACCAACCCTTCCAGTTTGATGCTGCTCCAACAGTTCACCTGCATTTTGCAATACAGTTTAACTGAAGATGTGCTCTAACACAACACGGTACATTATCTTTTGCGGAACAGAACTTATGATTTCCATTTATGCCATTTTCTTTATCAGAGAGAAACTTAAGATGTGGTTTAAATGAAGGCAAGAGACAGGGACAGTGGAAACAGACCCCATGCAAAAAACACTTTAAACCAGCAAATGTAATAATTTACGGTCCTTGGAGGCATAAGTCTAAATACAGAATAATACATTTTGAATGGTGAAAATCACTAAGCATAATGCGAAGCGGGGTTTAATACAGTACCTGACCTTTGTAAGTGAAGATCAGATGCTTTAATAAAATGTATACTCTATTTAAATGACAAAGTATTTGCCTTCAAGAAAAATAAGCTTCTCTGTGCAGCAGTCCAAACCAAGCGATTACAATGGTTGAAACTCAATGAAAAGTGATAGCAGGGTATGTACGTTGTCAGGATACGTATGATGCCTCCTGATAGTTACACCCCTTTGCTGGACCATTTTTGCATAGTGGAGAGGATAAGCCTTTCATCTGTGTGAAGAAGCGAGTGAATTTGATACTGTGAGTGGAATATTGCTTCTGGGTTGACAAATCAGTGGGCATAAAAGGTTTTGAAAGTTTGCTTTGAACCAGACTCACTACAAAGTTCCGAGGTTGCTCTAAGACTTGTATAGCATGTCACTACTGCAAAACAGCTTAGAAATCCAGCAAAAGTGGTTTCTCAGCTGGAGCAGTACCTCTTCTCTCTCACTAAGCAGATGTGCAGCGTATGTGTCATCCCGGCTCAGTGGGCACTGCGAAGGGGAAGTTTCAAGTGGCACTTAATTTGGTCAACCTGCTTCCCCCTAAACTAATTTCAATGTGTTTTTAAGAAGTATTTTGGGGGAGGGTTATTATGCTGTAAGAAACCTGAAAAGACAGAGAATCTGGGAAACTCTTGTGCCACGGCTTGTAAATACTTCGGGTACTATAATCCAGTTCTGGATTATCATAATAAAAAACATTTTGCTCTGCTGTCCCTGTCACTAGAGACTCTTAACTGTGAAATGGAGTGTGTGCTCTCATCAGGACTGACAGAAGAAATGGGTTTCCACCCAGAGTTTGTTAGGGCTGTACTCTGTAACCAGATATGATGCCTGGCTGTGCGAAAAAAGTGGCTAAATATTTCACTTTCTAAAAAAATAGACAAAAAATAATGGGACATGGGGTGCAATCACCATCACAGTTAAACCTAGCAAATAGATACTGCAGGGTTTCTGGGATAATCTCAGATCCCAGTTTTATCCGGAGAAGCTTTTCATCTCTGATTACATTAGCAATCTTGCAGGGCACATCTTAATTTGGCATGAGCCGTTCCCAGACGGGAGGTCAGAAGTTTATAACAAGAAAGGTAATTTGAGTGGAAAGATACTTGCAGGTACCAACATCATATTCCCTCGTGCAATCCTGCCTCTGCTGCAGCTGGTCCTCTGCTGCCAGGGACATGCAGCTCTGCCTTCATTCACAGCAAACAGCTTTGAATCACTGCACAGCAGAGTTTAAGATAAAGCTCCAGCCATGGGAATGAAATACAGCAAGGTCTCCACTAGAGAGAACTTAATAATTTCTCCAAAAGAACAATCACACTTGTTTCTCTGGCCCCGAGTGACACATTTGTGCGGAAATTTCCTTCTACCCCTTGTCTTCTGTTTGCTTACATAGTTGAAGCGCTACTGAGTATTTGCACCTGCTTTGCGCCACAATCCCATGAAGCTCAGACCTTCAGCCCTCAGATAGGAAGAGATTAGAGACTGACTTGATTACTGGATACCCTGAGGAATACTATTATGTATACCAATACAGTGAATTTTGACAAAAGTATCTAAGGAATAGCTTTTCCCATATCCTTGGCGCAACCACTGCTTGCTGGACACCTGGCCTCCAAATGGCTGCTGTGGATGCATGGATAAATCTCAGGGGTCCCACAAGTCCAGCCCTCATGCACTACATGGCTTAACTGCACACACAATACAGTATCATCACATTCATGATGTGAGTATGCCTGGGATGTTAAAGGATCTCTGATCTGCACAGGGCACAGAAAATCTTTCTAACAGCCCCCCTCAGCTCAACAGCTTCTCAGGGAACTCCTTCATCCAGCTGGTTTTTCTTACTGCTTCTTGGGACACCAAAGAATTAGTGCCTTCTCAAACCCACACAGCTGCCCTTGAAGGCAGGGGGAATTTCAGCGCATTATCCCCAAGCTTCAGAGTTTACCAAGGTTACCTTGATAACCAAGGCCACCTGCTAACCACAGTTACTCATTTGGAGATCCCAAAAGCCGTCCCAACCTTGCTGTCAGGGAAGCCAAGAAAGTGAGATTCTTGGATTTGAAATGGGAGCTGGTTGGCATTGCCCAGGTTGAGCACGTTCATACCTGGCATGGTCCTGAAGGATACTCCATGGCTGGGCAGACAGTCGTGGGAAGACAACATTAGCACTTAAACTCACTTCTGTTAACTATCCACAGATTTCAGGGCAATCTGCTCTTTTGCCTGCACAGCAAAGCCTAACCCAGATCTCTGGCTGCATTTAGGAAGAAAGGAATGTCAAAATGGCATTTTATAAGTTACCGGCAAAAAAAGAACAGGCGTCACATGATGCTGGTCAATGATGCAGAAAAAGCATTGGATTTATCAAGAAATGCATAGGCAATGAGTGCTCCAAGACAGAGTCATCCATCATGATTTTGTCTTTTGGGGCTGGGGGGTTTTATTGCCTGACTGGCATCTGCATAAGCAGCTGGACTTCATGTTACCAAAGGACATTAAAATAATAAATATGATTAATTAACAGCATCAACACCAGTCACATATTTGCATTACTGGAAAAGCTAATGGCTATAAGAATAACCTTTAGATAGTGGAACAGTAAGTTACAGCATTTCTTAGCCATCCAGAGGAAAAGGTGAAATGAAATGGACTTACGGTGCCTGCCAGGTCTACTTCTGACGTCAAGTCACTATTTTCCAGATGGAGAATTGTAAGATTAAGCTCCTAATAGTTAGCAAGTGTACTTCAAAAAAATATTTCATAAAAGAGTTTAAAGTCCCAGTTTATTCAGGAGTAGTCTGAGGCCTATTCTCCCACTCAGGGGCTTGGTTAGATTAAAAAGATTACCAAGGGAAGCAGCAAATTCTGCACCTCATACTGTTGTTAAAACATGATTAAATCCCTATTTCTGAGAGTTCTGTTCTTGCTCAAACGGAGGCTGGGATGCAATGCGCAAGGCAGGAATTACTGGGAGGAATTGTCTGGCCCATGTTAGGCAGGAGCTGAGAATGGAGTATTATAAACAGCTTCTTCGGGTTTAAATTATGGCTTTCTGGTCCGCGGCTTTCTGGTGCAGGGAAGTACAAACCTCATCTCCCTGAGTGAAGACTCTCAAGGGATGCAGCCTCTGAGGAGGACACACAGGATTTGACCCTTTACCCTGCTCTCTGGTGTTCTGCTGGATCCACAGCTCCAGCCCACAGGCAGAGAAGCATTAAATAAACTTCCTCAACAGTAATGCTTTCACACCCTATCCTGGCTCTCTCTCCCACTTCTGTCTCTGTGCAATAGCAAAAGCCCTGGATGAGGAAGAAATGTTGGTGTTTCTTTCCATTGAAACCTCCCTCGAGGGCATCTGCTTCAAACCTTAACGTCTCAGAAGCCAACCCGACACACACAGAGGGTGGGTGCTGGACTCCAGGTCTAAGACAAAGTAAGAGGTGATACCGGCAGACTCTGGGCTGCATGAGATGGTGAACTGCAGCTACAGCATAGCACAAGATGAAACCAAAAAGGTACTTTGGAGAGAAAAAAGGGAGACTTGCATCACACACCAAGAAAAGGGAGAAGGGAGGCACGTTTGATATTAGGACAAGCTAAGAAGGCACCTCTTGCCTTCCCTGGGAAGAACACCTGTGCTGCACCCTGGTTTACAGTTTGGTACATCATCAGTACACAAGTTCAAGCTTTGGGGCAGGCTGGATCTCAGCAATGCTCCCCACTCTCATCTATGCCTCTAACATCTGCTTTGGAGCTTGTCTACAACCTCGTGGTAAATGGCACAGGTTCTGCCTAAGAGGATGCAGCTGTCTCTCTGGAGACCACAGGATGCACAGAGGTCCATATCAACAGGGGCACTGGGGGCATGAGCAATGCACACACTTACTTCTCAGTTCATTACCACTTGCATCAGTGTGCCTCACCCTCTTCGGCCATTTTGTAAACCCCTTATCACATTTGGCTATGGTTTATCAGCAGTGTGCTCTTGCAGCAAAAAAGACCTGGTATAGTCAACAAGGGACATCATCCTTCCCCTCAGTACAGCACCTGTGAGACTGCGTCTGGAGTGCTGTGCCTGTTTGGGACTAGAAGAACCTCCAGAAGCCCCTTCAATTATTCCCCCAATTATTCCCCTTCCATTAGTCCCCCAAATTATTCAATGATTACCAAGGTACTACTACACCTAGCCCCATGTATTGCCCGTCTCATCACACAGAGGTAACAGTTGTCTTCCCTGGAGCTGCACAGCGTATTTCATTGAGGAAGGGGGTACCAGGCAGGACATGCCCTTGAAGTGACATTAGGATCACGCTCAGCCATTAGCGATGCACATGAAATAATGACAGGGCAGGAAAGAGCAATTAAAGCTAACACTGACTGATGCGAGGAAGGAAAATACTGGATACAGGAAAAAGTTGTAAGGGCCTCTGACATAAGGATGATCTAGGGCAAGGTACTTTAATGAAATTCCAATTAATATGGGCTGCAAAATCACAACCAAACTATTTTCAAGCACTTTCTAATGTGCTCTTATTTAGGGCAAAATATACTGCCATGTGACATTCTGATTTCAAGATGGGCAAGCGAAAGGAGCAATTAATAAGGGCAACCACAAACAGATGAAGTAAAGAGGTCTTATGCCTTTTGAAATTCCAGAAAACATCCTAAGCTAGAAGTTTAGAGCAGTGGATACAGAAGCTGCACGAATCCTTCCATTCCTGGATCAAACTCACTCCTCCTCAGAAACAAGCAGGGGCACTGAGTGTACAGTTGCAGTTTAGTTTAGGTGTTGCCTTAAACAGATGATATTCCATGAAGCTTGACTTCGTCTAAGATATTTAAAAATAAGATGCTAGACAGAATTACTTAAGAATAGTCACAGAGCAAATGTCTGTGAGATCTGATTCAAGATGGAAAATAAGACAGTGAGGCGCTCTCTTACACTTCTCAGCCCATGGGCTTGGTCTGTGATGGAGAAAGGGTGATAAAACCAGGACATCAAGTGAAATAAAAACGTATCAGGAGCCACACTCCACGCAGATGCTGAACACATAGTTGTCTCTTAACAGATTTAGGTGTGTTTGACTTAAACCAGGCATTTATGAAGATACCTGCTGGGGACAGAGCTGTCAGATACTTGAGTTCTCTGCCTGGACTGTGTCCGATCTCTCCATGTGGTATGAAGGAGTCTGAGTGTACGCCGAGGTTTTTCCCTCAGATAAATCTCACGATGCCCGTATGATGCCTACAAGGGGGTCCTGGGCCACCAGCTTGACCCCAGGAAAGGGCCTGGACCTGCACTTTGCAACATGGACACAATCTGCTCAGTGACATACGCTGCTTAAAACACCCCCAGGAACAGGGCAAGACCTGGGAATATGACTGGGCAGAGGAGTGAAACGAAAGTGTGAGAAGTAATATAGCACCGGTACAGGAAGTATTCCCCCACTCAGGGCAGTTTTATGCAGCTAACAGAGCTGTGCCTTAGCATTAAATGCCTGACATAGACAATGTTTTCACACTGGCTGAGAAAGGCATCTTTTCAAAATCTATTTAAAAAGCACACCTCAATTCAGTCTGCATTTCCATTCACTTAGTCCTGTTCACCATTGTTAGCCCCCCCCTTTTTTTTTTTGATCCAAACTTTAGGAAAATTTTTAAATCATAGCAATGGCAATCTCAAACAGAATCTTTCTTTCTTAATACTGGTGTTCCTTCTTCAAAAGCAGCTCAGCTAAAACGTTCTTACTTCAGGTAATCCAGGCAAAAATATAGAGACAAAACCTCCAAGGAAACTCAAGTTAAAAAAAGGAAATCACATAACAGGAAAATCAATTTCAAGAATTCTTTCACAGGCAAAGCTTCTTCTGCGGCAAAATTACTTCATTTTATTTATCCCAAGTAGAGGTTTCTCCTATGGGGAGCTTGAGCAAGACAGAAGGTGACTGCATGAAAGGGTAGAACTGGGAATTCCTGATTCCTCTAAAGTACAAACACTAATAAAAAACTATACCAGGTACTGAGTGGGGATTTTTAAAATTTTACTTATTCTGACCCGTGGAAATTTTGGGAACTCCCAAGTATTCACATCGCACCTTAGAGGATAATTAGGGCTCGAGGTACTGTGCTTTGGCAAAGAAAAGGGACTGTGATTAATTGCATGAAGGATGCTCAGCTGGACTCTGGCAAGCTGAGGGACAGGCACCGCTCTGCCAGCTCAGAGTGAAGAGTTAATCCTGGCTCTTCTGTCTTCTCTAATTGTTTTGAGGATCAAAGTGCCAGACTCTTTGCCTCTTGGAGGAGACGTTCTACTTTTTAGTCAAACTTTGGGCAGAAGAGACAGGCAGGCTGGTCCTCTGGGCTGGTTAGGGCATCCGTCTGCAAAGCAGCACTCTAGTACCTGCTAAGTATTTCATGGCCAGTTAGGCAGCAGAAGAGCTATAGTTCACCACTTTCTGTAGGGTGAACTAATGCAGCTGGCCGCAGTGTTCTGTCTCAGTGAGGATGCTGGGCCAAGGTTACTAATTCTGGTTTCATTTGTCCAGGGCTATCCAGGCAGCCACCTATTAAGCAAGGCCTATTACTCACACAGGTAGAGTATGGTCCTTAAAAGGATCGTGTTCTGCATAGTCCATAGGGCATAGCTGTGCTATTAATCATTATTATATTAAATATAGGGAAAACTACGTTATTCACATTGTATCTTGTGACAAAAACTGTGCTGTATACTGGTGCCAATACAGTTGCTGCTGCTTGTTTTCAGTGCCACTAAGAACACTCTAAAAATAGAAACCAGTCAAAGAACCAAAGCTCAACAGCAGCCTGCGTCATCGCTGTATATCTTCAAACCATAGCAATATGAGATGATAAATAAAGAAGAGAGAGAAAACCTCTGGGCTATAAAAACAGAGAAAGGGAATAAGTTTCTAAGGGGAAAAAAATCCCTCTCAAATTGTTGCAATTTTAAATGAAAAAGAACGTAACATTAAGATTAGCATTTTATTCATCCAAGACACAGAGAAATACCCCAAGTATGCAAAGAAAAAATATTGTAGCCAACAAAGTCTTCCCTCTAAAGAAGTAAACAGAATTGTTTAGAGCCTTGTACCATCTTACGGCTTGTGAATCAAAGATCTCCCTCCCCAAAACCAGCACCAAACGCACGGTTTCTTTGAAACTCTTGCCCATGTTTTAGAACACTCTTCATTCAAGTCTAGGGCAGTGATGATCCGATATATTTCCCCATAAGTAGTTTCAGTAGGCAATTATCCTTATTGTCAAAAAATCACACTCTCTATTTCCAGAACATCTTTGTCTGAATTTCCTGTTCCACTTCTTTGGTCACATTTTGCCTTTGCTAATTTGAAGACCGTTCCCCCAGTCTCAGAGGCCACCCGCCTACAGAGCTGGTAAACTAAAGTCACCTTCACACTCAGTGTCTCCAGTGACAATCCCAGGTCTGGAGCTATTTCTGTAGTTCTTTTCCAAGTTTTCCAATCTCAGTTTGCAGGATGGTCACCAGAACTGAACATGTTATTCCGGTGATGATGTCGCTAATGCCACCTCTCCTCACCTCCTAGCCAACAGCACCTGGTCTGTGATACCCAAGTGTCAGACCTGCCCTCAGGCTTCTCCTGTGTCTCCACAGCCACCTTGCTGGAGTACCTGTCCCCACACACCCAGCTGCCTGTTCCTGCCCTAAGGCCACCCTGTCCCCCTTCTACCTCCCCAAGGTGGCTACCCAGACCCTCTGGGCAGGCACACGGTGAACCGGGATGAGAAACCAATGAGACAGGGTAAAGACCATGGAAGGTAAGAGCCCAGTTTTTGGCAGCAATGTAGACTTCAATCAGCTTACAAAATCATGTTTTCAGAGCATTTCAGTGCTTCACCACAAACCTGCGTCTCTTCTCTGAACAGAGGCAGAACCCATGCACCAATAGGTACTCAGTTCTACGCAGGCCACCACTTAAATCTGGTGAGGAGGACAGTATTCAGGCAATGGGAATGTGCTAGCTGGTGAGCAGAGCAGATGGAGCTTCCACTTGAAATAAGGCCCCCAGTGACCTAGGATGGGTAACATTGGTATGGACCAGTTTCCTGGAGAGCTGTTGAGTGGGTCTTTGGATGGGGCTGAAAGGAAGCATGGACTACATGGACTATCTAAATCTTGATTCCCAGACTATTCCTCAATGGTAAAATAAAGAATATTTTGTCTGCACCTGTTCAGCGATACTTGCACTCTCTGAGGATGAGTGTGAATATCTGCTCCTTCTTCCATCCTTGCTGTTCATCACACTCAGGCAGTCAGCAGGGTTGCCGCCCCAGTCAGCACAAAATGATTATTTTTTTTGTCCCTTTTTACACTAACCTAACCACTTAAAATAATGAGCACTTACTAATTCACCAAATATTTATTTAACAATAAGGGGGCACGTAGGGAGCTGTTTTCACTTGGAGTCATGACTGTCTCTCTGTACACTATCTGTGGTGCCATGAGGAGAATCCTTATTGCATTCCCCCCCGCATGGAAACAGGGAAGCCTTGCTGCATGGGGGCAACTCTCTCTCTGTTCCGCAGTATGAATGCTAAATTTAAATGTCATTAAAATTACATCACGGAGCCTGAAGCTTTCTAAACAAAGCTGGTTAGATTGCATCCCAGAAGAAGCTGCTGCTGAAAGACACTGTTTACTTATTCACCTTCTTTTTAATAGCATTACACACATAACTCTTCAGAAAAGAGTTTTAGGAAAGATAAAGACCCAGATCACAGGTCCCAATTTATTATTCTTCATTTTCTTCTGCATTTTACATATACATTAAGAAGGTGACATTTTTTTGTGTCAAACCTAAAGCTAATTACCCTTAGGCAATTTAGGCAGTTGCCCCTTCTGGCAATTTAAATACAAAACACAAGCAGTTGTGTTTGGTAAGGTTTATCAAGTCCTGTAAAGTAAAACTTCTTCTCAATTCCCACTGCTATTGCTAGACTGCTGCGTGATAACAAAAAAATATTTGTGGCTAGAAATAAGTTGATGAAATTTCCCTTGTCCAGGCTGAAATTAATGCAAAAGCAGAATTAGTAGTAAAAAATGATTGGAAGTCAGTAACGTGTTAAAAAGTCTTCCTGGGTGAATTAGATAAATGCAAGAATATCAAGACCTTTCATGCAACTCTCTCCTCGAGAGTTTCAGTAATTCCAGAGGAAGTGGGAACCCAGCCTGGTCGATCATTGTTTCACCTTTGTAGAAACAACAGTACTGTCTCCCTGACTCACCTCTCACTTTCATGATTTTGCCTGTCTCAGGTTTAGCATCAAACGAAATACAGAAGGGGATTTTTTTTACCTAAATTGCTTAAGAGCAAAAGTCTCACTAATTTTCATTGTATCAACTGTCACCCAAGACACCAAGCTGCTTTTCAAAGTCATACAGTGCACGTCTATGGTTTTTTATGATGAGATTTTCATTCCTATAGAGTCTTTGATAACAGCTCAACGTCTCAGAAGAAAGCAGTTTGCTCCGTTTGCCAGTGACCACTTCTAAGGCCTCTGTTAGGCTAATAAATGGAATTAGTGAGGTTTTCAAATGTTAACACAGATTCACCACCAAAAGTTAAGCTCACATTTCTCATTGATAACGCTATATGTATGAGATAAAAGCAAGGCAAAATTAAAACTCAAAGAATGGCTATCCCCACAGACACCGTGAAACTGGGGAATGCAGCATGAATGCACCTCTCGACATTCATTGGCATGCTTTCAAGGTACAGATAAATATCTATTCACGTGATAACATACACATACATCACATGGTGACAAACTGTAGCAGCCTTTTCCTTGATTTCTTATGTTCCCTTACCTGGGGTTGCATCTTCTTACGTATACAACACAAAGCACAGAGAAACCTCAAAGAGTTTCTAAAAGTACTTTTTTAGCAACCCTGTGCAGTACCAGCACTATCCTATTGACAGAACTTCCATATCAAGATATTTAAAAGGTAAGGAAAATCAGAAGTGTTTCTTAAACATGCCTTCTCCAGTATCACCAAGCCAAACACAACCAAGAAACCATGTCACTGTAGCACTGAGAAAGGCAAAATATATTAAACAAAGAAGGGATCAATGGAGAGAAAGGACAAGGTGTTGCCTAGCAGATCACTGAAAGCCCAATACGCCAGTGGCAGGCGCTGGGTTAAGTATAGTTATGAATGCGAGTTTAACAGCGAAGGTCGTCCCATTTTGTTCCCTGAACTAGACAGGTTTGCTTCTAACTTCAAATGTGAAATCTTACTTGAAGATAGTTTATTGAAGATATTTTATGATTCTTATTATAAAATCCCCAGGCTCTTCTGGGGCCAATTTACAAAGGTTTATGTGCAAGCCTAATGCTGGGAGATGAGAACACAACATTCTTTAATATGCAAAGAAAACCTGACCAGAGCACTATGATTAGATTACCTCAGTAGTACCAAAGACAAAAATACTATTGAGCTTGGAGACAGCAAATCGTGGAGACATGTCTCAAGAAAAGTCACATTTTGTGGCCACCTTACACACTGCAGCAGACAGCTTGTTACTGAAGTTGATGAAAATATTTTCAAAATAAATGGAGGGAATGAGGATTTCTTGATGCGTTGCGTTTGGTTTTTTTGGGGTGGATTTTTTTTTTTTCCCATAAGAAAAGAGAGATTCTGCTTTTCTTGAAAAATTTCAGCTTGCTAGAGAAAATGGAAAACAAAAGCACTTGGATTCTGAAAAGCTCTCAGATTTCAGCCAAAAAAATGGCATGTGACTAGCATGATGTTGAAATGCCACATGTTCTCTCTACCTTTCTGGGCTGGGTTTCCTATGAGAAGCGCAGAGACAGGATTCAGGAGGCTCAGCGGAGTGCTGCGGCAGGAGAGGGGGTAAGGAAGTCTTGGGAGAGAATGGATGCACAAGGTGTTGAACTAGAGCTCCCACGTTGTGCTTCAGCAGCATTTCTAACCAGACCAGGAGGAGGAAGTGAGGGTGTGTTTGCTTTTTTTGGACAGGAAGAAATAAATAGCCTAAAAATTGACAGTTTCTAGTTTTTTTGGCTGAAAAGTCAAAAATCTTCTACAGGGAAGCCTTCCACCCCCTCTCTGATCTCTGACTACGTTTGTTTGACCAGGTTTTCTGGGTACTGGCATGCTGGTGCAGTGTTTCTTTTTAGGGAAAGAGAGGAGACTGTAGTCTGTCATATCTGAGGGAACTGGGTTAGAGACAAGAGACAGATGACAAGGGTGGTTGGGCATGGTGTTGGCAGGGTGTCAAGGGGAACTGAGAGGGGGTGGGAACCATCTGCCTGGAGAAGGAGGTTGATGAGGTGGAGGTAAAGGGGGTGGCAGAAGGAGAACAAGTTTGTACTGCATTTCAGAAATACTTTTGGTTTAAGTTTGAGAGTAGGGTAAATGTGGACCCATTTGTAACCCACACACAGGGAGGTTATTAATGATACTTAATGTGAGCTTATTTTCATTGAACAAAAGGTGGGTGAACTCACACTCAGGAAGCTAACATTTGCCTTGCCTCATAAGGGTATGGCAATATTGAATCAACCTGCGAGGAACTGAATTTCAGCTACAAAAAAGCTTAAAGTAAAGTAGATGACTCATGCTCCTTCTAGGTATATGTGCCAGAGGGCCTAATCGTAGGAATCTGAATGGCAACAAAAAAAATCCCTTCCCAGGTTTAAGTTATCCTTTCCATGCATGCATTGTTCATCCCAGTGTAAGCAGCTTCAGAGAGAAAAGCATCAGGTGCATCTGTGCCTATAACCCTAAATTGGAAGTCTAATAGAAAACAGATCTTTGCAAGTTTTCTGGCCTTACAGAGTAATGGGTATGCTAATGAAAAAAAGTTGTACATTCCTAGTTCATACCAGCCTAGGTAAATACTAATCAAGGACCTCCGGCCAGGCACCGCTCAGAGAATATTGGCTATAACACAAGCTTGAGGAAGGCAGAGCTACAGACCATGCGGGAAAAAGAGCAGGGTGAAGAGGAAATCAAATTCACAGAAATAATTGGTAAGGAAAGTGGCATTTTCTATGACTGTTCAAAATATTCAACTGAGTACTAGTGTTCTAATATGAAACTGAGAAATTAGTGTTAGGCAAAACAATAAGAAAACCCTTGTTCGGGAGCTGTTGTGTTCTGTGTTCAGTAGTGGTGTGAGACGAGCCCAGGTGAACCAGAGCTCTCAGGTGGGTTTGTGAGAGCCTTTCCTACCTGGTGAAAAAAATAGGAAAAACTCAAAAATATCAAGTTTCATAAGAACTTGAAACAGAATACTTCACTTTTTACAGAAAGAATAATTGAAAGTCACCAGAAAAGCTAGAAAGTTGAAGACAAATAAAAAAAGACTTGTCAGCTACCTTCCCCCTGCATCTTGGCAGAGCTGGTTCCAGCCTTCAGGATTTCCTTTGGCCAGCTCAAGGACTTTCTCGATCACAAAGAGTCTGTGAATGCCCCATAATTTCAAGGAAACTTTTTATCTCCATCCTCTGTGAGGTCCATCATGTGCCTGCAGTCTTCTCAGACTCTTTGCTGTAATGCTCATGCTATCTTACTCCTCTTATCACCTGCACCCTGGAAATGTCCCTCCTTGACTAGACTCCACTGTCCCCCAGGTGTGAAGCAATTTCCATCCCTCCAGATGTGCCACTCAACAAAATGATTCAAAGGGACATAACATACACACCAAACCCAGACTCATCAGACACTGCCCCTTGCATGCCTGGGAATACAGCTGCTTGTAAATTAGCAATTTTTGGTCTCCTTTCCATAACAAACCTCCAGACAGAAATATGTGTTCATGAGCTATGAAATACTTATGGACACATCTACTGCCCAGGCACTTCACAAAACCTCTAAGACTGGACCTGTTTGTTTCAGTTGTGTCACTCATCTTCATGGATGATAACTTTTTGACGCAGGTGGTGGAGGAACCAACGAGGAAAGGTGTGCTTGTGGATGTTGTACTAACAAACAAAGAAGGACTTGTTGGGGATGTGAAGGCTGGGGGCAGCCTTGACTGCAGTGACCATGAGATGGTGGAGTTCAGGATTCTGAGTGGAAGAAGTTGGGCAAGAAGTAAGATTGCAACCCTGGACTTCAGGAGAGCTAACTTTGGCCTCTTCAAAGACCTACTTGGAGGAATCCCATGGGTTAGGGCTCTAGAATTTAGGAGGGTCCAAGAGAGCTGGTTAATATTCAAGCACCACTTCCTCCAAGCTCTGTGCATCCCTATGAGTAAGAAATCAAGTAAAGAAGGCAGGAGACCTGCATGGATGAGCAAGGAGCTTCTGGAAAAACTCAACTGAAGGAGGAAGTTCAAAGAATGTGGAAAAAGGGACATGCAGAGATGCAACAAGGAATGCTAAGGCCCACTTGGAACTAAATCTGGCCAGGTATGGCAAGGACAGCAAGAAGGGCTTCTTCAACTGCATCAGTAGCAAAAAGAAGACTAGGGAAAATGTGGGCCCACTGCTGAATGAGATGGGTGCTCCAGTGAGGGAGGCTGCAGAGAAGGCAGAGTTACTGAATGCCTTCTTTGCTTCAGTCTTTACTGCTAAGGCCAACCCTCAGGAATCCCTGACCCAGGAGGTGAGGAAAAAAGTCTGCAGAAAGGAAGAATTTCCCTTGGTTGAGGAAGATCAAGTTAGAGATCATTTAGGCAAACTCAACACCCACAAATCCATGGGCTCCAATGGGATGCACCCACGAGTGCTGATGGAGCTGGCAGATGTTATTGAAAAGACACTTTCCATCATCTTTGAAAAGTCATGGAGAACAGGAGAGGTGCCCAAGGACCGAGGAAAACCAATGCCACTCCAGCCTTCAAAAAGGGCAAGGAGTAGGACCCAGGAAACTACAGGCCAGTCAGCCTCACCTCCATCCCTGGAAAGGTGATGGAACACCTCATTCTGGTTGTCATCTCTAAGCATGGTGAGGAAAAGTAGGTTATCAGGAGTAGTCAACATGGATTCAGCAGGGTGAAATCATGTTTGACCAATCTGATAACTTCCTGTGATGGCATGACTGGCTGCATAGATAAGGGGAGAGCAGTGGACATTGTCTACCTTGACTTTAGCAAGGCTTTTGACACTGTATCCCGTAACATCCTCATAGGTAAGCTGAGGAAGTATGGGTTAGATGAGTCGACAGTGAGGTGGATTGGGAACTGGCTGAATGGCAGAGCTCAGAGGGTTGTGATCAGCGGCACAGAGTCTAGTTGGAGGCCTGTAACTAGCTGTGTTCCCCAGAGGTCAGTACTGGGTCCAGTCCCGTTCAACGTATTCATCAATGACCTGGATGAAGGGACAGAGTGTACCCTCAACAAGTTTGCTGATGACACAATGCTGGAGGGGGTGGTTGGTAAACCAGAAGGTTGTGCCACCATACAGGAAGACCTGGATGAGCTAGAGTGTTGGGCAGAGAGTAACCTAACGAAGTTCAACAAAGGCAAGTGTAGGGTCCTGCACCTAGGGAGGAATAACCCCATGCACTGGTACAGGTTAGGGGTTGACCTGCTGGAAGGCAGCTCTGCAGAGAAGGCCCTGGGACTCCTGGTGGACAACAAGTTGACCATGAGCCAGCAATGTGCCCTCATGGCCAAGAAGGCCAACGGTATCTTGGGGTGCTTTAAAAAGAGTGTGGCCAGCAGGTCGAGGGAGGTCATTTTCCCCCTCTACTCTGCCCTTGTGAGGCCACATCTGGAGTACTGTGTCCAATTCTGGGCTCCCCAGTTCAAGAAAGACAAGGAGCTACCGGAGAAAGTCCAGTGGAGGGCTACAAAGATGATCAGGGGACTAGAACATCTCACTCAAGGGAAAAGGCTGAGAGACTTGGTTCTGTTTAGCCTGAAAAAGAGAAGACTTAGAGGGGACCTCATCAATGTTTATGAATATCTGAAGGGCAGGTGTCAAGAGGATGGTGCCAGACTCTTTTCAGTGCAGCCCAGCAACAGGACAAGGCGCAACGGGCACAAATGAGAACACAGTTCCATCTGAACATGAGGAAAAGCTTCCTTACTTTGAGGGTAACAGAGAGCTGGAACAGGCTGACCAGAGAGGTTGTGGAGTCTCCTTCTCTGGAGATATTCAAAATCTGCCTGGATGTGTTCCTGTGCAACCTGCTCTAGGTGAACCTGCTTTAGCAGGGGGGTTGGACTAGATGATCTCCAGAGGTCCCTTCCAACCCCTATCATTCTGTGATTCTGTGAGGGATAAAGAACACTGATAAAGATAGGTCTTTGGGGTAATTTTCTGAATGGAAATGTAGCCACAGAAATACAGATTTGCTTATTCATCCTCCTCAGCATAAATGGATGGGAAGGATGGGAAAGGTTGAGGTTCAACACTCTGAGTCTGTCTGGTTCACAGCCAAGCTCCTCAGCACACATCAGACAGGCAGGGTACAGACCTGCACAGTGGTCTCCAAGCACAGCCAGAGTCCAAACTACTGGTAATGGAGTCTCAGTCCCTCTTCCCCTTTCTGCCTCTCTAAAGAAAATATCTTTATCGTCAACAACTCACCTCTATGGTAAACTGTAGTTGTGAATGCATTGTTTCACAAAAATGTTCAAAATTAACTATATTTATGAACTTGAATTCAGCACAACGTTCAAGTACATACTGAAATCCTATTCAGGTCAAACTACTCGGTGCAGCCTACTCTGTCACATTAAGTATCTTATGTATTTGCATTAAATAAAGTTAGACTAAGGGTGACAAGTTTGCACGTGTGGCAACTTATTTCTCCTATTTCTGAAAACTCCTCCATAAAACTCCTCCCCATTTGAAATTCAGTATTTATTCTTTTAAACAGATCTGACTGTATCACTTCCGGCTCAAGAGAAAGGCCAAGCAAGTATGATACAGGTGGCAGATATGCGACATCTCTTCTTCTTCATAGTAGCTAATTTTCATATGATATGCGTTCAAATGTATGGTTTTATTTTCATATACACTAAATTGAATAACAAACATTTGTGTTATCTCAGTATTAGAAGAATGAACCTGGTTCTACTTTTATCAGAATCTGAAAATACTGTAAGCGGTAAATAACTGGAAATCTTATTAAATTCCCCAAAACCCAAATAATCTAAAATAAAATCCATGAAAAATTATCTCTGGTCTGCTGATCACTCACAATGATTCCAGGACACCTGCTGGATAAACCCACGTTGGATGGGAGGTCTATGCGGAAAAGAGAAGCTAATTGCTGTCATGAAGGCAAATACAACAATGGGGGCTGACCTCTTCTCCCTGGTGACAAGTGATAGGACGAGGGGAAACGGGTTCAAGTTACGTCAGGGGAGGTTTAGATTAGATATTAGGAGACATTTTTACACTGAAAGGGTTATTAAACATTGGAATAGGCTGCCCAGGGAGGTGGTGGATTCACCATCTCTGGAGGTGTTTAAAAAAAGGGTAGATGGGGCACTGAGGGACATGGTTTAGAAGTGGCTCTTGTCAGGGTAGGCTAAAGGTTGGACTCGATGATCTTAAAGGTCCCTTCCAACCTCAACAATTCTATGATTCTATGATTTCATTATGGGGATAAATCAAAGTACGCAGTAGACAACCAACCTTCCTGCAGTCAGGCTGAGTGGAAAGTAACAGTATCCATGTCCAAAGTCCTGAAAATATTTAAGTGCCAGCAAAGCCACTGAAGGGCAAGAGATCCCTGAGGATCTCAGCCCTGCCTGGGGCTCCTGTTCGCCCAGGAGGCCACCATATTCCCTGGTCTGTAAATTGTTCAATACAGAAGGCTCCCACATGAGTCCCAGGGGATGCAAGAGCACATCTGTGGGTGATGCTAGTGCTCCAGAAATGGAGACGCATTCAGGTAATTCATTTGATCAACACTTGCAGAAATGAACACTTCCTCTTGCATAAAGGGAACCAATTAAAAAGGAAAAGATGAAATTTGTCAGCTAATTTTTTCTCAATGATTAATTCAACTCTAAACAATTCCATTATTTAGTCTTCCCGTGTGCTACTAATCTGAACCTCTTTTCCCCACCTCCAAAGAAACCCTGTGCAAAAAAGCAGAGGAATGATTAATTTTTTAGCATGAGACAGCCTGACCTTGTACTCCATTAAGCAAAGTGTTTCCATAGTTTCCATGTAATTCGTCATGGACGAGTTCACCTATGTACAAAACAAACTCTTTACATTACCAGACTTGCACAGAAAATAAAATCTGAATTCCTGCCGTTTAATGAAAATATAAAAGCCAAAGGGGAAGTTTAAAAAAAACAACAACAACCGCATCCATGTTGTATATAGAAGGCCAAAACTCACTGTATTTTGGGCCTGTCTCTGTGAACTTGAAGGGCTTTTCATCAAATGAACAGACACTGCAGCATCCTTAGTGTTTCTGGGGATGTGAATAAAGCAGAAACACCTTAGGACAAAGCCCAGATCCACTGCAATCAACAGGATTTGGGTGATTGATTTCAAAGGACCATAAGGCTTCATAGCAACTTGTTAGAATTTAATTTCAGACCTTTAATTAAAGGCTTAGTACCAGAGGTCCCATTGCTGCGGGACAACGGGATTTACAATCTCGTTTGCTGTTCTCCTTTCCGCTGCAGCCAAGGCAAAAGCTCTCCTGATAACGCCAGGAGAGCGCACGCAAACAGCTCGGCAAAGTCCAGCATCCCATCCCACTGAGACACATCGGATGGCTGGAGCAAACCAAAGGAGGAACGGAGCAAAAGAAAAGGTAGCAGCAATGTGGGTTTGGTGAGGCGAGGCAGTGCATGCAGTCGGAGTGCTTGCTGAGGCTGACTTTGCTTTGGTAATAGGGACAGCTGATCTGATAAGCTGCGGCACACTGCACTTGCCAGTATCAGCTGGCAGCAATCTAGAGGGGTAGCAGCAGGATTAGAGAGCGGCTTTGGGATGAAGGCTTTATTCTTCCTCAGCTAAGTGCAAATGAGAGAGGCTGGCAAAAGGGATAAAATGTTAACTCAAAAACTTTTCATTTCCTTGGCTGCTAGAAAGGATTAATACAGTTTCCTGAAAAGGTTTTTTCTAAACCAGCCAAAGGACTTAGCTGTGAAAAAATAAACAAGATAAGTGTTTTGATTTAAAACAAAGCAACTCCTTCTGGATGCCGCAGTCAAAGAGGAACGTTATGGTTTTCTCCCCTAAATTTGTTGAAGAATAGTTCATGGTGAAACACAGATAAACTCTAACACAAGCAGAAAAAAGTTTCTGTGCACTCAGTTTCACACATCCAGGTGTGTTCTTCCCACATCTCCATGTGTAAAACACACGAACAATCTTGCTCAAGCAACCTCTCAGAAAGTACCCAGGAGCACCAAGCACGTGTAGACTTGCAAATCTGGGAGTTTCAAAGAAAAGATTGGATCCTTTTTATAAAGATAACAGGAGAACAGATTGTGGCACTTTTCTTAATGTACTGGTAGCCGATTTAAAAGATAAAAGTATACTACAGTCTTCAAACCCACCTCCAAGCTACATGAAAACACCACTGAAACTAGTAGAGGCAATAGAAAAGGAAGTATTTCTACATTAGGACAGTTCCTTAATCAGTGTAAAATGCCTTCATTCCATTGATTTCAAAAGACCAACATCAATTTAATCAGGCAAGGATTGGTACAGGGAATCATTCTATAATCTATGAGTAATGCCGCAGGACCCCCGGGTAGATGCTTAGTTGGAATTGCCCAAACAGGGAGTCAACACCGTTCGGAAAAGTGATAAACAAGAAATTGCTATTGCTATGATTGGGAAAGAATAGGTGAGGCTGCTTACTTCTCACAAACCTGATCATCTGTAGGGACAAGCAGTAGCCAATTTTCTGCTGTCTTTGAGAAATCAGTGCTTCCTGTACTAATTCATAGGCAAAAGCCACTGCAACATAGATCTATATTGGCCCTCTTGGGGGGGGGGGGGGGGGGGGAAGAAGAAATGAAAAACAAAAGCCACAACACAAAACTATCTATGAAGAGCTAACTGTACAAAGTTGTATTAACGTGAAGAAAAATTCCCCACCTGCAAATTGTAAACCTTTATCACCAGTTTTGATGTGATAAAGATACATTGGTGAAATAAATCTGCAGTGCGAACATGTGCGTGTGCGGGCCTCTCTAACTTTATTGTGGTTTTAGGTACTGCGTACCATGGTGGGGAAATGACTGATATCAGCGATGGTAACTCAATTCTACATCAGCATAGAGTCATCAATCTTCTGGCACTCTTAAAAAAAGCCTGAATAATGTTCTATTGATGTTCTGTAGAGCTTCTCCTTTCTGATGTTATGTATTATTGCTGCAGCTTCTTCCAAAATTGTAAAGATTTTTATTGTTTACAAAGTGAATTATGCTTTCATATCTCTTGCCTTACTGTTTTCCCAATTGCTTAGCAACAAGTCTCCACAAAGAAAAAAACCAGAGCACTCTTTCTTTTATGTCGTACATTAGCAGCATATCTGGTACAACAGTGACCTCAGACAGCTTGACACCCAGGATGCATTTGGTCCATTATGTTAATCCTGATGTTCTGTAAAAAGTCTATATATGTTAATATTTAAATATTGCCTTTCTGGATCTGTAACTGTTCTAGTTCTGGGGCTACAGCTTTATAAACACTATCTTCCACATTCAACATTTTTAAAACTCATTTCCAGTTTTTCCTTTTCAAGAGAAATCAGCCCAATTCCAGAACTTGAGGTAGGTCAGACTTGTGCTGGGTTGAAAAAAACCCTGTAGTTACTGATCCGAAAAGTCAATATGTGCAACACTGGCAACAGACTTCTGTAGCTGTAATCAATATATAGTATCTACAAAATTAGTATTACTGTTATTTTGCACTTAAACAGCCATAGTGATGCCCACCATGAAAGAAACATTTATTTGTATCTTGACAGCTACATCTCCTTATTTTGACTTAGAGTAAGTCCAATGTCCTAAACTGACTATTGTCATAGAATTGTTTGGGTTGGAAGGGACCGTAAAGATGATCTAGTTCCAAACCCCCTGCCATGGGCAGGGACATCTCCCACTAGACCAGGTTGCTCAAAGTCCCATCCAGACTGCTTTTGAAAACTTACAGGGATGGGGCATAGTTATATGCTAGATGGAAGACCAATAGGTATACAACTCTTCTATGTAGGTATTCCACTCTCCCAAAGGTATCTGAATGGGGAAAGACAGACTGGGTGATGAGGACATACAAGTACGGGGAGCAATCGGAGAACCAGAGAAAATATCCCAATAACGTGTGAAAGTGAATTACATCTTCTCAAAACAACACAGAAGGTCAAAGTGGAACATCAAGGAGGTGCCAGTCCTACCCTGCCAAAGAAAAAACACTGCATTACCTAACATTATTTTCTATCTTTAATTTTAATGAATATCAAGCTGCTATATTCAACGAAATGCATTCCCAAATGGTAAGGTTAAATAGGTTTACTGACTTATATTGGTTTTAGAGTGCACTGAGTCAGATGATTTCCAATAGAGGCTAGTGGAGCTCAATCAATCTTTAATATAATTCAGGCAATACACAAAAAACACATAGTGTGTACACACAGGCCAGAACATCTATGCATTGGTTTAATGAGTTTGTGTCTGGAAATTATAACAGTTGCTTGCTAAGATATTTTGGTTTAGTGGAGGGCTTTTGCTATTCAGGTGACGAAGACCCTAAGTTTTTATGCTGAAACCCCTGCCCCTGCGGCCCCGACTCCTTGGTGTCTATATGCAACGCTGCTTTGGTACACTCCCATGCACTACGTAAAATCCTAAGTGGATTCTCCCCTATTGTGCAGAAATGAAGACACTTCACTGAAAACCTATAACCACGTTCAAAGCAGTAGAAGTCCTAGAAGGTTGTGTATATTAGGAGCCCATTATTTCCAGTTTATAAAGCCCTTTGATTTAGCATTTGGGTGACAGCTATCCCATCCCGG
This sequence comes from Chroicocephalus ridibundus, assembly GCF_963924245.1. Classification (NCBI taxonomy): domain Eukaryota; kingdom Metazoa; phylum Chordata; class Aves; order Charadriiformes; family Laridae; genus Chroicocephalus; species Chroicocephalus ridibundus. The sequence continues at coordinate 64,958,879 of NC_086287.1, forward strand.
CTAAGTTAGCACGGTTAGCATTTCCAGCATCTGATAAGCATCATTTAAAAGGCTTTTGGAAGAGTGTGCATTTTCCAGATGAGCTGTTACTGGCTCCCTTTGCCCGTTTCCACAGCTCACATTTTACATTTCTGGGTGCATTTAATTTGTTCGTGCAAAGTAGAACTTGCCAGAAAAAGGGAATGCCCAAATACGCGAGTGGAGTTGCACATCCTTACAGGGAGATCTGAATATCATATGTACAGGAAGGATACTGATGAACTAGAATGATAAAGTCCTTTAAACGGAGGGAAGTTTTTCAGATCCCTTGGGGCTTATTCTAAAGAGCAGAACCTATATTCCTACCTTGAAATCTGAGCCAATCTCCTCTGAATTTATTCAATGTAGCACTTAATACTTTCAGAGCACTAAGCATACGTTTCACAACAGTGTAAAAGGTAGGTGAGCAATAATTGTAAGAAGTTCTGGTAAACACAAGATGGACAGCAAGACTCCAGGACATAATTAATTGCCAACAGTCAGCCCGAGTAGTCCAGGAGAAGACTCTTCAGCATGGTAGCTCTGTACTCAAAGACTCCTGACAAGAACTGTGAAAGACCTTCATTTGTGTCAAGAGAAGCCAGACACTGCTGGAGACTTTGGTTCAAATCACAGGTTGGCTCTGTGTGGGCTGCACAACCTCACACAAATTACCTGGATCTGTCAGGGATCTCAGCTCCCCCAGCTGTAAATGGATGTAATCACTCCATGTTTCTTCCTTGTGGAACTTAGCAAATCTGAAGTCCAGTGAAAGCTACAAGATGCTGCCAGGCAAATGAGGACCACAGAAGCCTCTAGGCAGATGGACCTTGTAACACCTTACACAGCAAGCAAAAGCATTTATGAGCACACTCAGTGCAGTTCACCTCTGTTGATTCTGCCCGTTCTTGTGTCTGGAAAGGTGTCTACATATTTATGGAAAGTATATGACTCTCAAGGATTATCGTGGTTTTGGCCAAATTGGCCAGTGGCTGGTGACAGATGTTCCCCCCCAGCCTCTCGTACACGGAAAGGAGGAGGAGGGATAAAGAGATTTACAAGCTTAGAAGAAACTAAACTACTTTAATGAAACATTAATAATAAAATAAAAAGGAAAATAATGAAGACTGTCTTATCACTCTGAACAAACCATTTTAGATACAACATGCTGTTAATTTCAGAGAGTTAGAAGTGGCCTAGCTAAGAAATAAAATTACTGAACAGTTGGTTCTGTTTTACCTCAAACCAGGACAAGGATACCTCCTAGAGGCACACCAGAGCAAGTCTGGGTGCAAATAGCTCTGCCCAAGTGCAAAGTCATTTCTAAACTAAAACAGACATCTCTGCATATCTCATGTACAAGGTAAAAGAGCATCCTGTGCAAACAGTTCATATTCTCTAACCTTTTTACACATTTGCCAGTGCAGATAAAGGCCAGAAGGACTTATTCCAGTAGCTTGCTTCAGTGCCGTAACAGTCTTTCAGACCAAAAGCTGAAAGAACCAACACCCCAGGCACATACTACACAGCAGCATTTCAGCAGCAATGTGAAAGCCAATATCCTTATTTGCAAAGCAGTCACAGCTAAGGATAGTATACCTGAAGGGTATGGGCAAGGCAATATGGGAAGATGTATTATTCCCCAAGGGAACGTTGCATTCCACGCATATTACTTTTACACAGAGTTGATTACTTTCAGTACCGCGCAAGGACGCTGGCAAAGAGTACTTCAATGGCTGTTATTAGTGCTGATTTACAAGAAATCTAAAGTATTTTTTTTAAGTATTGCAGGTTGGAAGAAGACATTAAAGTGCAGCAATCTGCATGTAAAGATGAACTGAAAAAAACAGGTTGAGTTTCTAGCTGCAGCTCCCCCTTGAATTAATAAACTTGGGTTTTGCTGCCTTCAGTAATTCTGCCCTGCTTTTGCTCACTTCTCTGTGTAAGTCCAGTGAGTCCATGCTGATCCCTTACACACAAACTGATCTGCCATTGCATACGTACTAGGTTAGGGTCATGCCTAGTCCTTTCTTCTTCAACCCAAGAGGTCTTTCCATTCTTTAATGTCTCCTCAGCACACTAAACAAACCTCGACTTATTACAGAGTAAGGCTTCCTATCCTGAAAGATCAAAAGACACTTAGCAGAAGCACAAGCACAGAAAAAAATCCATACCCAACAAATATTTCAGGTAGCCAAGAATCACTCATTCACATTAAACGCAGAGTCCTTCAGGACATGCCAGGCTCCCCACAAGCAACACCCCACAAGTTTAACAGAGAGAAGGGAAGCTGGCATCAAACAGAAGGCTCAGAGGGAAGATACTGAGGCAACTCTGAAGGCATATTGAGACAGCAGAACACAGTGTGTCACTGGCAAGATCTCCTCACCCTTTCAGCCATTGGGCCACAAGGCAGCTCTGGGCTGGAAGCAGTGTAAAGACTGTAGCAAATTACCACAATGGCACATCTCAGCTAGGCTTCCTAGTCTCGGCAGGACTCCCACTAACTCAGATATGTGATCTCTGAGCAACGAATAGCGTCCTGCCAGGTGTGAAGGTGAGGTGGGACTTGGTTCCACCTGGATCAATCTACAGGATCTTGCTTACCCAGAGTGGGTCATCTAAAGTCTGTTTGAAACAACGCCTAGAATCTTGCAGAAGGATTTTTATGGTCATGGTTTTACCACCTCCTTTGGTCCATGACATCTTCAGGAACACAGGGATGCAATACCTAGAGTGCTAGCTCAGTGAGGAGATGCATTACCTATTTCAATAGAGCTTTGCAGGGTAACCACAATTTTTCACTCAGGGCTTACACTACTGCAGGGATCAAGCCTGACTCTGCTTGGGTAAGGAAAACTGAGAACGTGAAGCAATAGAAAAGGTATTGCTAATCTGAAGAGCTAGATTTTGGAGGACTGGAGAGAGGATGGACATACCTAGGAGAGATATTAAGATATACTCTGTCCTAGAGTATATCTTAATATCTCTAAAATACAAACTATCCTACTTTGAATAGTTTGTATTTTAGCCCAATGCGAGGGAAGGAGGAAGGAAATCCATAGTTACTGTCCTGATTCATTGTTGCTGACTATACGCTACTGTAAGTGCTACAGCTGAGTGAGTCATTCAGAAGAAATCGGTAATTTGACATTGTTGACCAATTTCCATTTCACAAATCACTTCCGACATGACGATTTTCTTCCCCCCCTCCCCCCCCCCTTTTTTTTTTTTCCTACAGTTACACTTCTGCAAGAGTCTTTCTCAAGTTCTGTCAGGGTGAAGGCTCATGAATTATTTATTGTTCAGTATATAGAGTGTACTAATTTGTCACCAAATCTAGAAGGTGATGTGGAGGCTCATGGGTCAACTACAAAATGAAACGCAAGTCAAATTTCTTTTGCTAACTTTTACCTAAATACATTCACATGAGGCTCTCAGATACTTTACTGCTTTCATTAAAAATGGTTTTAACCAAGAGATTTATCAGTAAATGTAGAAAATTAATTAAAAAGACTGTAGAAGCCACAAAAGCAGGCTCTAAGACATATTTGTTGAAATACACCTTTGTGTGGATTTCTATTCTGCATGTCATTGTTGGTCCTTCTCAATCAGCATTTTATTTTTTACATATTCTTGAAAGTAAAAATGCATGCCAATAATTCTACATCTGATTTTGTACCATTTGTATCCAAAATACCTAAATAATTTGCCAACAATAGTGAAAATATGTACATCTCACAAGACTTTATTCTTTATAACCTATAAAGGGTACAGCCATCAATTTCAGCACTTATTTGGTACATTACTCCTTCGCTATGTTGCTATCATAATCATAAAATATGATTGATGTACCTTCATCCACTGTGTCTTTTAGACAGGTTTATTGGCTAAACTACAAATGCTCAAACTCAAAGACTATGTTCTTTTTACAGAGGAATATTTTATCAGCATATGTTTCAAAATGAAAAATCTATTGCAATTCCATTTATAATCTGAATATAGCTTTAGAATTAGCCTTCAGACAAAACTCTACACCACTGTATATGCTAAGCGTTGCATCTCAAACTTCTTCCATACTTATCTCTTCTAAGAATCTATCATCTATTTATTTATTTATTATAGCTCTACAAAAAAGTCAGGAATAATCTTTCACTAACTGTTTTATTTATTCTACTGTTGGCAAGATAATAGATCATGTACTCAGTTTTCATTGCATATGTAAATATAACTCTATGAGATAATTTGCAGATTCGAAGCAAACCAGCAAATAATTATGATAATAAAATAATGTTGGGAAAGGAACTTATCAAAGCCAGTTTATTGCTCAAATTATCAGCAAGCCGTTTGGATTTGGACTAAAGCAGTAGTGGTCTAACTGTTTATGCTAATAGTTATGCCCTGATTTTATTGCCATTCATGTAAATGGCAAAGTTTCCATAGAGAACAACTGGGAGCAGAACTAAAGCTGACCCTAGGTTCTAAATACATAAGCCTCACCAGGTACAGAAGATTACCACTTGAAAACTGCAAAAATATAAAGGTTGGTTTGGGTTGGTTTTTCCCCCCCGCCCCCGAGAAGAACGGGGGTTGATTTTAAATAACCAGAGAAAGATCTGAAATTATCCTTTCCCTTCTCGCGGAAGTAAAAACGAATGTCCCCAGTGTCTTTGGGTTGAATGTTGATAGAGTCAAGGCTAACACGTAGTAAATTAACACTGTACAAGTTACAAATTATCTTATTTAGCACTTTCAGAAAAGCCAGTGTGAAGTTTAGCGTGAAATTAGCCCCTGGAAGTACAGTTTCAGTTTAGAGCAATCACTGGTGTCAGTCTGCAGGCTGGGAAGGTCTGCCTTTGGTCCAGTTCAGCTGGGAGATGAGCTGCATCAGCAGAACCCACAGTGCCAGGCAGAAAAGGACATCGTGATGTGATGGGGGCATGTGAATTTCAGCCAGTTTCACATGGAGGATGAAAGGAGGAATTTTCCATGGGACAGGAATTGGGAGAAAAAAAGCTAAAGCAGCACTGTGCGGACTGACAGGAGGAGTAACACTTCTGAAATGCAAAGGCTACTGGAGAAGGGCAGTGCTTCATCTGTGACGACATGAGGCTGGGATCAAAGATGCACAAACACAAATTCTCTGTCTTAAATCACTGGCAAACTCCCCAGAAAGCACGAGACAGTCTGGGTGTTAAAACTTCAGTGTGACTGAATCAGCCCTATCCCTAAACAGAGTTCAGCTGTGCCACCAGAAAAAGCAGGCTTTGTTACAGGGGTTGCAGAAGTAGTTTCCTACTTCACTCTAGCTGGGAATCTGAACACCAACGCCTATTAGTTTATGTCAAAGAAACCCAACCAAGTCTCCTGATCAAAGCTTTAGAGTCTTGAGCTCAATTTAAATCTCGCCTTCGTATTTTTAGTGGCCAGTGAGCGGTACCAAAAGGATCAGAAAAGGCCAGAGGGGAATTAACCACGGATTATTAAATTAGAGAGAATACTCAATACATTTCAGTCTCTCAAGTTAATGCTGAGCAGGAGCACGTGGGCAAAGGCACATCTTTCATTAAAAACACCACACCAAAGTAAAGCTTGATCTATTATTTAATCAATGCTCTTTTGAAGCAAATGGTCATTTTACATCAAACCCTTTTTCTTTTTTGCTTTCTTTTTAATACCATGTCTACTGAGGGGGCGGGGGCGCTAAATATCCCCGGACAGCATTCATTCAGCTGCAGTGAGAAAGCAGGGAAAGGAAAGGAACAGTGTGTTTGTACAGCTATGGAAGACACAGTAGTGGAGCCTTCTGCCCTTTCTGTAGGTGCAGACAGATAAAAGGGCTTTTTTAAAATTTATTTTTTGGATGAGACCGCAAGGAAGTTATTAATGCTTCTGGCCACATTGGAAGTCCATTTTTGCTGACAATAGAGGCCTCACAGGTATATCTGCCTGCACCTTTATGGAAGGAGAAGAGAAAAGCTGCAGGAAGTAAACAGTCAGAGACCCTGACAGTGCAGAGACTGAGTAGGGAAAGCTGACAAGACAAATGGATAAAGAGTTTGCAGGTGTCTGTAAGACAAAGGCTGCTGCAAAATTTTGACTTATTAGTCTCTGTTGGAAAGGAAAAGCATATGGCACATGGTTATGTATTAAAAGAAACAGTCTGGCACTAGTGTGAACTGGAAGTCTGTCCTTTGAAATGAAAAGGCAAAGGGCTCTCCGGGCGCTGCCCGTGACGCTGAAGACAGTGGAGTGGGATGAAAAGCAAAGAAACTTTAAGTGGCTTAAGAGGCTCCCTGCCTATGCAGGGGAGTGATGGCATCAGTGAGAGACACATGTGAGCAAAGGCAGGAAAGCAGGAGACAAAACAGAAGGCGGCTCTGCAAAAATAGCTGCCAGTCAGAGACGACAGACCAGCAGGGAAGTGTGTGTGTGTGTGTGTGCGCGCACACACATGCGGTGGGTGGCTGCATGGCACAACAGCATAGCAGCAGTTTCTGCAGACAAATCATTTTGGAGGGTGATTAACGTGTGTATCCCAAGCAGTACCACCAGCTGTCTCCAAACTGAGGAGTTTCAGGTTCTTCTTTAGAGACACCAAGAACAGCAGTTTACATCAGGCCCTGTCCTAGAATAGCCCAGGCAGCAGCATGAGACTCAATCATTAATCAGAAAATTCCTCTTTACAACTCAGATTTGCCACCAGCAGAGAACAAAGCCAGATCAGGAACTGAAGCCCTGTCTTCCAAAGTCAGCGGGAAACAACATACGGACTTCAGCTGGCTTTGGATCAGGCCTTTGTAAAGAACGGAACATACTGGGACACGGAGAAGTGGGACACAGCATTCAATAGTGCTAGTTAAAGGACAGACACAGAAGTATCTGGCAGAAAAAGAGGCTTAATGCGTATAATTTTGCAGGTTATCTGCACATGCTGTGTTTGGCTCACTCCACCTTTCCTTATTTACAGGGCATCAGACTGATAACAGCACACAGACAAAACTGGCTATTCCTGATCTGTGAAAGTCTTATTGCAGAATGGCTGAGGCAGGAAGGGACCTCTGGAGATGGTCTAGTTGAAGCCCCCTGCTCAAAGCATGGCCAAGGAGAACAGGTTGCTCAGGTCTATGTCCAGCTGGGTTTTTAATAGCTCCAAGGATGGACATTTTACAACCTCTGTGGACAACCTGTTTCACCTTCGACCACATACACAGTAAAAAAGCTTCCACAGGTTTAAACAGAATTTCCCTCTCATTTGTGCCCATAATGCAAGGTCTAAAAATACATTCACGTAAGGATGGCCCATCTTGGCCCATGATACCTTGACCCTCTTGTCTTCCTCAGAGTTACAGGACGAACAGCTGAACAAATGCAAATCTTTGTGCTCCCATTAGGACAGGCTTAATACTCATCTAAGACAACAGAAGAACATCCTTATAGTCTAACCACACTGTTGATTTTGCAAATAACACGAGACGAGAAGAGATCTCTGTCTCTTGAGGGAGGATCAGCTGTCCTTCATCTTCCCTTCCTTTCGTTGTCATGAGGGGCCATAACTATTGTGCTTTATAGAAAGTGTATCCCATCCCAGAGCCTAGCTCATGGGGGAGACCAGGGAGACAAAGCCACTGTACTACAGACCATATATTTAATTATAGCAGCATTTCCAGATTCTTTTGACTGTCCAGGTTTTCCAGGGAAAAGGGGAGGACGATGGGGGGGCAGGGAACAACAAAAAAAAAAGCTTAGAAAAAAATTGGGTCAGTCTTCTTGGGGACTCATTGTGCCACTTTGTGCAGATTTTGCTCTATGCTGTAGCTATGCTGGATTCAGAACGCTACTGAAGCCTCTGAGTTTGGCCATCCTGCGTTTGCCTTTTTGCAAGAAGCCCGCACACAGAACAAGCAAGCTGCAGGAAGCACTATTTCAAGGGGAACCATACTTTGAACACAGCCATTTCCACCATCCTCCACGAAGGAGAGGTATCCTCAACGCAGCTACGCAGTTTGTCTTACTCTATTCTTTTGCTTCGCAGTGAAGTTAACTGCATCACGTTTTATCACATTTAAAGTCTCCTGTGAAGCACTGTAAATTCATGTCACCGGATGCACGTATGTTGTGCTGTTTTTAGCAGGACTTTACTAACTAAAATGCGTAAGTGAACTGAAAGGTATAATTTCTGTCACTCAAAGGATTATTTAGCACAACTTATTTTGGCAAAATGGGAACAAAATATTGAAAACAAAGTACTTAATTTCTATCACACATTATAAGTAATTCTGTCTCCTGTACTTCAGCTTTGGATTGCTTGGTTTACATATTCAGGTATATTAAATGTGCTTTTGATTTCTAAACCTAGTAGAGTTTTCTTCACCAGATAGGAAATACTTCAAAACGCCATGGAACCTTTTCCTCCAGGGTGAGCTTTCTTTGTTTCCACATCCTTTGTGGTCTGTATTCCTGCAGTCAAAGGACTAGCCAAATTTATTTATTTATTTTGGAAAGCAGTAACGTTTGCAGAAAGCTGGCATTTTAAAGCTTGCAGAATCAGGTCCCACCAGAAAGCATCTTTCCCTTATTTTTATGCAAGCCTGCCCCATTCTGCTTGTGTATGTGGGACAAGGACACATAGAAGAGAAGAAGGGAAAGACTTGCAAAAATCTGCTGAAGCAATAGTACTGAGGAGAATCCACCCAAGGAAAGAACTGTAGCGTTTTCCCACCTGCTGTGAAAACTTCTTACCAGTCTGCTCCAACTTGTTCCAGATACATCAGCACGCTGATAAACAGCTCTTGCTGATTTTATTCCCCTAACTTTAATAATGCTTTAATATAGCATTGACAAGCTTGTGCCTAGTAATTATTTAGAAGCTGCCTCATGGTCAGGTTTTGTAGCTTATTGTTGCTGTACGGTTTTCGATTGTCAACAATTGTCAACAACTGAAAAAGGGCCAATATTAAAATACCTCATCTAAAGTATCTTTTCTTATCATGCACTGTGATATAAAAAGAACTGGGGAAAAAAATATTTCATTGCATATTTATGCCTTTCAAATTCTCAGGTTATTGAAGAACAGAAATGGAGGATCCTTTTATCATCTGGATGTTCAAATCAGACAGTGAGATGCATACGTACATCTCTCTTTTAATAAATGGTTGCTCATTGTGTTTCACCACATTACGTAGCGTCTGCTTTAGAAGACTGGCACTTTGCACCTATCATAACATTACTGGGGGCAAGATTTCGGATACAGTTTAGTGCATGACTGGAACAAAGCAGCATAACAAGATTCAAGGACTGGAAGCTGAAGTTAGAATATATCCAGGCAAAGAGAAATAAGCAAAATGTGAGGTGTGTTTAACCACAGCCCAAGGTAAAGTATGCCAGGTGTTACCCTCTTTCATTTGAGGTTTTTCAATCTAGGTTGGGTGCCTTTTACAAAAGATCTGTTTTTCTTTAGAGCTCTAGCAGAAAATGGCAAAAGAATATTTAAGAGAGAATCCAAGTTACATTTTTAAAAGCATCAGAAACGTCCTAGCTGAACTCGAGCATTGCACCAGTCAGAGCTCTAGCATTTTGAGGCCAGAATCCAAAAGGACACAGGCATGATGTCAAGGTCTGCAGTACGTAAAAAATACTGTTCAAAGACTAAAATTCACACTACTTAGTTACACGTTGCACAAGGATTCGCACTTCAGTACGCTGAATAAGTGATACTTAAATGTTGCTGAAGTCAAGAGCACACGTATCAAACTGCCACCCTCTTGGACGTAGGTCTATATCTTGGGATTGCAGAAAAGAACATTAGGGAAATCAAAATTCAGGTTGAAGCCTTCTGCACTTAGCAGCTGCCATGCCCATCCTGATTTCTCTCTTCTGTACAACAGTACACGAATTAAAAAAAAAAACCAAAGTCATTCCGTAGCCAAGAACCTAGGAGCTGTAAGGTCAGAAGAAGAGCAAAGAGGACAAAGACTCATTTGTTTGGTGCCAGGGAGTCGACAGACAAGAATCAGATCTGCATACCAATTTCTACCTCCTTGGGGGAACTTTATTACTTCGAAGATATGCCACGCTGAATCATAAGAGACACAGTTCAATATTTTTCTCAATGTTTCCTCAAACACATTTCACAAAGAATGTTCTTTTGTATTCAGTGCTCCCCTGAGTTATGGCTTAAAGATGAAAACCTGATGAATGCCTGACTTAAAGCTAAAGTTAAGCCTCCTTGTTCGTCACTTTTCTTTCATAATTTAACCAATATGCCATTTTTCTCCTGTTGGAAAATCTTCTCATTGACAAAATACCAAGACCAAAAAACGCTCACTAACACTTGCCGTATCTCCCCTTACTAGTTCCTAAAGTTCTGTGTAAAATTTCATGTTATCCTTCAGTTTTCCCAGCTTAGAACTGCTTTGGTGTTTCTCCTCCCTCTTTTTAGGTTGTTTATCCCAGACCTCCATGCCATCCAGTTGGAGGGTGTTTCCCCTCGCTGCTCTTTCTTTATGGGAGCTCATTCATGATGCTTTCTGCTACTATACAAAAGTAACCTGACCAATACCAGCAATAGTTTATTCTCACCTCTTCCTCCCAGGAGAGGTATATGATTCAAGGATCGTCTTATTTTAAATCAATAACAACAACAACAAAATCCTTGCTCTTGGAATAGAGGGAGAGTTAAAGATGAAAACAGCTTTGGCAGCATTCAGGCTGTCGGCAACCTTCCTGTTGCTGCTCTTTGGTCTCCAGCCACATCAGCGGTGGTGGTCATCCCTCACATCTGTTCCTCACTATGTTCCCACAACCTGGAAAGCAGCTTTACATTTCCTGTGTCATTTCAGGAAACGCACAACTCGGTTTTACAGTTACTTTTCCACTGGAATTGTACCAACCCTCACAAGAATTGATACCAACCGCTGCACTAGTCTATCATCCTGATTTTGGAGGCCAAAATCTTCATTGGTCTCTAATTCCTACTCCTGTTACAAACCACAAATTTAATAATGAATTCCTCCATTGCTAAGCAGAATGGAGAGTGACTCTCCCACTTCGAAAGCCACAGGTAACATTACTACATACCCGAACATGTTATACTTCAGTTTTCCTTCTAAAACACTTCATCAGCAGTCTGTTGTTAGCATCCATTTTCTCCAAGGAGTTCAAGCTTATAATCAGCATATTTAGCACCTGCACAGCTTTTGTCGCTGCAGCAACCCCTGTTCTCTCATTCCCCACCCCATACTTACTTTAATCACAAGTTTTACTAATACGTACAGGCTTCTCTCACAGTTATCTCTTCATTACCAAAGTCTTTCACTGCATCCATTCATTACAGACTTTGCTAGCCCAGCATAGGCCCAAGGAAGATTTGTACCATTGATCAAGATTCAAATCTGGAAAGCCAAGTGACTACAGTACGTGGAGGAAAGAAAGGAAGAAAGATGTTCTTTTGCTAATGTTTCGGATCTCCATGAACTTTCATGGAGGTTTTAATGGCAATGCAGGTGAGCTGGAATGGGGCAACAATAACTTAAACAGGAGAAACTGAAGAATTTCTGTTTGTAACTAGGCAATAAAGACTAATTTTTATTTGCACCTATTGTTAGCCTGATCTTCACCCACTACCGTGTCTAGAGTGCATTATTTCTATGCTCTGGTCCCAGTGGGCCAGATCACAGATATGCACCAGATGTAAAAAGTGGTGAAGGAGGAATCCTATTCACTCACCAGATGGAGCCTGTGAACACACAGTCCCAGTATGCTCCCAGTGAGAACCACAGCTTTTGTGAGAGCCCAGACGTAAGCTCTGACCTACAAAAACCCACATGAAATAAGATCTGCATACTTGAGAGTTTGCTTGGTTCCCTAAGCACAGCAGAGCTGACTGGATTTGCCCTGCCAAAACTAGCATATTTCTGGTAAGGGCTGATGAAGGGCCCCCACAACCTCGCGAGCCTTCCTTCCCCGGTGTCAGAAATGCACCAAGTCTAACTGCCTGCAGCAAGCAAAGCCAACCTTTTTGAGCCAGTGTTCACTCAAGGCTGGAGCCTGACGTTTCTTTGGGGAAACAAAGATCTGAGAAGTTCTCAGTGACACGAATGTGTCAAATAGCTTTCTAACACAGGAGCGCAGATGCTGCTATTTCTGTCTTATAGCCTTAGACGGTAGCCAAGATTTTTCCAAGGCTGAGCAGGGATTTGGGATGCCTCTGTTTTGGAAGACCTCTTAAAGAAATGCAATCTTAAGAAAGGAAGTGGTAAGCACTCCTTTCACAGGGAGGCAACAACATTCGTCTCAACACACCCGGGAGGGATCCCAGAAGCCAGGGCACTTTGTTTTGTATTTTAAATGGTACTGATAGATGGCAAAACTTGGATATATAGATCCGTACCCTGAATGAAAATATTCTAAGAACATCATTTCGTCTTTCCATCACTTTAAAGGATTAGCTTTCTAGGAAAAATACTGATATATTTGATAAAAAAAGACAGTTACTTCACAATAATTTACTGATATTTTATGGGGAATATCCCTTCAGTTAGCCTAACTGCTCCAGATCCAAGCATAACTGCAAGGAAAATTTACTTAAATATTAATTGAGTACTTCATATAGCACATTACTGTGTTAAACATCCCTCATGTTTTTTTAACATTTTCAGAGATGCATAGTCTAAGAGAGTACAATTAGCTTAATGAGATTTAAATTACACTAATGGACATCATTAGGAGAAAAAGGTTATAAAGTCTTAAGCAGTTGTTCAAAGGCTCACGTTAACATAAGGAGACAAGGCTCCCAAGGCTCTCCATAGTCAATGAAGAGAAATAGGTTCCTGTAGAGAGCAAGCGTCAGTCCAGGACCCTAATTCAGATGTTCTGATTCAGCGTCCGAGGATCACGTCTCTCACCCCCAACTCTGAATGAAGCCTGAAGAGGCCACCTTTCCAGAAAGAAAACAGTCTTTGTTATTGCCCAAAATCCTCCATAACTACTTATATATTTTAGATCCTTCACTATTTTTTCAAAACCTGGTGTGGAAAGAGGCATTGTGATGAACTGGATGAAATACATAAAACAGTAGCAGCCAAAGCAATTAAAAATGCCGTTTCCCATATTTCATAAGTAGACTGTGAGCCTTGTGAGATCCAATAATGGAGCTCCTGGTAAAACAAAAGACTGAGTCTTGAGCCCGATTGCTTCTTGAATCTATCTGTATAAAGTAATAAAGTGAGCTCATTATACCCAGTCAATAACAGGATTAGCAAAAATCAGGCAGAGAACAGGAATCACAATACTGAACTCAAAGTCTTCCCTTACATTCTGAGTTATTTTAAGAAGGTAAAGATTTTTTTTTTCCTCCTATTTTCTCTTCTTTATAGCCATTATGGAACATTTCAAAAGTGAGTAGGGAATTGTTTTAATGATTGAGAGGTTTGATAAGCCGTTTTACAATGGGGAATTTACTACTATATAGAAAACAAATCATGACAAATATTGTAAATGGATGCAGTTTGATATGTAAAGCTCCAACATCATATGATTATACATTTATTAGCACTTGAAGTCTCCTAATTTCACATAGAATATAGTATCTTGTGGCTATAAATGGCAGCTGTGAAGGGTTAAACATTCCCATCTTTCTTTCTCAGTGGCAGCCTTTTACTCCCCTCTGAACTTCATCCAATGACCAAGAGCACTCTGTGGATTAGGTATTACTGTTTTATACTCCTCTTTGGGATATGGCATTTTTGAACCCTTGTTCCACATTTTTTGTTTGTTTATTTTTTTCTTTTTTCCCCATGGTTTGGCTTGCAGTCTGCTGCCTTCTACCAAGGCAAAGACAAAAGCTCTCAGTACCGTCTCATCTGTCATTCATCAGACACATCCAAAAAGCCTCATTACTGCATTGATGAATGTTTCTTCTGCACAGCCCTTCTTCTGACCATCACATTGCTGGCAAGAATTTGCAAGCAACTGGTCAATATTACATTTTAAAGGCCAATATATCGCCTTTCTCCATTTAGCAAGATGGAAATTGGTATCTCTTCCTTGGTACTGCTTAGATCTTTACAACCCAGTCTGTACTCTGCTATCTTTTGACTGAGAAAGCGAGGGATCTTCCTGTCCTCTCCTCCATTGGTAGTGCTGCCTCTGAACTTTCCTAGGGCTCCCTCCCAGCTGATGTCCTCTTATGAACTTGGCATACCCAAATCCAGTACGAATGCAAATGTCTTTCTGCAGCTATTCTAGTAGCTTGTGTGTTTGCTCAGTTAGTCCATATTCTCTTCCTTGCCTTCCAACACCAGACCTAGTTCCTAAAAACAATGAGCTTAAACAGCTTAATTTTTGAAGGGAGCTGTCATAACCCTGAAATCTTTTCTTCTTTTTTCCTCCCTGCCCCCCCCGCCTTTTTTTTTTTTTTTTTAAACAGCACATGAGGCTTGATGCTTAGGATCCCACTAATATCAGGCTTTGTATCATGTTAAAAGTGTTGCTACAGCAAGGCTTGCCTATAAATGAAAAAACAAGGCTTATATTGGTCTTTGTTTGGTTTGGGATTTTTGTTGTTGTTTGTTCATTTGGTTTTGTACTTATTTTTGGTTTTGATTATTAAAAGAAGCAATCTAATTGGAAAAACAGACAAGCCTTTTGGCATTCTTGGTATCAAAGGACATGACCCTGCCATCTGTCTGCTTAGTAATATCCAATTATTTCTTCAGTTTATTAGCTTATTGTTTATTAGCTTGTTTCTCAGACTGATAACCCCTTAACTGATAAGAAGGACAGAAGTTGTTATAGAGAAGCACGTCCACATAAACCAAACAAACTGAGTTAATCATCATCACAAGAATTTGTTTAAACTAACTCCAGCTTAAACCCCAGTGTGTTAGAAATAAGATTAGGAGCAGGCAAGATGCCACAGCATCTTTAGAAACAGCTCCAAAACCCCTTTTCATCTTCACGTATCCTTATTAAATATGTATTGCGCACATAATCTGACAAATCTGGAGTAATTAATTGGTTAAGATAAGTGCATTAGCTTGTGTCACAGTAATATTAAATTATGTTTACTTAATTACAGCAATAATCTTTAATTTAAAAATATTGCACAATATCTTGTATATTACCACGTTTCTTCATGTATTCAAAAATGACCACAGTATAAACAAGCTGGTCCTTTGGAAAAGTTATCTGCATTCCAGACCTGTCACTTCATAGTATCTCTTATTCTATTCCCTAATTAATAAATCAGAGATTAATTATTTAATCAGACATTAGCCATGTCAAGGGAAACTTACTTTAGCCATGTATTCCGTGTCACAACAATATTAAGCCTCTGCTTTTGTTAACCTTGTAAAGACTTTTGGTTAAAATCAGCAAGCTGTGAACAACTTCTTGTTTCTCCCCTGTAAATTCGCCTTTCTCCTGAGATAAACAGTTATAATTCGTTCATCAAATGTTTTGCCAGTTTTCAATTACACATCCCAACCTCCAGTGAGGAAGATTAGCCTCATGAAACGTAAAGAAACAATCCCTTTTTCACATATTTCCCCACATCAACCTGAAGCTACAACTATAAGATCATCCTTTGGTTTCTTCTTGATAAGAAGAAAATCTACACGCTCCAAGTTTCAATACTATTCTGGTTTAAATCGCTATGTGATTTTCTCCAATATCTGTCATTTCTGTATCATTTTTATATCACAAAGGATGAACAGGAAAAAAAAAACAACCAAGAAATACACACAGACAACACTACCATGGAGACATCTCCAGGATGTGAGAAATCTGAATTGCTCTCCTGACCCAAGGTGCCTGCGTCTGTCTTGGGTGTTAGAGCCGATAACGTGCCAGAGATGTTCAATTAAAAGAAACCGGAAGGGACTTTAACTGAAAAAGGCCTGGATGAGTCTGGAAAGGCTGACTTTAGACTATCGCTAGAGCGCAGATCTAAAACTTCAATAGGAGGTGAGAAACCCTTGCAGCACTTGCATAGCATGTTTGGCAAAGCTGGCAATCACAATAGGGTATTGCTGTGCACACAAATTCACTTAAAAGAACAGGGAAAATGCAGAAGTAAGAACATGGGAGACAAAACATAATGTGGGACCCAAAAAGCACCACTTGGAAAGCTTGCCATTTTTCCAGGCTTCAAAACAGAAGATTAATAGAACAGAAGAGCATTTGCAACAGAAACAGCAATATTTTTTCAACTGAAGAAATGCAAGTTTCCAAAATGCTGTTTCTGGCTCAAATCACTACCTTTTTATTGGCAACACTCTGAAGCTGTAAAATGGGGAGAATTTTACCAGTGTCAGAAGTTGCACAAGTGCAAAGAACAAAAAGATACAGTATTCTTCAAGCTTGCAGTGCCACAACAGTTTAGTGAAGAGATTCCCCATAAACAGAAAAGAAAACAACTTTGAGTCCCAAAATGCATCACGTTATCTGGAGGTCTATCAAGATGTTAACCTGAAAGCCAGAAAACAGACATAAATTGTCCCAGAAGTCAGCTGTCGTATTTCAATTCGATTACGAAGGAAGTATGAGAATCAGGTATTCGAGAACACAAGCATGAGAGATTGTGTTCTTTTCAGTGGCAATTCTGAACCTTCAGCCAAACACATCCTAGATGCAGACATTTGTTAGTCTGAGAGCCACTACTGAAGGAATTCATACTTCCACAGTGGATGTAAGACTTCAAGCACATTTTATTTTGTAGTTATTTGGAGGATGAGCTGTTCTTGAATTAGATCTAGTTCCTACTGAGACAAGAGACTTTTTGTCCGTATGGCACCAAGCACAAAGAGGGTCCCAGAAGGACTAAACCCAAGTAAGCACTGAAGAGGCCAATGTCAACGGAGCACCTGTACATAGGTGGAACCATTCTCATTAGAGGTTTGTTTGAACAGATATCTTCAGAAAATGGTTTGAGCACTGTTAATTGTCTAGAGGGTCTTTAGAGCTCTAGATTTTCTATTCATTGAAACATAATCCCCATTTTTAAAAAGGGAAAGAAGGAGGAACCAGTCAGTCCCACCTCCGTGCCTGGTACGATTATGGAGCAGATCCTCCTGGAGGCACTGCTGAGGCAGAAGAATAACAAAGAGGTGACTGGGTACAATCAACATGGCTTCACCAAGGGCAAATCCTGTCTGACAAACCTGGTGGCCTTCTATGAGAAGGTCACAACATCAACAGACAAGCGGAGAGCAACTGACATCATTTACCTGGACCCGAGCAAAGCCTTTGACACTGTCCCGCACGACAACCTGGTCTCCAAGCTGGTAAAATACAGGACTGATGGACTGACAATTCAGTGGATAAAGAACTGGCTTGATGGACACACCCAAAGAGTGGCTGTCAATGGGTCCATGTCCAAGTGGAGGCCACTGACAAGCGGAGTCCCTCAAGGATCAGTACTGGGACTGGTCTTGTTTGACATCTTTGTCAGCGACATGGACAGTGGCATAGAGTGCACCCTCAGCAAGTTTGCCAACGACACCATGGCATGGTCAACATGCTGGAGGCAAGGGATGGGAAGGGATGCCATCCAGAGGGACCTTGACAGGCTGGAGAGGTGGGCCCATGCCAACCTCATGAAGTTCAACAAGACCAAGTACAAGGTCCTCCATCTGGGGCGGGGCAATCCCAAGCACCGATATAGGCTGGGCAGCGACTGGCTTGAGAGCAGCCCTGAGGAGAAGGCCTTGGGGGTGCTGGTGGACGAGAGGCTCAACATGAGCTGTCAGTGTGCACTTGCAGCCTAGAAAGCCAATCGTATCCTGGGCTGCATCAGGAGAAGCGTGTCCAGCAGGTCAAGGGAGGTGATTCTTCCCCTCTACTCCACTCTCGTGAGATCCCACCTGGAGTACTGCGTCCAGTTCTGGAGCCCCTACTACAAGATAGGCATGGACGTGCTGGAACGTGTCCAGAGAAGGGCCACAAGGATGATCAGAGGGCTGGAGCACCTCTTCTATGAAGACAAACTGAGAGAGTCGGGGTTGTTCAGTCTGGAGAAAAGAAGGCTCCGAAGAGACCTTATAGTGGCCTGCCAGTATCTTAAGGGGGCCTACAAGAAAGCTGGTGAGGGACTTTTTAGGATGTCGGGTGATGGTAGGACCAAAGGGAATGGGTTAAACCTAGAGATGGGTCAATTCAGACTAGACGTTAGGAAGAAGTTCTTCACCAGGAGGGTGGTGAGACACTGGAACAGGTTGCCCAGAGAGGTGGTGGAAGCCCCATCCCTGGAAGTTTTTAAGGCCAGGCTGGATGGGGCTTTGAGCAACCTGATCTAGTGGAAGGTGTCCCTACCCAGGGCAGGGGGGTTGGAACTAGGTGATCTTTAAGGTCCCTTCCAACCCTAACAATTCTATGATTCTATGATTGAGTACAAAGTCAACGTTCATTCTTTCCCCAGGGTCACACCAGCAACTTCTTGGACCATGCTTATTTTTATCTACTGGACCAGAAACCAGAAGATCTCTCTTTAAAACAGAGCCAAGCCTGGGAAGGGTTGGACTCCAATATGAGAGTCAGAGGTGGCTCCATACATACAGGGTCTAGAGGGAGACATAAGGCACGTGAGGTGGCAGAGGCAAGGTCATCTTCATGTGAGATGAGACCCAAGAAAAGGACATGGGACTTTAGCTGCCCAGCTTGAGAGAACTCTTCCCTCATTGTCTTTTAGCACTAAGATAATTCCAGGGACATTCCAGGAACATGAAGACTTTTTGGCTAACCAAGATAGCAATCGAATGCAAACGTTCACATTAGGGAGTGTAAGTGACAGAGCTGCTAACTGGCAGTTCCCTGTAGCTTGTTATGCTAACAGGAGTTCAGCTATTGCTATAACAAGGATAGCATTACTGACAGATCCCACACACACAGGATACTGAAATATTGACCCCTGTGAAGTTGGTGGGTGTCTGTCATTAAGTTAAGTGGGGACGTGACTCCGTCAAAACTTGCTAATGTTTCTTTTTTTATTCCCCACGCACATGCATATGCACCCCTTCCTTCCATATAATCAAGTCTCAACAAAACCATCCTTTTCTGGATCAGTCACGCGTAGAGTACTGAGAGGAAGAAGTTTCCTTCAGCAACCCGTTTCCTATGTAGGGCTTACAGAAATAGGGTAGCCCAGCCTCTTCAGATAGCAGTATATACATCCCCAAGGTCTGCTGAAGGGCTTTTCAGGTAGCTGAAGAAAACTCCTAAACAAGCTGCAGTCTCCTCTACCACTTGGGGCAGGTAATGTGCACAGAGACAAGGAAGGACTCCAGCATGCCGAGCAGGTGATAGGACTGGGCCATCTTGCAGGAGAAAGTTCTCTGTGTCAGGCTCCGTTAATCCAAAGGTGCTGTCTGTGGTGTATATCTGCTGGTAGCATCGCTCTTCCTACTTCTCAAACCATACCATCAAAGTTATGACAATCACACACAATTGCTGACAGGCAGAAGAGAAGCTGTAACATCAGGTCACAAATCCACAAGACATAAAGTTAGCACCAGGGGAATGTGGAATATCTAGGTTAGGGCAGTTAGGTTTGTGGCCTAACAGGTCTCTCTGGGTGCTCCAGGTAGTGCCCAATTTCATTGCTCCTTTCCCCTCCCCTGAAGCCACCTACACATTGTATCTCCCTACCAGGGTTCTTGGGTTTGCTCCAGGAGCTGCTGCTCCTCCCAGTAACACCTGGCATGCCCTTAGCAGCACAAGCACTGACTTTCTCAGCACACCCTCTGGGTAGGTCCACAATGCAAACAGCAAAGCAAAGCTCTCTGCATTTGCGAAAACATATGCATTTTCCACTGTTGGCTCTGTCTGGACTGCTACAAGGAACCAGTTAAGAAAGACACGAAAGTACCCCCCACCACAGCAGAGAAACATGGGTAAACTTCTGCTCATTGTACCTGCGTGAGCTACTCTCTGCTCTTTGTGCCTTTAATCTAAACCTTGGATA
Organism: Chroicocephalus ridibundus; assembly: GCF_963924245.1. Taxonomy (NCBI): domain Eukaryota; kingdom Metazoa; phylum Chordata; class Aves; order Charadriiformes; family Laridae; genus Chroicocephalus; species Chroicocephalus ridibundus. Next base: position 64,978,857 of record NC_086287.1, read on the forward strand.
AAAGCAACATGCAGAAAAAATTCCCTCCTGTTCAGGCAATGCTGCAATCAGCAGTTCTGAAGCATTTGAAATCGGTGGGGGGAAAAAAGGGATGTTTTTATTTCTGTCATTCCCATGCTGACGGATGCCAGAAAGGCCATCCCAGAAGTCTAGTCAAGTCAAAGTGGACTAATAAATTTTAAAAACAACTCCAAAGCCAGCATCCCAAAGCTGAGCTGGAGACAGCAGCCCTCTAAAACTACTTTGTACTTATGTATAAACCACTGTTCATACCACAGGAAGTTGCTACAGAAAAGCATAGCATTTTTGTTTGGCACATTCCAGGAGGAGCCTTTATTATTGACACGGTGGCCATTATTATGTGAACCATATAGAGAAATGGCTGAAATATTACACAATTACAATAGTAAGGCAATGAGTGATTCAAGTAGCCTGTTGCGAGACCAGATCAGATCCTGAGCAGCAATCTGGTAAAACACTAATCTTCTATTTCGAAAACTGAACTCAAGCCCAGATCCTCCCATGCTCAGGCAACAGGTAAATCAACTTCCCTTCCCCCGACCTCTGCAAGGGACCTGCTTGTAGAGTATTGTACTCATCACTAAATCTGATCTTCTGCCTTTTGAACTCAAAAGGGAAGCTTTAGGTTACTTACAGTCTCTGTATCATATCAGTTCTAATAAAGAAGAGCAGAAGCAGGCAACTGAATATCAGATTTTATCATCCTGCACCTTTCCAACAGTATGACACAGACGGCATAGCACTAGAGGTTATTACCAAACATGTCAGATAATATGAGGGGAGGAAGTCTCTCACCTATGGAATTTAAACTTATTACATCTCTAAATGCAAGGCACAACTATTTTTATAGCTCTATATGTTTTCAACAAAAAAAAAAATATCACTTTTCACTTGCCAGAAAAATCAATTTAAGAACACAGCAGCACCCAAACTGTCTGCTTGTGAGCAGACCAGGGTCCTGTGCTGTTTCTTCTCTGATCTCAAAGAGATTTTATCATCCCCAAAGCACATCCTGTAAAGGAGTTCAATCCACCTACAATAGACTGGCTTTGTTAACACAAGCTAAGGATTCACAAAAACTGCCAATTTTTCTCTAGACATGGTCCCAAAGCATATGCTTTTTGACAGCAATGTCTCCTCTACTCCAGCAGTGATTTAATTCTCATATTTCAAATTCAAACCTCATCATTCATTCAATTTTGGAAGACAAACGTTTCTCAGCCACAACTGCCCATTTTTTGCCTTCACTTCCAAACAGAATTAAACTTACACAACAGATGCCACTTGGCAGTGTGTGTACATACATAATTCTCAAAAAACATTTTGAACCCCTCGGCCAATTTGTTACAGGAGTAAGAGATCTCAAAACGTATTATGATTCCTACAGTTTCAATAGTAACATGTTTCAGTAACAGAGAAGAAAGATCCCAAAACAGTACTGCCTCAACATGATCTCCCTTCTTATTAGACACCAGGAAACTGAGGGCGACACCCTGATTTTGTGGAATATCATAAATATTTCCTGAAAAATGAAAAACTTCACCTGCTGTTTCTATCTTCTTAGTCACTAAAATACTCTCCATAAGACAGCAGGCTTTAAGGTATAGTCATAAGGAGCAAGGGGGAAGCTATCTATCCGTCTGTCCATCGGAAGTCAATTATTTCCTTTCATTACTATTGTGGTTCTTTACCTCTGATACTTTACCCACACCAGAGGCATACTGACGCTACAATTGATAAAAAATCACTGGGCATCCATTTGAATCATCACTATATTTGGAGATCAACATAGCGAAAAGTTCACCTTCTGGAGGACAGAAATTTTTTCATCGCTGTCTGCATGTTAACCAGACCATGTCCAGCTGGATTCGGTCTTGCTGTCCTAAAACCCAGAGCTTCTCCACTGCTAGATCATAACCTAAATGAAACTAGTTCCCTTTCTGCTGTGGACCTCTGAAGTTTTCTCAGTTCTGATGCCACCCAGAAGGCGGCAAGTTGTGCAGGCAGAGTAATCTGTGTAAGATAAAACCTGACATTGACTGGAGCACAAACCCAAATCCGGAGATCTTCCTCTGCCCCACTGGTGCCCAGACTTCCCTCTGAAACCACACAATAATTTGGGATCGTTCCCATTGATATTTAATACTGCATGAATGGGACAATTTCACCATAAGTTAGTAAGAGGTCTAACTCAAAATAGCCCTTTATCTCTGTATTTCCCCTTCCTGCCATTTTGAAGAAACAGGTATAAATTTCTCTTTGACAGGAGATGTAAGAAAGCAAAGGTGAGTACCTCCTGGACACTAGCTCTAATTACAGACCTATTTGAAAAGGTAGGACTGGTGTTATCAATGCGTCTACACATACAGAAGGAAAATGCTTTTTCTTCTACTGACATCACACCACATTCAATATTTTGACTCCTGAGCAGATACTGGCATCTATTTGCATCCCAGAGTAAAATCCCAGCCTTCCTGAGAGCAGCAAGGTGTTTGTGGCAAGGAACACTAAGGAGGGGGATGTGCTTTGCTTTAGACTGCACTTCATACAACTCCAAGCACACAGAAGGCAAGCACTGCTCACCACTGCTCTCAATCCAAGAGCCAAAGGGCATCAAATGAACCTTGCCAGCATCAGGCTCTAAAGCAAACAAACAGAAGCAGTTATCAAAACAGCTTAAAATTAAGCTCTCTAATCCCCTGCTGCTGGAGGTACACACATCAGAAGCATCCACAGAGTTCAAAAGCTGCTAGAATATTTCATGGAAGGAAAATCCACCCTGGCCTACTAAAGATGAAGACATCACTGGTGGCTAAAAGGACAGTAAGGACCCAGGACAACTTTCCCCTGAGCACCTGCTGCCAGAGGCAGGATGGCGAACCAGACAGGCCTTTGGTCCAGGAAATCCACCCTCCTCTTCTTTCCTTGGCTTTTTGGTTTTAAGTTACTGATTCCTTTCCTGGTTGGATATGGAGGATGTGGTAATACATGCTCAGTTACCTGCCTCAGCTGCTGACTAGGCAACAGGACACTCCAAGTCAGCCATCACACTGACGACCTCAAGCCCTTGAAAAGGACATTTAGGGCTGGGTTTTAAAGGTCGCCCCCTACAAGCAATCAGAAGAAATGGATGTGCCCAAATACCTTTCCACACACTGGTCTCAACCATTGATTCTGCTGCTTGCTAATAATATTTGCAAGCCACGGTAACCTCCTCTAACATACCAAAGTAGCTTGGTGGTGCCTTTTGTCAAAGAAAGGTATTTGGGGTCCATCTAGGCTTGTAAGTTGCGCTGCACTATTGCATCAGCAGCCTGAATAAACATTAAAATTGCTCCTATTTCCCACTGGATTAATTGCTACTCTGGCCATAAGTCAGTGAAATAGAATGTCAGAGCTGAAACATGTAGTTTTCACAGCTAAAAACAGGCAGGCAGGAGTGGGGAAAGGCAGCAAGTTTGTCTTGACAAAGCAACAAAAGACCACAAAAACTGCCAGGACAGAGAGAGACAGGCAGCCTGGCTGCAACAGGTTGTCACTTACAGAGACTGCTGTGACACTAAAGCCACACTCCCTCCTTGTCCCTCCAGCACGAATACCAAGATACAGCCAAACCCTGTGCTGGAACGCACCAGTTCCCAGAGGATGATCTGCTACAGCTTCATTTCAGGTTGGGTATGACACACTGGTATGGACGTGCATGTAGCAGACAGTCCCTACAGAGGTTCTTGTTAACTCACATCCAAGCTTTGACATGAGGCAGGATGCGTATTTTGAAGGGCCAAACTGTGTTAACATGGGCCAAGAATACACTGCGATTTGCACCGTTAACTGTTTCAGCATGAAGCACTGCCTTGCTTTCTCTGCGACAACCTCCTGGCTTTTCAAATAAACAGTCTCCCCCGTCAGAAGCTGGAATTAATCTGCTAAGATAAAGCCTAACCAGGAATAAAGGCAAACAATTAAATGACTTGTGAATTCAGGTATTGTCTGTCAATTGGATCCAGACACAAATTCACTGGAGAAACTAGGGCTTCTCCTCCACAATGCCAAGTTGAGCTCCCATATTTGGAAAACAAACGCTACTGCAAAGTGTAGAAATAATATCAAATGGAGAGCTGCAAATAACCTCATTGGGCTTAAAAATATGGCACCTAAAACTGGAAGCAAAAACGTTACATCCAGTTCCTGACAAACATTTCCATAGCCCGTCACTGGACTGAACAGACCTTGCATAAGGACTACGTTGCTTAGAGAAGTCCCATCCTCTGGTTTACGCCTCTCATGGATGGCCACTTCTTCCCAAACCAGAAGACAGGATATGGGAGGGCATCGAGAGGCAAGAAACCATGTAATAGGTTTCTGTATTCAAACGCATGGTTTCTGTAATGCTGCTTAGCAGAATATCCCAGACTAAATACCACCAGCACTGAGCTTTGTCTGACGCCAGTCCGTATTCACTGGATACAGATCTGTTTTATTTTTCTAAAAAGGTACACAACTAAAACAGTGCTCCTTTCCTGTTCTGTTTGATGTTGTTCAAATATTTATAACATTCCTGAGAAAAACCACATACCAATAGTATACGTTCTTTAGATTTCCACAGTGACAAGAGATTTTCAGATGCAGGAAATGTCTTCTATATCTAGGGCCTTTTTTCCCCCCCTTTAATATAAGCACGGTGCCTTCAAGTCCTCTCTCTTAATGAAGCCTATTATTATGTAAGGTATTTCAGGCTGAATGAACAATAAATCATTTCATTGTACTTTTTCTTAAATATTATATCTGGATATCCAAAAACCGAACTAGTTAGTAATGCTCTTGGCAGATAAATTTTTATGCTATTATGAAATAAAAGCAAATTGATCTAGGATTAAGGTACTAGCCTACATTTCTTTTAAAGTCTTAATTACAAGTTCATTGATTTTTCTATAATGATATGGAACTGTACAATAAAAAGGTTTTGCAAGCAATACACTCCCGGTATTTGCAGCAGCAATAAGAAATGCAACTGTGATGCATCCTCCATTATGCCAAGTGGAAATTAATATATGAGGTCTTTTTACATAAAACATTTAAAATAAAGGTAAGTGAAAGGTGGGCAAGAGCAAAAAAGATCATTATGCCTGTTTTATGAGCAAAAACCTGACACTAAAAGTTTAGACCCAGGTCATCTTCTGTATCTCACCAAATCTAAATCATCTCTCCTCAGTTTCAAAGCCACCCGCGTTGTTGCTCTTCTTATTATCTCTCAGATTAATCAAAAAGCAAGAAATACCCAGGAGCCAGTCTACAGTGGTTATGATTTCAAACCCCAGCACCACTTACATCCTCCACCATGCTCCCTCCCACATTGCTAACAGATGCTCCCTGTAGAGAACCACTTTGGACCTCTCCTCCCTCTTTCTCCATGCTGCATCACCTGGGGAGGGTTACAGAAAACAGCCACGAGCACTTGCAAATTGCCTTTCTGTAGCCAGTCAGCATCTCAGCTCCGTCCACAGAGACTTCGAGGCAGGAATGTTCTTTTTGCTCCGTGTTGTAGCAAGAAGTGAGACACATTATCAAGTTTAGTGTCCATCCAAGTTTGGTAATGAGCCCTTTTTACCTCCTCGGTCTGCGGTAAAGCAACATGAAGGAAGTTTATACTCGCAGACAAAAGTTCCTTCTCTAATTCACAGCATGTTTAGCAAGGGAAGATAGATATGCATTGTACCTTTTTTCTCTGTCCATCAACTTGATGACTCAGCCTGGCAGTCCCACAAAAAGCATCTCAGACTAAAAGCTAATGCAGTAGCAGAGAGCTTTGTGCTCGCTTGCAATTTATACTATTTATCATATGAACTTGCCAAAGTTCTGGCTCTCAGGGAGTCTTCAGGTGTATGTTCACATTCATATGAGTCAATATTGGGTTCCTAAAGGAGAAGTCTTGTCCAACCCACCAAAGTGGTGCATAGGTGCACCAGTTGCTTTGGTTGCTCTGTACATTTTCCAAGCCTAGCAGCTACTTCCTCAAACTTTGTGTTTTAAAACAGTAAAACTTGCATAACTTTCTACATGCAGGATTGGGATAGGTTTGAGGATGACCTAGCACGTACTGAGGGTTTTTTTAATAACATATGCATCTTCTCTCCCAGAATTATACATAGCCTATACAGCAAGCAGCTGAAAAGAAGAGAGGCAAAGTCTTGGGGATTTGTATAGAATAGAACAGAAACCTGAGTCACAAACCAAGATCCAAGGCCTACTACTAATTAAACAAACAAAATAAATCTCTGGGTTTCATTTCTAGCTTTTTCTTGCATCTCATCTGAATCCAGGTGAACAAAGAAGAGATAGATGACATCTTTTATATCTTAATTGATGCAAAAAAGCTCATTAGCTTCCTTCCTCCTGAAACACTTGTGCTGTTTGAAAATAATAAGAAATTGTCCACTTGATAAATCATCAAACTGAGCATGACACTGCTCTTCTCTCGGTGATTTTGGATAATACACAAGCTATGGCAAACAGGTCTTCTGCTGAAGCTATTAGTTTATTCTCCTTCTGGACACAGTGCAAGCAGCATTCAACACTGCTCTTCTAGGTACCACGGTACTGCATGTTCCAAAATTAATTCAACCCTAGGGCCAGGCTCAGCTAAACCTTTCCCCAAATTTGCACTCAACCCAAACCCACTCACAATATGGAAAGACAGAGCTAGTGGAGGAAAGAGGTGAAGTCAGATGTCTGCAGTTGCAGAAAAAGGAAAGGAGGAGGACAAAGCAGGCACAGGCTGATGGAAAATTGTTTAAGAACAACCACTGTGGAGGATCTGGAATGGCTTCAGGCAGCGAGAAGCAAGAGCAGAACAGGTATTGTCCAACAGGCTATGTTTCCAAATCTTGCATATTGGTAATTAGGCAAAGATCGCAAACCAAAAAATGAAATACAAGTTGTCCTAGCATAGAAAAAAAAATAAATACAGTAACAAAGAATTATGACCTATGCAAATGTCCCCACCTCTGCAGACTGACATAGCCAGGAGAGACACAGACAGTCACAACACTCAGTCAATAGCACTTCACAACACAAGGGCATGAATCACTCAAGCCACTCATTGGTAGGTTGCATCCTGCCGAAATTCCTGGCTGCTGCCTGAGAATATGGTAGTGGCCAGACATTCTGTTGACACCAGGAGGGGTGAATATTGGTGAATCTGGTAATACTTCCAAGCACATACCAATTGAATCCTGTAACAACTGTCTCCTGGCTGATACGGGAACATCAGAATTACATATGAAAACATGTATTTGGTTAAATATAAATTGTATCTGGATGCCAACAAGAGCATATGCACAGTCCATGAAGGATATGAGGTTGGCACTGGTCCATTACTGTTTAACCACAGCCCACCCAAGAGAACTCACAGCAAACACAAAAGTGTGTGCGCTCAATTCCTGAACAGCTTTATTTCTGCCTCCCACATCAGCTCTTGCAAGACCTACGTCTTCATTTCTGATGATTCCCTGTTTGGTAGTGAGCAGGGGGAATCATAAATCTGCTAGTTCTCATCAACACTGGCACCCCTGTGATAGCCTCAGGTTTGGAAACACTCCTGCCATTAGGAGATGGACTCTTCATGAAATATTAAAGTGCTTGCTTAGTGCATGTGTAGTCCTCCCATACAAAATAAAAGTGCCTTAACCATTCATACCCCAGTATCTTTCAAAGCAACGCATTCGGGGAAAAATAGGATGGTACTACTGAGCACATGCTTGGCATCATTGGGCTACAAAAACTCCTTTCCTATTCCAGGTCCCATCAGTAGAAACTGGTTTGGGACAGACAGGAGTGCTTCAGTCTTACCTTCTCAAGGAGACTTAGTCTTAGAGACTAACTCAGAGAAGGAACGAATGAGTTAAGGGAAGATTCAGAGGATGCAAGTCTGACTGCTGTCAGCTGAGCTTTGCATGGGGAACGAAGGTCTCTTCAGTGACTCAAAGGACAGCAGAACCTACCTTGGGATAGGCACGTCCCTAGTGCTGACCAGTGTTTCACTAATCCAGCCACGAAACAAGCAGCCCCTGTCCATCACACATCTCTCAGCTGTATGTGGCTGCAGGTCAATTTGAGTTGCCAATTACACCACAGTACACATCTGTGCTCTCTTGCTTTTGCCAGCACAAGCACATAATTTAAGGTTGTGGTTTTCTTCTTTTGCCGATGACCTGCAGAGATGTTGGCTGCAGCACTTTGCTGCCCTGAGCCAACCCCACGTGCTCTGCCCTCCCCAGAACAAGCAAGTGGCACTGCCAATGTTCATGCGCTACAGCTGTTGGGAGCACAAGAACATTCTCTCACATGAGGGCGCATGTAGCCCAACTATTTATTTACATTAAACCTGAGCATAAGAAGTATGACTGGAAAGTCACATGAAGCAAAGAGAGCTTAAAAAAAAAAAGGGAAGGGTGGAAATTGCAGAAATCCTCAGAGCTGGTGTGGAGACAGAGCGTTTGGGCGTGCGGGTGAGGCCCATGCTATGGTTGGGTCAACACATTTCTTGCCTCTTCAGCTGTAACAGGGAACTGACAGCTCTACCTTGGAAAATGTTGACTCTAGGCTAGAAAAATTAAACAAAAACCTGACAGCTTTTGTCTAGGAAACTGTAGTTGAGATCTTCCCCTCTGTGCCTCGTGGGAAGTGCATTTCAGACCCTGCATAACTCTGACTCACATTCCTACATGGACTGGACTCCTCAGTTACACTCTCAAAATACATAAGCCTCTTCGGACTCTAGTACTTTTTGATTCATTGGTATTTCTGCAAGCGCCAGATCACAATCTCTGGACAAGAAGTTGAATGATTTTTTTCTTTTTCTTTTATTAAAATAAAGGGAAGCGGGGAGGACGGCTTTCTGCAGAAAAAGCCTCGTTTAATAAAAAACAAATTTTCTGTCAAAACAATTTGAATGGAAATATTTTAAGAGTCTTTAAGAGTAGCATGATGCACCTCTTGCCAGCAACCTTCTACCCATGCATTTATAGCAGTGCTTTGTCTGTGTTTGCTCCAATAGAGACCATTTCTCCAGCTTTCAATCCTTCAGGTCCAAGACTTAAGGCAAAATGTCCTTTTCTCTGCAGAGTGGCCACTTTCTGAAGCTTTCTGTAACTTTTATTTCCCCAGTGGCTAATTTCTAACAGTTATATCCACATTCTGCACAAAAATAATATCAGAGGTCAAGTGAGATTAAAAATAACTCCCTACCTTCCTTTTCTAGAAAGATATTTTTACCTGGATCATTTCTGAACACAGCATAGCTCCAAAAGACCATATTGGTAAAACTGAGGGGGCAGGAAGAAGCAACACAGGAGACAAGGTGGTCTTAAGCTGGCTCCAGTCTTCACAGCCAAGACCTAAAGAATCTCCACTGAGAATTTTCACCTGACTTTTAGAGAAAAATTATTTCTAGTGACGAGTCCTCCCAGGAAGATCCTGAGGGTATTGAACTTCCATAAGCATCCTCCACCCATATTCCTCGTTGACAGAGGAATGATATTTCTGTTTACAACCATTAAAAATCAATCTGAATACATTTAATATTAAAGATCACTTCTAAATATTTCTTTGAGCTGCCAGGCAACTTTTACCTCCATGCATATGCCAAACAGCAGGAAGCAGAGTTTCTTTCCCAGCTCTCAAAAAATCTCACTGGACAGCTAATTCAATTGGCATCTTCACTGTGATACAGTTAATGTCAGCAAGCTGAAAATATGAAGATATCTTGCCTGTATATAAGCACAAAGATAATCCATCTCAAGATTGTAAATGAGTCATATAATCAATTTCTGGTGAAAGAAGTGCACAACATGAGACATCTGGCATCTCATGGCTACTTCTAGGAAGCATAGCTTTGAATAAAGGTCCAGGTGGTATAAGAGATCTATCCATGCATAGAGTCAAACCTCCTCGCTTTCCTACTCCAAACACAGCAGTATTATAAAATTGGCTGAAACATGAATTTAAGGTGTCTAAAAAGAAGTGCAATTATGTTAGTACCACGTGCAAATAAGAGACCAATGGACAACACTGTGGTGTTCAAATATCGGAGTTCCTATTAAGAGAGGAGGAAAAGCCTGCCCACCTTAGCAATGGGGGTGGGAGGAAAAAAAAAATAAATAAAAATGGTTTGAGTCTGAATTCCTGCACAAAGAAGCAAGGATACAACACCCCAGGACCCTGTGCTACCCTCCATAGAAGAGACTTGAAGGCAAGAGGGAAACTGAAACTTTAGTCTTTGGCTCCTATTTTTGCTCATAGCTGGGGAAAAACTTCACATTTTTCAAGATGTCACTTGCAATAAGCTTTATTAAAGGAAAAAAAACCAAACAAAATCCACAAAACACCTAGCTGTTGCATCTTCCCCCCTGTTACTGAGAACACAGGCTACCCATTTCTCCCTACTTGCCCTGTGCTTGGGGTGCGCTAACCTTTCCTAGGACTCTGAGGCAGAGCTATAACAAAGAATGAGTCACTGATTTCTCATGGACATGCTAATTTTTACCTCAAATGGTGCTAAATTATCAGTTAGAGTGACCCATTCAATTAAATGGACTTTAATACTTACCCCCCTCCCCCCCACCCCGGCTCCATCCCTCCATTAACTACTTTACAGAGGTGCAGATTTCAGCTACCGGGTGTGGCGTGGGCGATGGGAAACATCTCTGGTCTGCGGGTGGCTATTAATACAATTTTGCATAGCACCCTAGGCACTGGAGATGGAGAAGTACACAAACACAAGGTGCTGAAAGAAAAAGCTAAATTGAGATCACCAGCTAGAGGAGAAAGACAGAAGGAATTCACTGAAGGGTGTAAAGCTCCATTATCCATCTTGTCAGGCTTGGAGAATATTTTCCCTCTGCACATTCACCCTATTTAATGCAATAAACACGTGGCACGTTCTCCAGATAACTCAGCATGTGAATCCATGCTATCTGCAAAAATTGGCTGAAGATTTTCAGATGGAAGAGATTTCTGTCAGAAAAATGCTCTTACAGAGGGATCAAGAGCGTTGCACAGGAGCATGTTGATGCCACTGAAGCTTTGACAGGCAGCAGACAGTTTCCTCAGGAGCTCTAGCTACCCAGCAGCTCTCCTGCAGACACAGCCAGCCCAGGCAGCCCACCCACCAAGCAAATTGCTGGGGCCCGAGGCAGCTGAACATTTCAGAGTTTCTGAAGGAAGCAAGAAGTTTTGAGAAGTGAGATGAATCTGTGTCTTTTCTTAACCAGACTTTTGGGGAAGGAAAAGCACACTCCTCTGCGTCCTACCAAACACTAAAGCTGGCCATGGGTTGGTATTTTCCAAAGCCTCTTAAAGTATTTGGTCATAGCAACCTCAGGGGCCTTTTAGGGGCTCAGCTGCTCAAGCATTCACACTTAAGCCCATGTTCCTGTATCACCAGAAAAGCTAAGGGCAATTAATCCAGAACAAGAATCCGTGACTAGCAAATTTTGTCCCAAAAGCAACAAACGCAGAGCAATTTATCCACTGTTAAGTGTTAGCTTCCTTTGACCAAAATATTGCTTAGAGGAATAAGAATACAGATTTTAAGATTTGGATTCAACTAGACAAAATTTAAATAGGCAAAGAAAAAGTTAGTCGTCCAGACTCCTTTCTGGCCAATGAAGACGTAGAAACTTCAAAGGTTCATCTGACTGATTTTGGATAGCTGCTATGGTGTGAAATAAATCCCCTCTTAAAAACATCCATTTCTCTCCATCAATTTAGAAGGGAATCTAGACAATAAGTCAGATCAGCTGCTTGCAATGCAGATACCTACTAGTTGAAGTTGATGAATCCCAGCTCAAAATGTCATCCCAACCTCATGCCAAAGGAAACACCACACTAGTGAGATGCTGTCTATGGCATGCATAAGTGACACAGTAAAACCCAACAAAGGGCAGCTGTTATTAGTCTGAAGCCAAATCAAGCAAGGATGTGAGAGACAGTTGAGGGCTGAGATTCTCACCCAGCTGAATGCATTGAGTGAATGCATTGAGTGCTCAGAGTGGATGCTCAAGGACGGACAAGCCTTGAAGCCACTGTCTCATGCTGCTTGCATGGCCAGCATAATTCTCAAAGACCCTCTCTTTTGCAGAAGGGTTTTCTGACAATCGCAGGCATCCTACCCAAGCCTCCACCTTCTGATTGTTCCCTCTCATCCCTACAAACATTCATCCCTTCACTTGCACTGGAGGCCCACAGCCCTCCAGCCCTTTGGCAAGAAGTGGTGGACCAAGTGTAGGTTGCTGCAAGAGCAGATGTAGGCATGTTCACTAGTAAGGAGCCACTCTGAAGAAGCCCAACTGATTGTAAGCACAGGACCATAAGTCCATGTGCTCCAGCAGCAGTGTGGCAGCCTTTCCCATCAGGGGTCCAAGTGCAGCCCTTGGGTGGCCTATTGGGTGATTGACGATGCACATAACCAGCTAAAGCCCATCTTTCTTCCCACCCCACACAAAGACTTGAGAAGGTCAACAGATCTCAAAAGATAAATACAAAATCAGTTAATGGAAAGTAGATCTCCATCAGTCCTATGAATGAGGAGAGAATGAGACGAGGCTCATGTTCTATTGAGAAAAGTCTCTTACATACCCAGCTTCAAGGCAGTGAAACCTGTTTTCTACTCCACATATTAACTCCGGGTAGTTAAAACCAGCTATGCAGTAGTTGCTTTCAAATTTTTGTTATGTAGATTTTGTTCCTCAACATTAAATTTTCAATGCAAAATATGAAAGCTGAAAAATGGCAGGAATTTCCCCAGCAACAGCCTCATTGAAAGAAAGCTATATTCTTAAAACAGTATTGATTTAACCTCTGAGGGAGCTATACATCAAAGAGAGCTGACACTCCTGACTCACTGCCAAATTGAAATGAAACTCAGCAAGCCACATAATGATAGAAGGACAAGGGCAATAAACTCCAGAGGAGTTCCTTGGCCTCCAATGGAGTCATAATCTCCATAAGACATGTCCCTGGAGAAGGAACAAACCCTGAAGGGTGCCCACCCATTAAACAAATACATATAAATACTTAAACTGAAGACTTGTGCATTTGCTTTTCATCATTGCCCATAGATAAAGTACATATGGGATACCAACAGAAGTTCTGATGCTTCAGCAGTTACCTGAAAAAGGTTGACACTGAAATACAGTCAATTTCAATCAAAATAAATAAATAAATAAATTCTACCTGAATGCAATTTAAAGGCATCACTTTGTGATGATATGCATTGCCCGTTGTAGTTCAAGCATCACAGGCAAGTACATCCAGCTCCAAGGACCTGGGGCACCATGTTCCCAGCGAGATATAGGTGTACAGATTTCTCCAAAGCATGCACTTTTACACAAACATTTTCAAAAAGAGATGATTAGAAGAAAAATCTTACTTTGAACTGGTATTTACTATACCCACTAGATAGTCACTGAACAGATGGTAAGTATACAACAGCAGTAATAACATTATCAGCAGCAGAAGTATAGAAGCAAATACCAGCAGCCCTGATACTTCAAGGCCCTTTCCAGGAATATACGCAGTCAATTTTTTAAATAATGTATTAACCATACAGACTCCCAAATGCTCCCAACAATTTATGTGCTTCAATCCTTTGTCTGGATTTTTTTTTTTTTTATTTAAAATCAAAGTTACTATTGGATCTTGGGATGTGCTTTCTAATTGCTATAAATAAATCATGAATGATTGGCTCAATGTATTTTTCCATGGCAACTCCTGCGTCACACACACCGTTACATTTTTGAAAGAGAGCTACGTTCTTTGAGAGAGAGGCAAAGATTCACGCTTAGGTTGGGCTCAGTTCAGTTTTACAGTTTCTGTTTGAGTAGAACAAGTACGAGCAATGGAACAGAATGGTTTTCAATTAATTGTAAGATAATTAGGCACCAAAGCCTATACAGTACCCTCTACCAGTGCACAGAGCTGTGTGGTAAATTCCCATACAAAACACAAGGCTCCTTGATTCTTCGTGCACAGATCCTCTGTGACTTCTTCAAATATACAGCATCACACACCAGTAAAATCCTGTTTAATTTCTGACTCACATTTAAGTAATAAGTATTAAGCTTTCTGAGATTGCTGGCAAGGAGGGGAAAGAAATTACTTTCCTGAGGTCTATGACCTGGTCCAAAACAGAAAGCTTGATTTCTGTGCCTAATAGGCTGGGCCAAGAAAAACACAAGAAGCTCCTTGCAAGGCAGGATTCGGCCCTAGTAAGATAAAACAAGTAAAATCTGGGGCACAGGATGTATTTTCCCCCCCTCAAAAAAAAGAGACAGTTCTCTACATTAAAGTCAGCCATCTACATTAGAAAGGAAAATTCCCAAAGTGCAGATTTCCAAGAACTTTCTCGAAAAAGGAGCACATGGAAATATTTAGTAATTTACAGAACCAACATCAATTTTTCATTTATGAGGTAAGATTTTTACACCAATTTAGAAGGTTTGATATCTAGAGCCTGGTAACCTTCGATTACTAACTAAAAGAAACCAAGTTTAAAGACACAGTGGTTTTTAAAACTTTCAAAAATCTCCCAAATATCTCATTTATAGCATAAACTGAGTCCTATAGCTCAGACAATACAATTCAGACGCACCTCCCGAGAGAAAAAAAAAAAGAAAATAATTTTAACATCAAAACTACAGAAGAACGTATTCCAGTTCCCGTGCAGGATGAAGCCTTCAGGAGGAACCATTCTCATCAGACTGTATCTAACCAAGAGTTCATGTGTACACCTGATCCCAGACATCTTTCCACTTTTTAAGCTTCAGCCAGAGCCTCACACGCACCTAAGTTTTCAACCTGACTCTAGACCAAACTGTGATTTGGCTTTAGTTTCAACTTATGCAGATCCACATACTGATATCTTAGAGCATGATCAAAAGCTTACATTAAATAGAATCCAGAGAAACCTATTCTGAAAATTAATTGGCAGGACTCTCTCAGTCGAGAAGCTCAAGCTCTTCCTATTTCACGGTCTTCATACCGCTTGCCTCTGAACAAAGGTTTTGACATCGGTTATTTACTCTGCATTTTCTAAGCAGTGTATATTCATGACACCCACTGCCTACGTTACACACTTTAATTCCCATTTATTCAGCAGCATTCATGTTTACATTCCGTAACTTGCAGGAGACGACACAGACATTTGTTAAACAGCCATTTGTGGAGTAAAATTTACAGTGATGTGCAAGCAGGTTCCGTTATTTCCAGTTCATAGTGAGCATAACGAGAGCAGGGTGAATTATCCATGCTGGGTAAAAATTGTGCCTAAATATTTTCCTAGGAGGAAGCTGAGTTTTCACTCATATGAACACCTGTTATTTTCTGTTTCCCAGAGAAAAGGTTGAGCTACTATTGAATATTTTAGTCAAAACTTTCATTTTAAGTTTTTCCTTTTGTTCAATGAAGAAATCTGCACTTTCCACGTGCATCTGTTTTCCTCAACTGTTTCCAGAAGGTAAAAACAAAGATAAATATATACCTCTGCAAAACTGCACTGGACGGTACGTTTCTTGGTGTTATCAGTTAAAAAAAAAAGAGAAAGCATCCTATTTTATAGGAGAAATTTTTTTTTCATTATAATAACCTACCTGATTTCAAGAAGAACCGAAATGCTGGAGTCTCACAACTGTTCAGTCTAAACTATGCCCAATTAACCATGCAGTTCCAGAGACGGGTAAACGTGAGATTTTGCATGGATTATATAAACTCTCTTAATAATTACAAATGATTGTTAACGGCAGCAAAACTACCTGAATAATAACAATCTGGCTCATGTTAATTATTACAGCTCTCCTGCTAAGGTACCTTACTGTCTCAGAGCTTCTAGACATAAGGCCAAAAGAGAATGGCTTGTACTTCATCATGCCAGTAAATCAAAATCACTTTAATTATTCTCCAGTGGGACTCCAAAGATTTCAAGTCAGCATGGCACAAGCCATATGTTTCTTTCTGTTCGGACAACACTGCTAATTAACAAAGTTGGGGAAATCCTATTTCAAAGTGATAAAGCACAAACCTCAGCATATGTTTACCTGAGAAGAAGTAGTAATTTTAATTGCAATGAGTGTATTTACTGCTGTATTAACAAGGAGACTTTGAGGTTAAAGCAGGAAACAACTTGGTTACATCCTCAGCTGGTGCAAGTCAATGTGGCTTCACAAAGCAGCTCTACTGAATGAGACCACTCCAGGCTGTGTCTGGTTCATGCGGCTCGTCATTAAGTGCTTACAACCACGCGAAAACCTCAGGGCCTAACACGCTCCCTCGCATGGGACAGCCTGAAGAAAGACTTTGCAAGAGGAAGAGGGTCACCTTTCAAGGCTTGAAGACATCTGTGTTCTTTCACCTGGGGCTTCCTTTCTTCCGAAGGCAAAAGGAAATGTTTTATAAACCAGAAGATTCCTGTCACCAGCACTAGCGAAAGGCTCATTCCTTACAGCAAACTTTAGGACAAAATTTGTTGCCAGCCAGGTGACTAGTTATGGCTGGAGACCGGCTAAAGAGCAAAGCGTTGACGACAAGGCTTCTAATTTCATACTAATTCAAACAGCGTTGAACCTTCACGGATACCCTCATCTTCTCATGAGATTTAAACAACAAGGAGATAAATCTATTCCAAAGGAACTATGTCTGGAATTTTCCAGCCAGTTGCAATACACTGAAAAATCTCCCTCATAAATTCAGCCTCGAGGTTGCACTTAGAAAGCACTAAGGGAATGGCCAAACCCCACTAAAGGTGTGAAGCTGAACACGAAGGCTGCAAATCAGAACCAGCACCCCAGCGCTCATTCATGCTACTGCGCAAAGCAAAGAGATACCAAGTAGGAAAACCCACCAGCACACCAGCAGCTGGAGAAACCTGACACTTTTTTGCCTCCTTTGCTTTCTTAATCTCAATACCATGCCTCAGCTACCACAATAGAATCTCGAAATTACATTTTCTTTGTTTCTACTCAAGAACAAAAACCAGAACAGATGAAATAAATGAAGGAAAAAACCCCACCAAACTATGCTAATAGCACTGTTGCTTTAGCAACTTTAGAAAGGAGGAGGTACGGATGAAAGAAGGGTATTGGTGATTGCAGTCATCAGTACCACTTTCCAGAGTGACCTCCTTAATTTCTTATTTTTGCAGTCAATTCTCCTGTGAATGCATCCAAATATATACAATTTCCCACACAGCTGCCATTTCCCTGCCTTAAGCAATAGCTCCCTGTGGATAATTGTTCACCTGTAGTCTTTCTTGGGACTTTTCCAAGTACATATCTATCTCATGTCCCACAGCTTCCCCAGAATTTGGCTGCAAATGCCCTATTTTTTAGTTGAGCTTCACTTAGGATATAGTGTAAGGGGAGGAGAAAACGATTTTAAGGGAAGAAAAAAAAAAAAAAGAAAATCCTTGACTTGTCTCAAGACACTGATTATAAGTTAGAAGGCAATTTTAAGAAAAAGTTTATATCTGCATTTAGAGCTTAGCAGGTCTAAATTAGGCAGTTATGAACATTACGTTAGCCTAATTAATAACTTACACTAAGAGTACACTGAAATTATATACCAATAGATAGCGGATGTTGCACATAGGCACCTCTTACACAAAGAGACTTAAAGGGAAGTTATCAATTTCAAATTAGAATCTGTTCATTTGGAAAAATACTGGATTATTTGACAAACCTGAGACTGACCCATTTTGAAACAGAATAAAACCAGCAGCCACTGTGGGTGAAGTAAAATTGCTTCCCAGTTAGCTGCATGCACCAGTGCATTTGATAGAGTTTTATATACACATTTTATCTTACTTTGTCTTTTGCCGGGGGCCGGAGCCGGGAGTGGGGGGGGGGAGGTGGGGAAGGAAGCACAAACAAGCAGCATAGAACAATCCTATGTCTATAGCCATTCACAGGGCGTTAATTTCTATAATCTAAGTTCTTTAAGGTATAACACAACTTAACCCTGATACCACATTTCAAGGTGTTTCCACGCTTAAATTTCCAGGAAACCTCAAGGAAGAAATACGTTCCTCACTGTAGAAATGTTCAGGTAAATTACTAGCAAGGCATATGGCCAGATTTTTCTTCAGGGTACATAGTGATAGGACAAGAGAAAACAGATGCAATGGTAATTCCAATTAGAGAGTGGGGACATACATACACACTTGTAAAAAAATAAAATAATCTTGGTGATGGTAGTCAAACTCTGAAATGAGTTACCCAAGCTGGAGTCTCCACACTTGTAGATATTCGGAGCTGAACTGCACAGCGTCCTGAGCAACCTGAAATAACCTGTCCTTAATTAGCAGAGGGAGTTGGACTTCCAGAGGTCCTTTCCAGCCTAAATCACAAATCACCCTATGATATATTTCATGAAGCCCCTACAAGTTTAATTGATCATTAAAATCTGGTCTAAGGTTCTTCTGAAATCCATCACCCCCCCCACACACACGGCCCAAATACCATTTGGCACAATAACGTAACAAAATAAGTTAAAAAGACTACAACATTCAGAGAGGATGCACACTCCTTCAGACACCTTTGGAGAAGACATTATTACAAGCACGTGGACCAAAAAATAAAATTGAAGCATTCCTAATGAAACCACATTGTGGCAAACACCAAGATCAAGGAGGTAACACTAAAAAAACCTCAAGCAACAAACCACAAAGAAAATTAGAAGAGACAAGATGCTTCAGAGAAACCCCAAACTATAACTGTACCTCATTTGCACTGAGCACCATTGAAGACACGATGTAAGGCCCTTGTAGTAAACTGGCAAATCTTCAGTGTAGTGTAAAAGCCTTTTTCATGCACTGGTGCGATGTGGATACGTTATTTCCCAGAGTCCTTGCAGTCTGCTCCAAACAAGCGAGAGAAAAATTCATGAGTTCCCCATCCCTGTATTTCAAAGGCTCCTCTAGCAAACGTTAGTGTAGCAAACGTATTTTGACCTCCACTTGAATATGCAGTAACCAATGTACATAACATCCCTTTTCACCAATTTTTCAGGGTTCTATCAGAAAGATATTTTTTTAAAGTTATTTTAAAGTGATTTTCTCTTTTTCTCATTCTTTAAAGTCACTTTTTGTATCTGTGGTCAATCTCCATGTTTAGTAAGCTTCCCAATCTCTTCATAAGCCTTGCTTTTCTTCATAATTTGCATGCATAATTTCTTTATTAGGCACAGTCATTCCAGCCCCTGTAAATATTTTTTTCCAGAAAGATCAAGTTCTGCTGAGCCATCATTAGTTGCAGTCTTACCTTCATGCTAACCTCCCTGCCTCCACCATGACCCTACAGTGACAACATCCAATTATATATGCCCATCAATTCCCTCATTCTGGGGAAGTTGGGTTTTTTACATTCAGAAGCCTAGCACTTTCCTTCACCTCCAGAGCTTAATATACAAGGTCAAATCTAACTGTTATGCGATTTCTGTTCCCAAAAGTCTATGACCTTTTCTACTTCTTTTGCCCAATAGCTGCCGTCTCCAGAATTGCCTTATATCCAGTTGTTTCTTTTATAACTTTCATTCTAGTATACACAATTTATCGAAATCCTCCATTTTCTATCCAATTATGACCTGATAAAGCAAGATACTAGTTCTCTTAATTTCTTTACTGCTTCAAGAAAAGCATATGTTTAAGTACCTTGCTTAAAAAGGTTATATTTCAGGATAGGTGAAATTCCTTCTCTCTGTGAAGCTACAGTAATTCACTAATTAGTTGTATAGTCTCATTCAGGTCAAGATAAAGAGCATCAAAAAGATGCTGCTCTTCCAAGCCCATCAGGCTAACTGCAGACAAATAAGCTGGAGGGATAACCACAGGTGAAGCCAATTGTTATTGTAACTTAACTCCCCACACAAGCTTGAGACAAACAAGTAGGGATGAGTGCAGTGCTTTGACAGTAGTTATTTAACGTGCTTTGCCACATTTCCTATGATACATAGATTAATAGGTAATGCGTTGTTCCCAATTTTCTCAAACAATATTTTCACACACATACAAAACAGCTTGCAAGAAAAATAATCATCTGTTGTCAGCTAGCCTGCTCTCCAGATAACAGATTTTTAACACTTTCAGACTCCGAACTACCACAGTCATTGCTGAAAGGTCAGCTTTTAAACAGGTACAACAATGTTATTTAAAGGTGCTTTTTTGCACTTAGAATAGTAATTAGTTATCGTAATGTTGTTGGTTAGCTGCCATTCTCAGAGACCACCTGATTTATTGCTTTACCAGCAAAGCTTTGCTCTTAATAGAATACTCTGCAAGTCTTTGGAAAGTCTCAGATTAATGCATCACAAGAAGTCATACAGTCTGGCTTGGACTGGTAGGATACCTGTCTCCTGTTCCTAGCTCTCTTCTTGATCTCCTCTGTGACTTGAGAAAAGTTGCTTCACTCCGCACTGGTTCTGTCTTCTCGATTCGTAATCAGGGCATAGATCACGTCTCGGGGAAGTGTCTGCGCAGCACCTACCACAAACAAGGCTTTTAGTCTCAGTATCCATAAAAGTAGGTGACAAAATGGTACAGCATCTGAAATGAAGTGTCATATACCCCTGTTTTGTAGCATACAAAAACTTCCACCCCTTACTGTATGGGAAAATAACGGTAATCGTTTTAAGTCCTACTAAAAAATAGGGTAAAGCTTTCTCCTGCAGAATAAGCATTAACAGTATATCTTAAATGTGCAGTAGTTATTACATTTAAAACACAAATAAAATTTTTTTTTTAAGAAATGCCCTATACACATATGAACAAGATGTGAATATGGATTTATTTTCAGCAAGGAATACTATATTCCAATTCTGGACAAACCACAACACATTTAATACGGGAATCAGACCCAAACCAAACAAAATAGCACATGTTGATTCTTAGTCTCCATAAACAATACAAGTGAATACCAACTGCAGCATTTTACAGCACTGAAAAGGAATAGATACATTTTTCTATAGAAATATTAAACTTGATGAGCTTTAATATTTTTGGCGTTTATATTCACTCTGCAATACATCTACCGCAGTCACCACCCACGCGTGCTTTGAAGACTGAAACTAGATAGTAAGTCTAGCAGAACTTCATGGTGGGAGTGTGCAGGTTTTTTCTACCAAACCTTAAATGTAGGCTTGTGAAAGGTAACTTCAAAAACCTGGTTAAATCCCAAGGATGTTAATATTTGGGAACGACTATTTATCTCCCAAACCTTAAATGAGTGGACTCATTTTTAAAAGTAATTCTTAACTGAAGGTAGGATTTTTTTAATTTTTTTTTAAATTTAAATTTTTTAAAATTTTTTTTTTTTTTTAAATAACGTAAGTATTCAGTTTGGGAAGCAGTATTGACTTTATTATGGAGGACATCAGAATAGATGACCAGTTATTCTCCTTTCTGTCCATGCAGATTTACAAAACCACCACTGAATTAAAGCACGGAGTGAGGATGAAAAAACTGTTTGTCATTAGACCTTGGAGAGAGCACAAGATGAAGCAAAGATTGACCTTTCAGCCTAATCTAACTTCTAACCATGTGGGTGACGCTTCACAGAGGTTCACCCAATCATTCACCTGATAACCACAAGGCTTCTGATTGACAGCTTCCAGGAAAATTTCCAATCCTGGTGCTTCAGCTTCAAATGATAGAGAACGCACTATATGAAGTCAGTGGTTTTGCTCATTTGCTAAAAAAACTTGTAGGAAGTAGCGATATGAGAATTTAATCCTGCAAGTCCTCTCAACAGACCTAAGGAAAAAGAAAAACAAAACAGAAGAATACCACAAGGGTTTCACTTTGATTGATCTGAATTTTAGAGCAAGATGAGAATCAGTTCTTTTTCTGCATGGACCAGTGCACTAACGCCAAATACAAAAGCTTATATGGCTAAAAAAGCTTAGATCCTAACTAAATTGTCTCCACATGTATACCATTGGGGCAGGCAAAGATCCAAGATGGGCACTTTTGCTGGCATATCTGAGCATCCAAGCCTGAAGACAGGGCTTTTAGCAATCAACTCAAAAGCCACCTGCTCAATATTTTCATTTCCCTATTGCATATTGCCTTCTGAGAGCAACACTGCAAGAAGTCTTTATTTTCTAACTTATACAGAACTAAGTAAGGCAGCCAGCTCCCTTGTGAAGGAGTATAAGACACTAAATTCACCCATATTAATGTAATCTGACTCCATGACTGCTACAGACTACAGTAAAAGCTCACAGCTGGGGGCAGCAGCGGGGGATCTTTGTTCTTCTCCTTATGAAGCTCTTCTGCCTGGGGACACCTTTAAAGAAGATTCTTCATGTTCACAGTAAACGGTTAGCTCCTATCAGAGAGCAAATAACCTCAATCCCCAAAACTGGCAGGTTGGAGGGCTATAAATTGAGCAATGTCCTCTATCTTGAAACAGCTCCACAACAGCACTATGTCCCTCCAGCCTCCCAGCCCTGGCCTTGTTGTGGCTGTCAGGCACACTGGAAAGCTGGTCTACAAATTCACCCTGAGGGGTTGTCAGGGGTGATGTGGTCACTGCTAGCCTTTTCCTCAACTCACACAGTCTCTACAAGTGACACAGAGGATGCAAGGGCAGGTCCTGTGACAACACTCCACGGTGGGTTACCAGGTTGGGGCTCCACGTATTATTCTGCGCGTAGATGTAGACTCAAAGGCCAGGAGCTTTTTAAAAGACATACTAGAGTAGTACTCTGTGGCAGCAAGAGCCATGCCACGCAACTTCCTACAGTATCTGTTGAGAGACCGAGACTGCAGGACTGTAGGTCCTGCAGAACAAACGCCGGATCTCTCGGAGATGCTCTAAGTATCCTGAGGCTGTTCTCAGCGTACCCAGGGGAAGCACCTCGGAGGCTATGCCAAAGGATTCATGATAGGCAGCCTGAGATCTTAGTTTTTAGGACACAGATGGGTACTTGTGACAGAACAGCATGAACAAGCATACAGAAACTTGCTTGTGCTACACATTATCGTTACTTTCTCAGAGCTTTTAAAAGCACAGGATACTGTAAGAGGCATGTTTGAACTATTTCTGATGGTAACTCCTTCCCCTCGCATCGAGCACACCTGTGCAGTAGCAGATGCTCAGTGCACTCTGGTGTCTTCCTTTCAGACACCTTTTTCAGTCCTGTGCAGGTGGAGGCGACTGCTTGAAGTGACTTCACTGTCAAACTCCCCTCCAAGCTGCTCTTCACGACGTCTCTTCCCAGCACTGGCCCTGCAGGGAATTTAGCTTAGACTTAAGAAGTGCCTGGAGGTTTAGATTCTGTTTCTAGTTCTTGACTTCTGTTTTTATTGGCATTTTCATTTCAAGGTGCATATACACATACACAAAAATACTGCCAGGGTATTGTCATAATAATCTTATGGGAAATAATGTTTCAGGAACTGGAAGGTATTTTTCCTACGCTCTCACGTGCTCTATTTTCAAGAAGCAAAGGGAGAAAGAAGCAAGGAAAGTACCAGAGATTCTCTATTGAGCATAGATTATATAGGAGAAGTCACAGACTGAAGTGAATAAAATGACCGGTTATAAACTTTTTTTTTTTTTGAGAAGTTTTTCATAAAAAACTTGTGTTGAATTGACACATTTTGTTCTTGAACAAATCAAATTCATCCAATGTGATGAGGTTTTGCTTAGATTTTACCAGTTTATGTCCCACAGAAGTTGTGAAACTATATTCCCACCCTCTGCAGGCTTTGCATAACAATATAATGTTGTTTTCTCTGCCTAATCTCCAATCTGTGAAACTGCAGATGCACTGAATCATCAAGCTTTGTGTTTATTTGCAGGGAATAACAAAAAAATTCCAAGCACTGGTAACTTTGCAGTGCTTTCCTTGTATTTTCACTGTTTCTGAACTATACAGTTTTCATCTACCTCATTGATTCCCGATGGAATTAACAGGTAGTATTTCCAGTCTTAAATTACTTACTTGTCATAAATGTGCAAGACTGTTAGAAGCAAGACCAAGCAAGACAAGCCTGCTTCTCATCTCTGATATTAGAAGGTGGAGGAATGACTCTGCTCCAATCCCTCGCTAAAAATTTTTCATCAGCCTGGGAATGGCTCCAGTTCCAGCTCTGAGCTAGGCAACTCACTGACGAGCTTCAGGACAGCATTAAAAATAATCAACAACCTTCTGGAGTGTACATCACATCCAGTAATGATGTTCACAGAACCAAGATGAGATACGTGAGATACCAGCAACAGAGTCAGCTGAGCCTTGACTAGGTGGACACATGAGGAGCGGTGGGGTAAGGAAATCATACCAAAGAACATTAAAAAAAAAAAAAAAAGAAAAAAGACGTGAATGTGTGTCTTTAAAACTCCAATCTAACAGAATATTTCAAAATGGAAGACACTTTTTATACCAGTCATACTGCAAGAGGAAAGCCTGAGCACCACACAAAAACCCTAACAGGTATTAAAAGCTGTGAAGTTTATCCACTACAGAACAGAAGGACAAAGACAAGGTCATTCACTGTGTGCAAGTGAAAGAACAAGGCTTCCAAATCCCCAAACAAACAGGGGCAGAAAATAATCTCCTTGGCAAAGTTTTGCAGTATTTGAGCATCAGGAGAAAGTCAGAAGCAATATTATTGACTAACCAAGCTGACATTTGGCTACCAAAGTATTTAATTCTTACAGTTCCTTCTAGATGAAAGGACACCACATCCATCTCCAAGTGGTGGCTTGGCACAGTCAGTCAGAGAGTACAGAATATCAGCTGCTTTTTTTGGTGGGTTGAGAAAGAGAGGACTGTCCTGAAAATGTCTCATTTGCCCGTTGCCCTTTACCTTGCTTGACTAGTTGAATTTCAGCAGCACCTGAGGTCAAGTTCTGCTAATCCACAACTCCCATCTTCCTTCAGTGTTTCCTGTAGGAAGGTGGGTGCAGAGAAGGATGCCCAGGAGGACATGTGTGCTGGATGCTACTACCAGTGCTGCCCCTAGCCAGGTCAAGCCACAGCATCCACACAAGAGGGACTGGTAAGACGGAAGAAAAACTCCTTCCCGGGGAAAGGAGCACAAATGGCATAAGGCACCAAACAGGAGGCTGCAATGGTGGCTGAACACAGCCATGGTATATCCATCCCCCAGCAAGTGTTCAAGTCAGACCAGGTCTTCTGATCTGGAATAAGTTGATGCAACACATCTCAGTCTCATGGCAGAAGCTGCTGATGGAACAGCAGACAAGTGTGAACCCCTTATAGAGAAGTAACACAGATCACCTGGCACATAATAATTGCAGGATGTCTTTCTTGACACAATCAAGGTTTGAAGCCTAAAGAGCCTAAATAATTATATCTGTTTTCTGAGAATGTTCCAGCTGGGTGGTGATTAGTACTCAGCTATCTCTATTTTATTGGCAAAGCTGCAGCAGTCCTTTACAATGTTCAGCCACAGATAACATACTACATCCCAGTGGATATTTCATAATAAACTACTCGAGTTGTTCTCCACCCCCCTGCTCTTCTTGTCTGCAAGCTACCTACAAGCAGAATACAGATTTTTCTCCATTTTACTCAAAGGACGTTTGCTGAGATTTCCATGCACAATCTTTGATCTGTGGGTTGCTGCATGTATTTGAAGTTCAAAATTTGATCTGCATCAATTGCTGACAGGGGAATTTCAGCCATAGGGCTAAAAATGCAACTCTCAGGATCAGATTTATGGTGCAAATATAGGAAGTCTAGTATACATTTAAGAAATAGCAGTAACTTTGGAAAATTGTGCCATAAAAGTCCCTAGGTTTACTCCATAGACTCAGTTATCAAGGATCAGTAACTCATGTGGGAGTATTCATTCCAGTTCTCATTTTTTTATTCATTAGCTTTCTGCTCCACCTAGCATCTCCCCATTTTTGAAATTAAGGAAATACAAAATCTTGATCAATTTTCTCATGATTTACAGTTTCATGCCTCCTTGCTCTATTCTCTTTCTTAAAAAACTTCTTTTTTTTCCTGTGCTAAACAGCCTCCCTCCAGGCCATCTCCCCACAAGAAGCTTCCTTGCCTGTAAAATACACTCATTGCCTGGCACTGAACCCCTCCTAATTTCCCTTAATTCGTCCTTTGCGTTGACCCACGTATCAGAAGGGGACGGCATCATTCATAGGTGGCAGATGAGCTGCCTTAGTCCGTCTGCCTGCGCATGAGCATCCATGTTACAAGCCACGCTGGCCGTTTCCCAGGTGAGGACCCAGGGTGCTGGTATGGTGCTCAGGACCATCCTGTCCAGGTGATAACTCAGGTGGTGGGGGAGAAGACAGGAACGCAGCGGCCAGCCATGTCCCCACTGTTCCTCTGCACTCACCAGACCGCAGTCCCTGGGCTGTCAGGCTCAGCACCTTTCAGGAAAACTAAATTTACACCCACATACTTCCCCCCTCCCTTCCTCTAGACATTATTAAAAAAGCTTCATTCCCTGGTGATTCACCAACACCTGGGAGCAAGTTCTGCTTTTTGTTCATCTCCGACTAAAATCTTTTCTTCCCCTTAGCAACCAAACGGCAAGCCTTCAAGATTTGAAAGAAATGAGAATGAGTGTGTAAGTCTACGCTCGCTTCCTTAGAGTGCATGAAAGGCTAATTACAGAAATTAAATGCTAATTTCTCAAGATTAATATAGGCAAGTAAAAGGCTTTTGCATTGTTTGCATAAAAGGCTACTTCAAAAGCTTTCCTCCTTTTGCTCCTCACGTGTAACTTCTCCCTTCATTCCCATGCTAGGTTACACCAGGTCAGGTTTTTAATTGGTGCTCATTAGCCAAGCTGTGGATGCTCCTCTCTGGCCAGTCCCTTTGCCCACAGGTGACTGCTGGCTGCATCTCTGTACTGCTAGTAAGGGGAAAGTAGACCTCGCTCCCAACAACAGGGGCACTTTGAGCTCTGTCACCAGTGGTTTTCCTGACACCCTGTGGAGAAGTTTAAAGGCGAACAACATATATACAACAGCAAAATTTTGCAGTCCAGCTCCTTCGTCTGCCAAGAAGACGCAAAAACCCTAACGCATGTGTTCCTGAAATCTGCATTATTTTAGTGGGCTTATTAATGGGTACTGATTTCTACAATTTGTTGTCACATTTGACCATGCTCAGAACAGTCAGGTGCAACATATCCCTTAAGCTACCCCTTAAAGCATAGCACTGCAAGAGCCTCCATAAATTGGGGTCTAATATATATTTATACACATATATATATTTATATGTTTTGTCATATAAAAGCTTTCTCCAACACTAGAGATGGTCTTGGCATATCACACTCTGATTACAGGTCAGACTGACCTGCATTACTGTACAGGTCGTACATGTAAATGAACATAACTTATATTGTTACTCTCAAACACAAGAAAAAGAAGTTGAAAATGCATTATTTCACTTTGATTCGCTAAGCCATCTTTCAGCAAGCTACCGTCTGACCCGGGCTTTCTAGCAGGGACAATGACCCTACCAAAAGCAGCAAGCCCACATCACAGCACAAATGTGTATATTTGGCTAATGTCCAGGTTATCGTTAGCTCTCTCTTAGGCAAGGACAGAGAGGCCCCAAAAACGTCAGGTCCTCAATCCATCATGTGCCAATAGGAAAACAAAGAGTGGAATTAATGCAAACTGTATGCGTTGCTGTTCCCAAAGCACCTTGTTTTTTGATGCACCGGTCAGGAAAGTCAGTATTAGATCTGTGCTGATGATCTTCACCCAGTAAGAGCTACACAACTACTCCCAGGAACTTCACCAGAGAAAGAATAACAGAACTGCCCCTATTCAGAGCTATAATAAGGTAAGGAAAGAAAAGGAAGTAATTTGGCATACCTATGTGCACATATTAATTAAAGATAACAAGAATAATTATACACTTGGGAAAGGCAAAGACAGGTCCTCAGAATATCAAGAGGCCTATAAAAATTCAGGTGAAAAGCACCAAAACCTAAATAAAAAGGTGTGTAATTATTCCCCACCATCCACCCCTGTTGAGTGTGGGAAGGGACAAGAATCACAGCCAGAGAAAGTAAATGTCACAGATGGGTAATAGGGACAACAACTGAGAAACACTCTGTAAGGTCTTCTTCATACGGTACAGCGGAACTGAGAGGATGCGGCAACAGGATTTACTCGCAAGACAAAGTTAAGGGGCATTTCACACCTCTCCCTCAGTGGTGGGAAATGAATAGGCAACTCTTGAAAAATAATCGTAAAGGGTTAAGGTGAGCAAAAAGCGGAATGAGTTTTTAGCAGGTTGGTGACGTTTTCACTTCACCTCTTTCAAGATCGGGAGATGGAAACAGAGAGAATTCCCTACATTCCCCACCTTGTTAAAAAGCACGATAATTCTTCCCTGCAATTTTTCTGTAGCAGACATCATGTTTGAGCTAGGCACCAGAAGAGGAAAATAACGTTTACAGTAAGGCAAACATCTTTTGCCTCCAGCATAAATGCATGAAGCTAAGTAGACCCTAGCTGATAAGCAACACAGCAAGAACAGGTTTATTGAGCTGACATCCTACACATGCCTTTCTACGTTAATTGTCCAGTAACTGCAGCTGACTCCATAGGGATGGTGAGGAAGCTGACATCGTTAACAAAGGAGAACGAAGAGGCTTATAAGAAGATATCCTTTGAGCACCAGCTACAGAAGCATTTCAACAGTAATTTTAAACTCAACTGGATGCCTACATTGGGTTTAGCTCATGAATAACCTACACTGGTATCAAAGTAGAGCCCCCTCATTTGCGACAGACAGTGCACAGCTTCTCAAAGCCTTTTCCAGAGCAGGGAGAGCTGACACAGCTCAATACGAGAGTCTCAGGGACTCTTGTTGCAGAGCAGACAATATACTACAGCAGTTTTAAAGCACGATGCCTTGAGCGATTTAAGCTCTCATTAAAATGTACATCCACTCTTGCACACTTACACCTCCACTGTGAGCAAAAGGCAACCCACACTTAGGATGTGAACACGGGATATCGCATGTCTCTAATCAAATTTCCGAATTTTAATTACATTAGTCCTTGGCACCACATCTATACACAAGAAGTAATAGAGCACCACCATTTTAATATATCTGAAGTACCAGAATATGGTTTATGAATCATGGTTTAATTGGAGAACAGTCTAAACCAAACCTGATTCCCCCAAAATGTTGCAGAGAAAGTCTAAGTCCAGAATGAAGATTGCTAACTCCAGCAACAAAATGGCATCAGTGTATGTTTCTGCTCTTAGTCAATCTCCAGTTACTAACCACCGCAGCCTTTGGGGTCCACTACCAAGAAGAACAGAGAAAAAAATCCACAGGTGATGGGGCCTTGGCAGGACAGGTACCAGTCAGCTGGAGGATTCTGAATAACTTCTTTGCTCTTGTTCAAAAGACTCACAGACTAAGCTACTGCACCACCAATGATTTCCTCGGTTTCCAAGCTTTCTACTCAGAGTTTTCTTGTGTTAGGCCTAAGTATCCATTAAGTATTGCTGCAGACATTATGCATACAGGTTTGTCAGATCCAGTAAGTATCTGGCTGAAGCCACGGCTCAACAGACACTTTACTAAGAGATGGTGATTGATAATAAACATCCTAAGAAACTTCAGGTGCAGGGCACCTTACTGACGTACTAACCTTTCACATGAGAGACAGTAATCCAAATTCATTCTAAATAATAGTGTCTGCATGCTTTTTCTGCCATCCAACAGAAGAATTGTGACATAATTGTGTAATAAATGTGCATTGTTCAAAAAAAGCATGCCAGAAGATTCTCACACTCAACAGCTCTCTCAGTGGCATCACCCACAGATACTTCCAACCAGCACTTAGGGAACTAAATTCTGCATTAAAAAGTACATACTGGATCTCCTTGGTTTCCATAGGACCTATTTCAAAACAAAGGGCAGAATATGATACTGATGTCTGATTCCTCAGAGATTGCAAAAAACATGAGAGTTCTGGGAAGGCTTTTTGCCAGATTACTGAATTGCTTTGCTTTAGATAGTAACTTAGAATCCTTTTTGGCAGCAATTATACGGCATAACGTACAGAGGAGATGCGGCACACATTCCACCATATGGGCTAGAAAAAAGCAGATGTCTAGGGAATATCTTCAAATAAAATATTGAGTCTTATCTGACTAAGAGAATTGTAAATATTTTAAATGATAGTCAGAATATTTAATTGCACTCTTTGAAATGCTGGAATTTACATGCAAAATAAACTGACAATTAGATACGACACCTTGAAAATGTACTTTCCAGACCTTTTCTGTGATTACATAACAATAAAGATATATTCAACGTGTAAAAATGAGCAGAGATCTGGACAATCTTCCAGTAAGAACAGAGGCAAAGGGAAATTCTAACTTCTTCCAAGACAGATTTTGGTTGCCTTCTGGAAGACAGTGAGAAAGACCTAATGACCCAGAAGGCCTCTTCCCAGTGTTAGTCTGAGCTAAAATTAGTTTCCCTTGGAAGAATATTTGAGATTCCATGACTTAATGCACTAATTTAGCAGACAAGAAAGATTGTCATGGAAGATACCAGAGTGAGTCACACTAGAAACGGAAAATCACTTTCTACATGTTGGAGCCTTGCAGAAACTGACTTCTGCCACTCCAGCCTGGGAGACGAGGCTCAATATACATTATACAACTCTAAATTTTTCACATGCTAAGTCGTACTTTTGCAAACAAGAAAATTAAGAATCTTAGTCATTATTTACTCAGGCAATGATCTGATTTGCATGTGAAAGCCAATGCTTGTAGATAAAGGCATAGGACCAAAGATATTTGTAGACTTCAAATAAGGGAAAACAATTGTAAATATTTCTATTATTTAAACAGCTAAGCTGGCTGCGAGGGACATTCAGATACAAATCAAAATTCAGCACGAACTGAACACAACACCTCCAGACCCCTACCCTTCCTTTGCAAAGTGATATTGAACTTATTTAAACTAGATATTAAATAAAATGATCCCAGAAGTCCCATGGTGGGGTGGATATGGGAGGGAAGGGGATGCGGTGCTGTCACAGGGCTGTAGCAGTATGACCCATCATGTCATAACCCTTTACATCTTCTGGAGAGAGGAGATGCTGCTCCGTGTATCTTCTGCGCCAGCCTCCCTTCTCTCCACTGAACCACCGTGGGGCAAACACACCTATAAACTCTTATTTGAGGTTTTTCAGCTTAATGTAATCATCTTAATGGCATTTGCCACTTTGGGGCTCAGAAGCGCCAGCTCTATTTCTCTCATCTGTATTTTATTCTCTGCACAGCTGGGCACAGGAAAGCAGAAAAGACCGGCTTTGAGATCCCGCTGTATTTCCAGGTGTGACCTTCTGATACTTGGCTGTGCATCCTGCAGCTATGACGGTCACTGCCGTCCACAGGAGTCTTGGCTTCAGTACCTCTGCTTCACACCTGGGGAGCGACAGTAGGGCCACAGTGGCAGATTTCTGTATGAATAGCCACACTCCTGATGAATCAAAGCACCCCAGCACCAAACTGCCCGGGTCCCAGCCACTCTATGCTGAGAGTTTATGGAAGCAGCAAGACAATTCCTAGCAATGGGGATGTAATTAATCACCACAAACATTTAGCATATACAGTCAGCAGTTTGCAAACCTCTTTTCTCTGTCCCAGACTGATGTGGCCATGGGTCAGAAGATGCTCAGGGAAAAAAGTTTGGCAGAGGTACCATTTGCAACAGTTACTGCTTGCTTAAATATATGGTTCCTTTGCCAGCGGAAGGAGACAGATGGAGAGCAGTCTCCATGGTATTATTTTAACTAGATGACTTTGACCACGTGGAACTCCTACTGAACAGCTCGCTGTAGATTATCTTTTACCTGGTTCAGTTATATCCAGGCTGAGAAGGATCCTTCTGGTCCCACTTCACCTTTCTTCAAAGCAGGCTGCTCATCAGGGAATCCCAACTATGAGTTTCATCTTTTTGAGCTCAGAAGTTTCAGGCAGGTGAAGTGACTGCTGCTTCAATATGTTATAAAAATACTCTATGAAATGAAAAGAAACATATTGGCTAAAAGAATTTAACAGCTCATGACTGCAGTTTAAGACATGCTGTCATAAAAATGCAGCAGCAGTGCAAAGTATCGAATTAGTAGCACAACTTCAGGACAGTAAAAACCCATATTTAGCATGAAACTCACCACCTCATTAAAGGGAACAGTTCCTGCATCAGCTATGCTTTTCGTCCCTCCACTGGAATTCCTCTGGTGTGTTTGACTTAGGAAACAGAGACAAAATTTAACTTTGCACTGTTATTAAGCTAGTACTCACACCTTCTCGAACTCTAACAGGTTCAGCTGGTTGGGCTTGGAACTGAACACTTTGTGAAGAATATGCTTCCCCTCTTCCCCACCCTCAGACACAAGCATTTACCCCACTGGGCAAACAATCAATTTTGGGTGAACCAAACCACCTTTTTCTTCCTAAACTTTATGGAAAGGAGCACAAATCACCACCAGAAAGGGTGAAGCATAGGGCAGAGGAAAGCCATTTTAGTCCCTCTCACCTTCCCCTGCATTACACGATAATGGAATTGGTGAACACTCACATTTTGTTCACCAAAATACACACAAGCACACACTTCAACGTTTCGAGATGATCCCACAATTTCATCTTAAAATGCAGAGCAAGCTGTCCAGAGCCAGCTCACCCGAGATGTCACTGCAGGAACTTAGGAAATCCAACACTGACATTAACCCATTGGATAAATGCGAACCCTGGGACTCGGCAGTGCCCGTCCCTGTATAAAGCTTTCAGCATCGCTATAGACCTGCTTGTGCATCTAATTGGGCCAGGGCTGCTTGGGAATGCAGAACGGGAGAGCATCCACAAGAAAAGCAATTGTAGAGCCCTTTTTGGTGCTCTAAGCAATGATGCAATTCGCTGGTGTGTTCAGCACCTTATCAGTGGCAGACTAGTTTATTTTATTGGGGTAACATCCAGTCTGCTCACTAATAACAATAATAATAATAATAACAACAACAACAACAATAAGAAGAAGAAGAAGAAGAAGAAGTAGAAGAAGAAGAAGAAGAAGAAGAAGAAGAAGAAGAAGAAGAAGAAGAAGAAGAAGAAGAAGAAGAAGAAGAATTGCTCAGCAATTGAAAATTTAAATCCAATGTCTCCATACAAATCCCCAATGACACCTCATGATACTTCGTATAACAGGCAGGCACAGATGAAAATCATAATTAGGAAATTTCTTTACTTCCTGGTCTATGGAGCATAGACCACTTCTAAAGAAAAAGGGGGAATAGATAGAAATTGTAAATACAGTTTTGGTTCAAAACAGAGCCAGGCTTAATGGGAGAGGAACAAAAAAGTAGAACCTGGAGAACAAAAGCATAAAATAGAAGCTACAGGAAACTAAAAGAAATAATACATCAACCCCAGAACAATATCTGAAATACAAACTAAATAGAGGCCAAAACTCTTAGAAATCGTGAGGAGGAAAATGAAATCAATGTGATTTCATGAATGATTCTGATTTTCATTAAATCATGTCTTACTGGAAAACACTTTGTTATTAAAAAAATTGTCTGTTCCAGAGGAGGTTTTTCAACTACGAAGGTTAAGACTGGACCTCTCTGTACCTCATACAAACTATCACTTTGCGTAACGCCAAATTCAAGAGGTACCTCAGACCTATTTCTCTGTTATGTGATGCAACAAGCAATGTCATCCTCTACAGCAACAAAAGGGAATATGATCTCTTTTCATTTCAATTGCAGATCACTGAGTCATTACTGTTCTATTATGTTTTCAGGGCAGTAGATTAATACAGTTTAAAGCAATTATATATAAAGTCCATGAAAACAAGTCTGCTGCCTATGCCATTTCCTACTGTGTTGAAAAATCTCAAAAGGTAACTGAACGAAAGACCAGCTCAGACTGAAAAAAAAAAAGATAGATCACATTTCTTGAAGCATTAAGTTATTTTCTTAGCCCTGCTTTTGAGTTTTCAATGGCTTTTCCATATTTAGGATGGAAGCAGGTGGTGTAATGCACTGGTAGCTCAGGTCCTCTGCTATTACAGAACCACAGGACCAGAGAAGGATGAGGCTGGAAGACACCTCTGGAGACCATCTCACCCAACGCCTCTACTCAAGCAGGGTCAGCTTCAGCAGGTAGCCCTGTTCAGATACTCTTTGTTATTTCAGCAAGACCCTGCCCCCATCTTAAACCAGTACAATTAAAATATTTCTAGAACAATTAAGAGTAAGAGATCTTAGCACAGGAGCCTTAACACTTGCTTCCTTCACTTGAGATTCAGCCATGCAAGGTTTCATCAATGGTCACTGAAATCCTTCCTAACCTGCTATGGGACTTCTCTTTCAGAAGATCTGTTCTGAGCATGGCATCCGGGAGTTGCCTGAAACTCTCAGCTTCTCTTTGTGAGGCAAAATAAGAAGCTCACATTGACTTATTACTTTCATAGTAACTTCTGAATTTTTTAAAAAAAGAAGTGCATTAATTCTCTTGGAAATGAATTAGGCAGACCTTGAACAAATTACTAACAGTCTTTAAGAAACTCTTTACCATTGGTAAGGAGCCAAACACTCTCAGTC
This sequence comes from Chroicocephalus ridibundus, assembly GCF_963924245.1. Taxonomy (NCBI): domain Eukaryota; kingdom Metazoa; phylum Chordata; class Aves; order Charadriiformes; family Laridae; genus Chroicocephalus; species Chroicocephalus ridibundus. Next base: position 65,013,517 of record NC_086287.1, read on the forward strand.
AGAAGTACCTTTACCTAGACCACTTCTTCCACTAAACAAGAAGTGATACACACCATTACCTTTCATTTCAATTATCTGGCAAATGGAAACCTTCCTTTAAAATCCACTTGCTCAGGAACTTCCTAACAGAACTGCAGCACTGTATATGACTAAAAAAAGGAGTGAATGAAAATAATAGAGCTGATGGATGGATTATACTATTTCTGCCCAAGAGCACCTTGTACCACTATACTGCTCAGTGTAACCCACACAGCATTTATGTGCCGGCCAACAATGAAATGAAGAATCACTACAGGTCTTTCTGCCACAAGCAATCTGACCTTTTGTAATCACAGATCTGCCTTCTATTCACACCATGCTGGGTCATAGAATTAGACCAAATATCTGCAACCAGATTTGAGACACTACAAGTCTTTTCAGAGCTGGCAGTCAGCTTCTCCTTGCTATACAGATTGGAGCCATTTGTCAAATACAAAAGAGTTAATGTATGTCAGTGTCTGAACTTCACAGCTAAAGCTTGAAGGTGTTTATAGCCAAAGCAATGACTTTCCTTGTAGGTGAACAAGCCTGACATTTGTGAACATCTGATCGACAGAATAAGGCACACACATGCAGTTGGTTTCTGCTGGCTGCAAGTTCTGAATTACTGGCACCACTTTTCCATGCTTGACGCGTTACAGATGTAGGCATGAAGGGTGTTGCCAGTGGGCTACAGAGAAAGAAAGAGGCTTTGATCCCTTTACCATCAAGTTATACCCTCCTTTAACTGAGAACCTTGTTTCAAAATTCCTGATGGGAATCAGGAAAGGAAAGTTCTGAATCCTTCCCAATTCCTAAATCACTAGGTCCCATAGGCAAGGCGTATGAAGCCTTGCCTTTCCCATCCATCTGGTAGGTGACAGCTGTGTTGCACCACCACAGCTACCACTTCCCCAGTGCTTTGCTACCTACTATATCCCACAAACCAGTGTAAATTTGTCCCCAGCTCTGGTCCCAGCACAGTACAGACTAGAGCTGGGGGCAGGAGGGAAGGGCTGAGGAGTTCTGCTTTTTCCATGGTCATCCATTTTTTCCTGCAGTTCTCATTGCAGCAAGAAAGGTATCAAGAGCTTTAATCACTACGTCTCAAAACACACAAGTTAGTACTTTTCTGTGCTTCCAGACAGTAGATTAGTGCAGCCTGGCTGCCAAACATGATTAATAACTCTGCAAGGGCCTTTGTGCTGTATGCACTATTTGCCAAAAATGGCAGAAATCAGAAGAGAGATGGGTGAACTGCAATGACAGTTATTTCAGAGCCAGATGACTGGTGTTTTGTGATTAAAGAAGAAACTCAATTACACGAAGAAAACTCGGTGACATAAGCTCTCCTCTAGTTCCCTCCTCCCCAGGCCCCCATCACCCCTCCTTCTTTAAAGTGTTGCTTGGCATTCCTGAGATTAATTTCATGGCTCTAAAATAAACACTTCCAAAAATAGTAAGAGGAAATGGTAATCTTGCAAAGTGGAGTTTGTTAGCTTATTTTCCAGAAACCAGAAGCCGTGTCTGCTTGAAGCCCTTATTGCTCTGCACAGCAAGTCACAAGAAGATAAATGACTTTCTGTATCAGCAAAGACCAAACACGCTGCTGTTCTGGTGCAGAGGCTCAGGCTTCGGTGTATGTGAAAAGCAAGTGAGCAACAGAGGGCTGGGGGGACTGGGGCAAACCCCAACGTAGAAGACAATCTATCATCTACCAAACCCCAGTTCTACTTGATGAACAGGTTGGCTGTTGCAATCCTAATCCATTCTTCAGAGCCACAGGTGGCCTCAGAGCCGTAGATGTTCCTGTCAGCATCAGCACCAACTTCACTAGAAACATCTCCAAGAAGCCTTTTAGGTTAGTCTGCAAACACCAGTTATGCAGGTCAATACCCTCCGTAGCCACATGCACACCCTCATTCCCTACCACTTTAGACAATTTAAACTATGCCCCTCCCACTAAGCACGATCCTAGCACTGTCTGTCACCCCCAACATGAGTTCATTATGCCTAATGTGGGAAAAGGACTTAGTCTGTGATGCCGGTCCCTCTATACTCCAGGATATCCAGCAACAAGGCAGCAATCACTGCAACGAATGTGAAGGGTGGTGTTGAAAAATGTATGGTGACACTCCCTGGGAGAAGTGCAGCTTCCTAAATCCTCTAGCCAGCTGCAGCAGCCACTATCCACCACACAATTATTTCAATTGGAATAATGTAAGGGGAAAAAAAAATACAAGAAGAAAAAAAAAAAGGCAAGAGGTGCTCCAGGCTGTAATTTCTAAATTGTCATGTTTCTGCCTCAAAGTACACACACAGCAGAACTCAGATAAGCTGGGATGATATTTAATATGCACCAGATTCTTTGGGATGGGGGATGACATTTTTGTCTGAAGTCTAAATAACTACAATTAATTCTTCATCACATTTTGAGGCAGTAGAGAGGATCTGTTCTGTCAATGGAGTATCCCCATCTACTGTTGGAGAGCGGAAAGGAAGCAGCACATTCCCCTCAAGGAAGCATGCTCCAGAAGAGGAATCTACCGCCCAGCAGGATTGCCAGGAGCTCACATCAAAAAGGTGGAGGAGCAAGTACAATTCACAGAGAAATGTTGTCTCCCAGCTCTGCTGTGGCCTTCACTTGAACTCTATTGCAGTATCTATTATGAAAATAGGTTTCTATCATCATTTAAAAAAAGCAAAATTTTTTACCTAAGGAAACTTGAAGTCTCTAAGGGGGATAGCTGATGGTGACAGTTTAAATGCTAAAATGTAGTTAAATCTTTCACTGCCGATGATGACGTGAAACCTGCAATAGCCAAATCATTTTAGCCATTTTTTTTACAACATTCATCAAGCTTCAGCCATTTCTGAAATTAAAAAAAAAAAAAAATCTCCTCTAATTTATGTTCCAAAGGGATTCCAAATTGTATCTAAATGTAGATAAAGGATTTTAACCTTTTCAGGGTTCTGAAGTTTACTGAATTCACACTCTTGTCTTTGGTCATCTCCTAACTTACACAGAGAACATAATAAATGATCAGACTAAGTACTGCACCGCAAGGCATGGATTTAGCAAGGGGCAATCACAAAACTGAAATTAAGACATTAATAAACCTGCCTGTCAGAGAAGATGTGGAATAATGCCAGACTAAAAACTTCAACACAGCTTTCTAATTACACATTATTCTTCATCATAGCAGCACGATGAAAACAATCTTGATAAAGTTACATATTCATCAGTTACTGTCATTTCCCCATAATAATAATCCTGCTTTTTACATAGAAAGCCAGAGCTCAAGATCTATCACTGGTACAGAAATGAACAGCTCCAGAAACTTGAGGGATGTATTCTGAGAAAGCAAGCTATTCGTCATTTTTGTATGGCCCTTTTTTTTCTGTATGTGGAAATAGAAGTGGGCTAAAAATTAATGAGACAAGACTACTCCCATGTTGCAGAAGTTAAGCACCCAGTTCAAGCAGCATCCAAAGAAGAAACAGAATTACTTGACACTTGAAAAAAATTGCTGAATTCAAGCTTTTAATGTTGAGGGATGCCTGAGAGCATCCCCAGACGAGGCCATATTTTCATGATCGGTTTAATTTGGAAAAGCATATTTTCGTCTTTAAAGTGATCCACTGCGATACTGAGGTTGCAATAACTTTGCATGTGTGCACAGCCACAGCTTGCAAAGGAATGAGAAGGAGAAATCCAAACACTATTTTTACTGTATAGAAAGCACTTAACTTGTTCCAAACCCATGTTTGGAGGTCTGTGTTTGGAAAACATTAACATTTTCTTTTTCCTCTGCCTTATCATGCACTCCCCTCCTAAAAAGAAAAGGAAATAAAGAAAATAAAAAAAAAAGAAAGCAGACCTACATATGGTTACCCCAAGGCCAGAAGATGACAAAGACACATGGCCCAGATTCTTCACTCATTGCTCCTATCTCTCAAGGATGGAGGGTTTAACTAACTGTCTCCAGGAAATCAAGGGATTTGGTTGTCACTCCTATAGTAAACCACAAAACAACTGGGATCTCCTCCCACGTGTAAAATAGGGAAATATTTTTATTTCAGCTCTCTCAATGAAGAGCATTGCATCACAGCTTGTCTTTGGGCTAAAAAGAACAGGGGCCACCTACCCAAAGCCTGTTCTGGTCTCTCTCCTCATGAATTCAGGGTTTCAGTGGAGGGAGATGAATTCTTACACGTGCTCTATAGGTCATCCTATGCCAGCGTTCAAGTCCAGGTGTTATAGGCCCTTCCTCATCACAACCCTTCACCTCTCCTGTTTCATCCTTTGCAACTGATATCTCTCTATCTTAGGAATGCTCCTTGCTGCAAGATGCTCCCCTACATCTTGACAGAGAGCCCTAGCCTCGCTCATACGTGGTTTCTTCTGCTCCAGGAAGACTTCACCTCCTCCAGGTCCAAGTTCCTATCTTCATGCCAAGGATCAACCTCACACTCCCTCATGGACTGGGAACGCCTCTGTTGCACATCATATCAGTCAAATATCATGCACTGAGCAGGAGTTTCCTGCAGCAGACTCCTCACACATTCCTCCTACTCTTGTAATTTATTGACTAGTAACTGGACTACAGGAGCACAACATGAAGCCCCATGTTCCTACGTGGTCATCTAGAGAGCCAACAGGCCCACCTCTGCTCCACAGGGAACGCAAGAGAGTCCTTTCAGATGCCTGTCCTGGAGCAAACTTTAAACAGGGTCTCTCCTTAAAGATATTACTACATCACCTCATAGTAGAGAGGATTTGCATGAAAGGAAGGACACAGCATCAGAAAGCTGGTGAAGGCTTTGATTCCTCAAAAGCTTATGCAGGGACAGTCCCAGTGAAATTAATTTGTAAAATTAAACACTTGCATAAATACTGGCAGAATTTAGGCCTAATGGACAGCAAGTGCTCACACAGCCTGGGAGACGCATATCCAGCGAAGGATAGCCTACTTTTGAGTCAAAATAGGTTTCAATAAACTTATCAACTCCATATAAACCTTCTTACAAGACCATATCCATTTATTGATGGAAGGATATAAAAGGAACAAAATAGAATTGAAAATCATTATTATATCCTTATGCCTTAAAAGTGATTGTTCAGGGCACCCAAGAATTTGAGAAAATATCAAGCTATAAGTTTTATTAAACCCCGAGGGAAAGTCAGGAGACCAGAAAAGACCAGAACAACTGCACTGAGGCAATGACAAATTCCTAGAAACACAGGGGCTGGAAATCCAAATGAGCGAGTGTTGGGCTAAAATAGTCTCATAATCTCTCTCTACTGGCAAATAACAAGGGGCAGGGAGAGAATTTCCAAGGTTTCCTGAATACTGAAAACTTTTTCTCATTTTGTTTTGGGAAAAAAAAAAGGATAAGCTGGTTTTCTAGATGGGGAAAATGGGACTTTGCTGTAGAAATATCAACCCTCCAGCAATGGCAAACTAGGAAAACTAACGCAGATGGTGAAACACCAGAAACTTTTCACTGAAAAAAGGAAAGAGAGAAGACTTAGAACCTGTACTGGGCAAAAATCAACAAGTGGTGATTCTTCCGAGCCCCTGCAAAGGGACTTCAAAAACCACAGAGACTATCTCAGCACGCTTAGGCCAGTGTAGCTTTGACAACCAGACAATACCTCTTTAGCAAGGGATAGGCCATAGCAAAAGTGGGGACCTGGGAGGGAGAAGGGCTCTAGGCTAAGGTTGCATACAAGGGTGTTACGAAGAATACCATTAAAACCAGACAACAGATGCTTCTAGCACCACGGGAGGTGCCTTAAGCAGCATAAAATTCTCAGTAAGGAGGAGTTGCTTTGTTCACTTAACGAACTCCACACAAAACAAAGCCCTGAGCTCTTATACATTAACTAGTATCAGATGCGTTTGCTTTGTGTGAGCACATGACTGCTAAGGCAGAAAGGATACTTTGGTCTTTGAGGAAAACTACCTTACAGACCATTTAAAACATAAGACATCAGCAAAGAACTCCAAGCAGCTGCAATGCAATTACGTCCTGATAACTGCAGAAAACTGCACGCAGACAGGTGACGATCTCCTTACTGCAGCAATTTAGCAGATTGCTTAACCGAAAGAGCTATTTCGATAACTTTGCACATTAATCCAAACCACGAACACTTTCCAAATCTAAGCAGTTTTTCTAATGAATAATGAATTAATTTTCATCTCATTCTGAATATTCTTAGGGGGATTCTTAATAAATCTGTAATTTATTAGACACACACTGCATTTCTTGATGAGAAACCCACTCTCTCAAGGAAAAAATGATGGTCCTGTTCTCCCTTAAACCTCATTGAGATTGTGAACCATCCCCACCCATGCCTACCCTTGTCCCAACTAATTCACTTGTGAATTATAGTCTGGGGCACAGGTAACAAAATTTCCTTCATTCCGGGAGCATCCTTATTTGGTAAAAATCTACTGCTTTGATTAAAGCACTTTCCTCATGGATGAGGGTACTTTACTATGTTTTTTACTCTTTCCCTATCTCCTAAAACGTAGAGAAGGAGAGTCAGAGCAATTAGAAGTATCGAGATGTTGGTGTGAATTAAGTCATCATTAGTAACACTTGTCATGTTTGTCTTCTTACACATTTTCATGTAACTTGAAGTATGCTTCTCCCCTAAAGAACAGAGTTACTGCTACAGAAGGTTCACATATGAAAATAATGGCCAAAACGGAGCATATTTTTATTTCCGAGTAAAGACTGCTTTTAGGAATGACAGAAAATTGGATCAAAACTAGAGGATTATTTTTTCCAGCATCCTGTCACTATCAACAGCAGGTACCAGCTGGTTCAACAGATGATACAACAGTACTAAAGTCATAGAATTACCTACCTATGGCCAAAAAAAAAATAATAAATTACTGTTTGATATATAAACAAGTTCTATTCTATTATACTTTTGCCGTCTCCACTGTAATGCTGGTGGTCTCCACCAATGATGTATCTGTCCAGCATGACTCAGAAAAAGACTAAGAAATTATCTTGTCTGCATCAAGGGATACGTGGAGTTTGATGTATTAGGTGCGCTGTGTAACATAACCAGTGTTCTCAATAACTACAGTATTGTGTCAAACATGATTTCTCTGTAGGTAATGAAAGCCTTGAAAACCAACAGCTACGGCAGCAGAGCAAGATTGTTTTTCTAAATTACCAGAAAGAAAAGGCTTTAGATTGTTATGGATTCTGCGGAGTAATTCACCTTTAGGGATCTCTGCTGGGCACATTAAAATTCACCAACCACACAAGCTGTGGCATTACAAACATTAATATTTATTCCTGCAAGAGCAATAGCAACGCTCATATTTAATACAGTGATAGTGACTACTGTGACCTCTTAACAATTTCCACTGACATTAATGGGAGTTGGGGCTTTTCTTCCCCACATAGAGATAGGACCAATACAGATCTTCCCATTATTTTCAGGGGGAAAGACTTTTATCAGTTATGCTGTGGGCAATGGGGAGTGCAAGTTGGAACAAGACCTAGACAGGTTCCTATTCGTGTTGACATTAAGTATTCTAATATTAATCTCTTAAAACTGAACTTTAAAAGAAAGGCAGATAATGGCTTAAGCTGCATAGCCATGCAAGGCGGCAGGGGACAGAAATCACTCTTCCCTTTCAGTGTGAAATATCTTTCCTAGCAAGCAGGAGATGTGGGGAACGGACAGTCTTTGTGAACCTTCACACTCCCCACTGAGGCTAACCATGGCAGAAAACAGCTGGGGATGTGGCATTTAAGCCACAACGTTAATTTGCAAGCCAAAGCAACACCCACTTCTTCCTTCTCCACCCAACCCTTCATGCATGCCACTGCAGTATTGATGGTAGGGGTGCCAGTTCTGGTGTAGCCTAATGGAGGAAGCCATCCAGAAAGGCACATGGCAGCCTCATTACTTCTTGATTTCAAGTGGCATTCGGCAGCCTTTTGGAGAGTGAGTTTACAATGCCCAGCAGCTCAGATTTCAGAATATTTGGTTTATTTAGTGTGTTTTCACTGATGCATCAAAACACAGGCACACAACCAACACATTTTCACCCCAGCTGATTAACGTTTTTTTCTCTTGCTTGATCAGATCATTTTCCTTTTTCAAAGAATGTTGCTCCTCAACAGCGAAGGGACCACTCCAGCAATCCTGTTTTTTTGGTCCCCTATATATATATATATATATATATATCTTTTCTAAGATCATAAATCATCTCCAGTAAGATTTTTAGGAGCCTGTAGACATGCTTCAACAAAATTATGATCAGTCCAACTTGTACTACTCAGAGGTTTCAAAACAAAATTTCACCTCCCAGGTAAAACTCATCCAAAGATAAAAGAAATCCTGCAGCTGAAGGCACAGTAACATCAACATGAGGTTAGCAAATGTTCCTTCAATCCATTGGGGATGCTATCATTTAATATCAGCTGAGGAATTGACTCATTTCACCTACAAACCTGACCTCAAAACCAAACTATTTTTTCATTTCTTCTGTTCAGGGATCTTAATGCATACTTTAAGTCTGAGTTCACTTCAAGTGAGGCGCTTTCCATGACCAATCCACAGCTCAGATGTGCAGCTGAACCTCCACTTTCAACCACTAGCATGTACCAGCAGCCTGTTAGGCTCAGCTAGCGGCTTCCAGGGGACAGTTCCTCATCACTGGATAAATTCCTTTTTGCAAGGGCCATGAGAGCATCTCCCCGCTGGGAAGTTGACCACTGCCCTGCCACCATGCTGTTATGCTGAGGCCCGGTGTCCCTTCCCTTGCTGCAGTCAGCCCCAGCATTCTCCATCCCTGCGCCAGTGCAGGGATGATATATTAATCTTTACAAAGCAATGTGTGTTGTTACTAATGCAGGTTTTTAAGCCACGTACTTATATCTACAGAAAACACTGAAATTTCATGAGTATTCACACACATGCAAACATACTGAGATGGAGTTGCTTTTAGTGCTCTCCTCCCTCATTTCCTCCCTAGATCCTGCTTTGTATTTTGAGATTTCTATTCAGTAATTAAAATGTCTTGCAAAGTAGAAACACGGCCCAGCTGGTTTTCATTAACTCTGTTTCACAGATTTATTATCCAGTACCAACAAATACAAGTGACCATGTGCTGTATTGATACTCGTATGCAAGAACAGCCTCTGGCAAAATTTTTCCTAGTGCCCAGAAATAAGTACATGTGAATAGTGGGTCAGTTTGAAAATCTTTTTGAGAAATTACTTGTTCGACCAACAGAAGTATTTTCCTTGTATGTGCTCCTCTAGATGGCACTCAAAGTTACATTTTCACTGTAATCAGCAAAAAAATTGGGGGGCAGATTTTGCAGGAATAAGGAATAAGAAGAAAACTCAAATTTGCAAGTGCTCAATAAGTTGCTTGGCAGGGCAGGGTTTCTGGGCAAGCTTCACATGGAGGATGCCTTGTGAGCGGGCACGAACTGCTGCTAGAACGGGATATCCCTCCTTACACACCGTACGTTTCCTTGGCCTCTGTTTTGCTGGTTTGATTGTGATTCTCTTCCTCGGTTCTGGTGTATGCTATTGCTGTCTGACATGGCAAGTTTGGGTCTATTGAATAATGACATGTAAAGAGGGAAAATTTTCAGAGAAACGTTGCATGATCCAAATAAATGATACAAGCCTAATACTTAGGCAAACAGCCTCTTCAGAGAGAATATGAGGAGCACTGGCTGCCAGCAGCCCTCATTAAAATATTTGTCCCTACCTCAAGGAGGCAGGAATGAAGAATGCATCAAGTTAGAGATGGTCTGACAACCAAATACACTTCCTTCACAAGCCAACTTTGTTTTGCTGTGTCTGCTTTCCCTGTATTAAGTAGAATATGGGAAAAGACAGTAGAGGATGCAAAAAGAGGCATGTCTGCACACATACGTCCATAAAACTCAGGATCGTAATGGGCGAAAAGTCTCAAATCTGTTTGTAACCCTTCCCACTGCATCCAGAAACCATCCTGTCATTATGTGGACATTTCAGAAGATAGTAGTGATGATTTATTTCCCTTTGGGCAGGTATGAACAAGTCAAAATAGTTAGCAGTGCACAGTACAGCACACCCATATACTTGAGAATTCGTATGTGGTAAACGCTGTAATAACAAAGTGCTTATAAATGTAAAGCTTAGGTTTTGCTTCATTCTCAGTTCTTAGAAAATTAAGAACACATTTTTTTCTGCTTGGGTAGATTATTATTTTATCATCAATGGAGATTGATAAAATACAATCCTTATTTGGTCATATCTCCAGGAATTTTGGTTGATTACCGCCTTCTTCCTCCAACAAGATCAGTTCAGTTCTTGCTGAAGGTGTAACGATAGTTCGAGAAAGTGGAACATTAGGTAGGGTCCCATCAACTCCACATTTTTCACGGTCTGTTGTTGTCTCTTTAGGTGATAAGTTTTCTTGTGTTCTCTCTGCTACACGCTCTTCCACTCCTGCAGACACATCCTTTTCAACACTTTCCACTTGAAGTTCTATTTCAGGATCTACTCTAACACTTTTCACATCCATTTTCACTCCCGAAACTTCTACTATTATATCTTCTAGCTTAGCTGCAACGTAAGCAGCATCTTCTGATCCCTTTGGTGTGGACCATTCACATCTAGGCCTTTTTAATCAGCTTCATTGTCTGTCTTCTCCTATAATTTTCATTTCACCCATAAACTTCCCTGTTTTAATTGCTGCCTCAACCTTAAGTGTCCAGCTCTTCCTTTGGAAGACTAACATCTATTTTTTCCTGTTTTTCTCCCACAGAAATTTCAGCTGATGATTGTTTAAATTCTACTTCTGAAGCAACTAACACAGTAGAGCTTTCTACTTTGGGGATCTCTATATCTTGTGATTTGACTTTGTGCTCTTGAAGAGTCAGAGCACACATAGGGATTTTTATTTTTTTTTTGGTAAACTGCTGGCTTTGTCAATTTTTGAAGCCCTTATTTCTGGTTTAAACAATTCTGCCAGAGACCCAGTGAATTCTGAAGTTTGAATTTTTTTCCATCAGCACTGTGCTTAAATATCAGTTCTTGGAATATTCATTCTAATCCCTGTTCTCTTTGCAGGTAATGAAACATCTCCTCCCATCTCCAGCAAATTAACATCAGAACTCTTCACACAATCTCCTCATTTTGGAATGCCTCTTTTTCCAACCGTAATTTCAGTAGCTGCATAGGGCAATAAGGAAGGTATTTTCAAGAATATTTGTTTCAGTTTGTATTTTGGCAGAGGCAATGCCTACCTGAGGCTTTTCCAGACTTTTTTCAACATCAGCCTTGCCTTCCTGCAGCCCCCCCTCCCCTTTCACAGGTGGCAAGCTCAATGCAAGTATTCTGTATTTTGGCATTTAAAAACATCCGTGATGTTCCTTGGTCTCAACTTCTTCAGCATTTATCTTCTGCTCTTCTTTTAATTTGATTCCCTTCTCCTCAGGGCTCTCAACAGCTCCCTCTCCTTCAGGATCTGACAAATGAAATTTAAGTTTTGATGCTGGAACTCGCACAGAAACGTCAGCAATTTCTGCTGTCATTTGTAGCTGAGGTAGCTCAATTTCTGTTTCTCAGGAGCAGATTTCAGGCTCTGGCCCTTTCCCTTTTCTGAGGAAGATTCCAAACTTTGGCTCCTGGAACCTGGGCATTTTAGTTTTCTTTTGAACACCTTCCAATTTCATCTTTCTTCCACCCACAAACGATGATCCTTTGGTTCTTATTTCAGGGCTCCTCAATTCAGCTGACACTTCTCCTTTGGGGAATTTAATATCTGGTTTTTGAATGATATCTTCATCAGCAGAACTTTTTTTTTTTTTTTCCCTAAGAAGTTTCAGATTCCACTTTAGAACCAGTGTCACTTTCTGACAGTTTTCCCTTACAGCAAGAAATTCTAAATTTTGGGTTTCAGGATTTATGTATTTTAACTGTACATTCTGTGTTACCCGTAGATATTTCAGGAGCCGGTGTTTCCCCTTCTGGTTTCAGATTTTTTTGCTCCGAAGAATAAGCTCCATTTAAAATTTCAGAATCTGTTGCAGAAAGATTTATATCAGCAAGAGATGACATTTTTGGTTCATATTCTGGAATGTTCATTTGATATTTAGTAAGAGTTGCATCCTCTTTTGGTAATGCAGAGTGCTGTTCAATTGTAGAAGAACAAATATCAACTTAGGACAAACCCAAATCAGAAATTCTAAAAACAGGGTTTGTAGGGGCTCTATCTCCCTTGCGGACAGAACTTTAGATACAGCTCTCCTTGAAAGAGTAGCGGGAGTTTCCTCTGGTTTTGCATAAGAAAGATATTCTGACCAAAAAATTTCAGCTCCCGACTTACACTTAGCTATCTTGGAAGGAGAGATAAAATGATGTCTAGGCAATCATCTAAAATGTCCAGTATTTTCAGTTTTCTTAGCAGAACCACCAAGTGATATGCAAGCAGGTTTCACATCTTCTGGAACTTCCCCTAAGGATTCCCTCCTGTTTTCATAGTTCCACAGACATCTTCCCCAGCCCAGCTCAAATATCCCAGATTTTGTTTTCTGAATTATTAGCATTTGTATGTTATCTGCTGCTTGTTTCCAGTGTGTCAGGTGTTGTGGGTAATTATTTACCCGTGCCTTTTTCCCTGTGTGGATCCTCACACTGTGTGATCCATTACATCTGTGTGAATTCCACCTTCTCTTTCTTTTTTGTCTGTTGTTCATTCCTGTTTCTTTTTTGGGGAGTTTGATGAGGCCTGTGGTGTTTGTTTAGCTGGGGTCTCTTTCAGATCAGGTGTTTCTAAACTCGGCTTTGATATCTGTGTTGTTATAGCTGGCACTTGTGGTGCAGTAAACTTTGATGTTGATTCCTCGTCTTTGTTTTTTTAATGTGTATTTCAACTTCAGGGTGTTTTTTTTTTTTTTGCATGGGTTGGAATGATGTTTTTCACTTCTTTCAAGTCTTTTGTTAAAGTTTCAGAACACTGCTTGGATTGCTAAAGCATTTACTTTTCACTGCTTCAAGGCTAATTACAGCACTGATCCCTACTGGCTGCCACTAATTTTGCAACTAGAAAAGAAAAAGGAAAGAATAGCTAGGAGGATTCTTGGGCTGGTTCACTGCTGTGTCTCTTGTTTTACTCTGGTGTCACTTCAGTGACATCGCAGTTGTCTGGAACTGGAGCAATTCAACTATGGGGTACCCTGTTATCAGGACTTGAATGATCCTGTGTAGTTTGTGGTTGATTCATCTCACCATCCAGTGCGGCAGATCCTTTGAGTCTAGGACACTGCAGCTCTCCTACAAGTTGTAAGAGAGGTAAAACTTTTAAAACCAGATGCTTTAAACAAAGAATACTTTGAATGTATTGAGAGAGACGAAACGATGTTTAGGCAATCTAAAATGTCCAGTATTTTCAGTTTTCTCAGCAGAAGCACCAAGTGATACGCAAGCAGCTTTCACACCTTCTGGAACTTCCCCTAAGGATTCCCTCCTAAGTTTTCATAGTTCCACAGACATCTTCCCCACCCCACCTTAAATATCGCAGATTTTATTTTCTGAATTCAATTCACCTTCAATTAGGTGAATTCAATTCACTGAATTCAATTCACCTTCAATTAGGTGACCAACACCTTTGAAATATTCCTGCCAGTAAGACTGGGCAACTCAAAAAAACCCAAGTGAATTAGACACTCCACCACTTCACAAAGTGAGACATGGAGATTTACTTCCCTTCACCTTTTAAAACAGCAGATGACACTGGCAAGTCTTCTTCAGCGTGGATGTACATAGGTAGACCTGGGACTGATGACATCTTACCTGGGCTAGGATCAGGGAAGAAGTTTCTAACTTTCCACCAGCTATTGATCAAACACGAAGGTGTATGAAGCAGAAAGGTGGCTTCAGATGCTTGGCCAAGAGCTGTCAGGCGATTGCTCTCCTTGTACTTGTTAGAGGAGCTGCAGATGAAGGTTTGCCAAAATGTTGCCAGATATGTCCTGTGCTGTTCAAGGGCAAATCCGTCAGTGTAAAAGGCCTCTTCCACCCACCCCATGGTGGGTAAGAAGGGAAAGAGTCCTCCCGTGAAAGCCTGTAAGAATCTTTCCTACAAATGCAGCAACAGACTTCTGTCTCCAGGTCTAATGCAGATATGGTGGAGACTACATGGAAAGATTTGCACTGAGGCCCTGGCACCCATCCTGATTTCCCCAGACTCTGCCTACACGTATATTAATTATCCCCTCTAAAGTAGTTAACCTCATGTCATAAAAGACTTTTTGTGCCTCTTGATTCCCCTTATAGCTTAGGCCTAAGGTTTGCTTCAGATTTTGTTCCACTTCAGATTACATTAAAGCAAATCTGTTAGAGAGAGGAAATATGCTACATTGATTAATTCAGGTTTCAGCAAAGTCTTCTTGCACTGTATGAAAGACTGTGACAATAAACTACGATTTATATGTATGTCATTCTCATGCTGCAAATAGCACCAATGCCAACATTTTACAGGTATTATCTTTTTTTTTTTTCCCATAAATACTGGAGAATCAATGCTTTGTTCAAAACATTTTCACGAACAAAATGGAGTTTGTGTCAGTGACTACTTTTAATAGCTACTGAACTGACTTTAGTGCAGAGGAGTTTTTTTTTTTTTAAAGTACGCAGCAGGAGATATTCAGGATGGAGCAGGGACACCTTCAACTAGATCGGGTTGCTCAGAGCCCCATCCAACCTGACTTTGAACGTTTACAGGGATGGGGCAATTATTAACAAGGAAGACGACTGAGTAATTGTAAGACAAACAAAACCAATAATAATTTAGTATCACTTGCATCCTTGGCACTGTGTTTGACACGGCAAATAATTTCTATGCGTAGGTCAGCAGTTTTCACAGGCTTCCCTCACATACTTAGTATTATGCACATATCTTATTTTAAATAAGGATATGCATCACTGCCACCACAGAGAGCTTCAGCTGACTTGATGAAGCTGTGGCATGGATGGGAAAAGGGTGAAGACAACTCTCACATAGCCCAGAGTGGGCCTTACCTCAGGAGCTGCTGACTGAAAAGTAAGTCCTTTAACACTTCTACACCAGCTAAATCTGCCGTGTAAAAGTAGATAAACATGTCAAAGTACAAAGCTTTATCAGAACTTCTGCCCTGCATAAAGTAGAGATATGAAGGATAGAATTTTATGTGGGTCAAGTTTAGTCAGAGATTATTTCATGCAATCGTGAACCATTGAGAACAGAGTATGACAACTCCGAGTGCACAGCCTGTGACAAGCGCCATAGGAATTTCACAGTCTGTGTGCTCAGAACGATGCAGTGACATCTAATGCTTTAGTATATAAAATTGTCGTTCATTAAAAAAAAGAAACTGCTGGGAGGGGAGGAATTATTTCCATGCACCGCTTGTTGAACAGAAGTCTAGGAATGAAAATGAGAAAACAAAAGTATCAATCACTGTTCGGTTCCTGACCGTCATGGTGGTATTTATTTTTCTCTCTCGCATTAGGATCCCTCAGAACAGCAATGCAAAAGGGGTTGGCCATGTCAGTCAGCTTATCCCCCAAGCAATGCAAACCAGGAAATAGCCCCACTTTCCAGTCAGCTGAGCACTTGCAGTTTCAGTGAGCTTGAATAGAATTTGTTTCTCACTGAATTGCCTTTTGAAGATAGATATGCAGGAAACTTGTTTTCATGCTGAAGCACCTTCTAAAGCACAGACTATTATTCTGGCTAAGGCGAACACCCGGAGAAATGCTAAATGCTAAAACGCGTGTTTTTTTTCAGCGTCTGATGTTCTGAATGGTGGTGGCTTTGGAGAGAGCCCCAGGCAATTCCCAGGTTTGACTGGGAAAGCTGGTTAAAAGCAAGTATTACATGCTTGACTCGGAACAGCTCCCGAAGATTTGTTCATCAAGGATCTGGTTTCTCCTCTCATTTTTGTTTAACAGGTTCTGCTCTGAAACTCATTTGCTGTTATTCCTTTACTTCTGATAGTGTACAATCTGCTTGAGACTCGTTTTTGCTGGTGGTGTGCTGTGCCACAGAGAATTAAGTATATTAACGATTTTTCTTTCTTTTCCTAAGTGCAGAAAGCCATATCAAACACTGTTTTTTACCCCTCTTAATATCCAAAACCTGCACTCTATTCCCTTATTTACAATGAGCAGATTCATGCATCTCTGCCGCAGGCTCTAAGGATTCAGACTTTCATAAAAGTTGAAAGTTGCGGTTAATAGTGACTTGCCTAAACTTGAGGTCTTAAAAGAAGAAAGAAGTGACCTGATTTTTGTTGCACCGTTGGCCCTAATGAGATTTGCAGTCGGACGGCAAATCAGCAAAGCCAAGCAATGTGTACTAAGCAAGTATGCAGATCGAACAGAGCGCTGGAAAATGGATGTTTTCTAATTAGCTACTTTGCCATTGCGAGGGACTTTCAGTTGGTCAGAAGATTATTTCACTTATGTATCTGGCACGGGACTAATTATCAAAGAGAATTCAACCAACCTGCAAAAAAGGCAACTGCCTATCCAGGAACAATTAAAAAGCCTTTTTGAGCAAGACCGGAACCCCAAATATTAAATAAATCTGAAAGATGAACGCAGACTGAAAGACTAACTGGAGAGATAGACTCTGAAGTGAATTGAAATGTACTTTTAAAATAAAAATAAAAGCATATTTGAACCTTGTTCCCTGCGCAAAGCAAGGAACTTCCTCCTTTTTGCCTTTGACAGAGAAATTGCTTCCTCATGATGTCCACACTGTCTGACGATGTGAGAACTTCTCATAGTTGAGTCTGCCTGCAAAACCTCCAGTGTGTGATATTTCCCTTGTTGTGTGATTACCGCCCCCCCATAGTTAACGAAACGCTGTGGTACGAGAACACAGTGGTACAAGACAATTTGTCTGGTATTAAAGTGAACATGGAAGATAAAATCAGATCTTAATACATTAGAAATGCAGATCTCCAGCCCCAGCACGGTCATGCCATGTCTGTGCCTGGCCATGGCACGTGGGGGTGATTCTGCACCCACATCCCCTCGCGGGCTGGTGTCCTGTCCTTGGCACGGCATTCCCGTCCCCACTGAGGTGCCCAATGCCCAGGTGGGGCTGCCCCACTCCCCAGCTGGGGTGGTGGGATGGCTGCAATGCCCTGTGCTGCCCTCGCTGTGCCTTGACAATTGCAATGTTAAGCTGCAAGTCAGCTCAGACAACCTGTAGTCTTTTGGTCAAGGTAAAATCTAAGCTGAAGCTAAGCATTTTGTTTATGTTCCCCACCAAAAGAAACAGAAATAAACCTGCAGCCTTATAGGCACTTTTCTGCTGTTTGACGGCAACTTAGTTTTCCTCTGAAGAAAAAAAGCTTGGAGAAAAGTATTCTGACCAGCTTTCTTATAATCCAGCTGACTTCATATAAATGGGGACTAAACTGAAATCTTCCACATGATCTTTTACACTCATTTGGGTTTTTTTTTTTTTTGGAAGTCCCTGTTTACAAGAGTAACTGTATTCAGACCCAAGCTCCCTCTGCCCCATCAAGAATTTTAAATGATTTGTTAATCACTAAAGCCCTATCATTTACAATTATGTTCACTTCAGACTTTCTTCACTTTGACAACAAACATAAAGCGACCTTTGAGAATTTGGGAATTTGCCCCACCGTATCTTGTTCTTTTATGCCACATTTTCTACAGAAATCTGTTACAGAGGAGCCGTCCTACAATCTCCCAGGTTACATTTCTGCAAAAGTCAGCAGAACAAATTAAAACAAAAAGCTTGGCAACTCTTTCATTTATAAATTGCAGCTTTGCCAAGTGCTTCCCTGCTGCATAAAGCAGATTGTCACTTCGCACTTCAGCTCCTCGTGCTTTGTCGCACAGCTTGATAAGCATTTTTGCAAGATGGGATCTTACCCCTTCAGACAGACAGACACCTCTTTCACATGCAGAGCAGGACGTGAAATGAACTCTCCAGAGGGGACTGCCAGCCCAAAAGCAGATGTTGAGTGAAATCTGGGGTTTCAGATACCACGAGAAACCACAAGTGCTCTTAGACCCTTGCTCAGTGCACAAAAACAGGGAACAGAGGAAGACACTGAATTATCCAACTTCATGCTCTTGCTGCTGCCACTGCCACCGCATCCAAAAGTTTTCCACGTACTAAGAACTAGACAGTCAAACTGCTGTATGATTTCTATGGGTCCCTTGTCTCTTTTTCCTTTATCCCTGGCAAAGCTTTCAGTGCCTAAAAAAGGGTGCTTGGTAGCAGTACCATTCAAGCAGAACAGCTTTAACTCAAAGGTTTTGCAGCGTCTCTCGTGGTTATTATTTCACTGCCTCAGCTGCGCTCTTCTTGAAGCTGGTTCCACAGTCAAATTCGGGAGTGTTTCAGTCCCTTGCTCTCCTGCTCCTCTTTGAATCCTCTCTCAGAAAGCACGCTTGTCTCAGCACAGTCCCTTTGAAATAGAATGATTCCCCAAAGAGGTCTCACCTTGAACGTGCCCACCCTCCCTGCACAATCTCATTTCTCTGTTATTGTCAGTGCCAGGTTTTTTGGTATTTTTTTTTTTCCCTCTGCAGCAGGAAAGTTTTCTTTTTAGTTTTCTGCTTTAAACGGGTAAAGACAGAACTGTCGCCTTCTAAAGTGCCCAGGGAAAAGTCCTGGGATTTGCTTGATGATGGGGAAGAGATTGGAACAAGAGAGTCACAGGGTTTCAAATTCTGAAAGGAAAAAAAATTTTTCATAAGCTTTTAGAAACGTCACAGGAATTAATGGATTTGTACAACGACAGACCAACTAAGAACAGAAATACTTCAGCGCTTGTCTGTAGGGGCTCAGCCCATCCCGCTTTTTTGCGTTCTCCCCATCTGAGCTTCATCATTGCTCAAGCTTCAGTGCCAGAGAAAACAGATGCTAACACCACGCGCAGACTGACACTACGAAGTCAGGATCAGACCAACACTTCTCCAGGCTAAAAAGCTGTTTCCACTGCCACTTTCCAAGACACGGAGAATTTTGAATCAAGGCTAATGAGCATGTATTTTAAAAGTACCTTCTACTTCAGTATCTGAAAGTCCCTGTCACAGTGTGTCCCTGGGACTGGTTTTGGTATTTTGCTTAAAAAAAAAAAAAAAAAAAAAAAAAAAAGAAAAAGAAAAAATCATCCCGTAGAGCTTCCAGTCCCTAACAAAGGAATCTACTGACTATCAGGTGGAAAGGAAGGGAATACCAGGAATTCAAGTGCAATCCAGCACTTCACTTGTAAAAATTACCATGAGCATCTTCAACACAGATTAGCAAGACAGACTGCATTGGCTGATGTATAAACTACATCAGGTAAGAACTCCGTAGCTCCAGCCCAAGATTCAGCTGCCTGCCTGTGCGCATTACAGCTGTGCAAAATTGGCTCTTCTTTCCTGGAAAACAGTTGGTGACTCCAGTAGTCTGTAGGCTAACACCATGCAAGGAAAGGAGAGGGACACAGAAGAGAAGTTGCTGAGATGATAACAGGAACTCAAGCACACAAAAAAATACTGACATGAGACAGTAAAAAACCCTAAGGACCACACCAGAAGATGGAAATTGAGCAAGATCGGGGATCTACCATTCCAAAAAGCAGTACGTCCCCACCCGACTGTTAGATTGCCTGGCCAGCAGAGACTCATCAGGCACTTGCACATCTCTCTAGCACGCTGTGGATGTCCTGCCTGCAGGGTAAACAGGGCCATTTCACAGCGCAGCACAACCAGTGACATTTCTGGAGTCCCCAGGAGCAAAGCTGATGAGGAGACATGAGCATGGAAGGGCTACAGGATCCTGATATGTAGATTGAAAGAGTTTCTCAAGGAAAGAGAAGTCAAAAATTTTAGGACAGCGATGAAAAGAAAGATTGTCTCACTTTCCAAGCCTGAAAAACTTTCTCCCCTGCAATGACCCTTTATAAAGCCCCTCTTTTGCAGAGGTACAGACCTGCTACAGAACAAAAATCCCTGCAGTGATGTCATGTGCCATTCTGGGGACACTGCTTCCCAAATGAAGCCACGCAGCTGCTGACGACTCAAAACCGCTGCGCTGCAAGACCAGCAGGCTGCACAGGGCGGTACCGAAATGCCTGACGAGGTCTTGCCAGCAAACACCTGCCTTGCAGACACAAAGCCTTAAGCTTATGTGAGCATGTCCACCTACGTTACTCCTCTATTTTTTCTGAACTCTTTAAACACATTACTACTGGATTTCATCTACGAAGTGTTGTCTGGGAGCTTTTTGTGTTTGCATGACATCGGTGATCCCAGATCTTGACAAAGGAAGATTACTGCCTGTTGCAGTCACATGAAGGTTTCAAGTGTGACTGTGTCTCCACATATTAGGGGCGGTATAGAGAAGAAATAGTTGTTGCCACTAAGAAAGTACAATCACACAGGCTTCCTTCTGCCCTTTTTTCTGCAGGATAAAGATTACTGTCCTCGCCTTGATGTACTAACTAGAGAGTTACTCGAGGTAACAGGGGAAGCCTGGAGCAGAATCAAGAATAAGATTCATGTCCATTAAACAGGAGGTAATTTTTTTCCACTTCTTATAAAGGAAGGATTAGACACTAGTTTCCAAAAATCAAAGGAAAACTCCTAAATTTACAGTTTCATTCTAAAAAAAAATAAAGCCTTTCTTCCATTGAAGGCTGTCATTTCCGACCATGACCCCACCTAAACAGAGATGATTTGAGGAAGTACAAGGTAGCAAAGCTGAATCCCACTCTTAAAGAGGAAAGGAAAAACAGACATAAGTACCTTGTTGCTCCCCTACGAGCCTGCAGTAAAAATAAGGCAGGGGGGAGGGGGATAAAAAAAATAAAAATATATCTAGTTCTGCCTGTGCCATCCTCAACTGATTTTGTTTGAAGAATTTAAGGACAGGTTGAATAACAGAGGCTCCACCTCCTATTCCAGTTTTTTGCTATTCTTGGAGCCAAAATTCTTATGCTAATTTAAACCTCCCTTGTTTTAATTTAAATTCATTATTACTGATTCTACCCACCACGTACTTGAATAGATTATTCCCCCACTCTTTGAAGCCACTTACACGTGTAACACAATCGAGGACTGTTTTTCTTCTCCTTCAGTTTTCTCTGTTTTCCAAAGACCCCGTTCTTTCCATCTTCCCACGTAACAAGTCCACTTTCTAGGTACATCCTCAGCACCACAATTCACAGGTAGACCATGTCTCACTGATCTCATCCCTCTTGAATTTCAGGTCCACAGGGTTTCCCTGCTTCCTACCTGCTTTCCCTCCCTTGCATTGGTGTAGCTGAAGGGTCCTAAACTGAGCCTTTAACTCAGAGCCTGTCCTTCCCGCTGCACCCGCTCTGCTGATGTACCCCACAGGCCATCGGCACCATGTTGGTAATGCCTGCATTTCCCACCGCGCCAACACACCTCACTAGTCCTGACAGATCCATTGTGTTCTTTAATTACCCACACCTGGGCACCTCCAGAGCTGCTGTAACTCCTTGACACATTAATTGAGAGAGTGACAAGCAAAATTACGTGACTCCTTCGGTTCCAGTGCCAACTTGGACGGGTGGCCTCCCCAGGTGACCTCCCCAGGGAAGGGGACATGAACATGTCAGGCTCTGGGTCGCTGCTTTAGGTAAAGCTGGTTTTAATTTCAAAACGTTGGCACGCTTGGGGGATGCTGCTAACGCTCTCCAACTGTCAGCGCTTTGGCAGGGGCACTGCTTGGCTTTTGGTGCCAATCTGTCTTTAGACATCACAGACTGTAAACCTGCAGATGGAGTTTTCCACAAGCAGAAGCTGACATGTCAGGAGCTTGACTGCAGGATCCGCTGGCCACAATCCAGCAGCACAGTCTCTCCCTCTCTGTGCCTGTGGGATGTGGGTTGAGCGAACAGGCAGCTAAAGGTACCTCCTTTGAGGGGTTGGGCACACCCCAGCAATCCCTTATTCCCTCTTCTCCAAGAGACGAAACGTAACAGGCTCTCTGCAGGAAAGCTAAGAGCATAGAGGTGTTTACTGGCATACTTTTATTGGTACTGTAGGCAATATCAAGATTACACCCTAGTCTCAGACTCATTCCAGCCCGTTACTTCACTACAACATATAATATAAAGAAGTTCAGTGGGGTTGTGGGTATTTGGGTGGTTTTTTTAATCAACTTTATTATTCAAGTTTGGCCTTAATACCTTATTTACCAAGTGATTTACTCTGCTCAAAATCAGGAGTGACCACATCGTGTGCTGTGCACAGCTTGTGCTTTACTGGGGGCAATCAGGTAATGGTGTAAGGGTGTCTTCTGTGCTAAAACCAGGAATGTGTGAAAACAACATGTGTGAAATATGGAGTCTGCTCCATAATCCAGACCTGATACCCAGCACTGCACAGGCTAGACATTAAGCCTGATCTAGAAAAGAAGAAGCTAGAAGAGTTTGGAATAAAGGCAGCCTAGAAAAGCCAAGACATTGAGACCCATCCTGAAAACTAGTAATGGGACAATAACAAAGCAGCACATTTACCTGTTCTCTCCCAGATTGCCTATACTGAAGTCAAGCTTAGTACAGACCAACCTGTAAAAGGCATGGCTGAGGGACATACCAATGTACTTCCAGCCTGCGAGAAAATTAGTTTAGAAAGTGTTTACAAGCATTCCTTTAAGAGTGTCTTATCCATTTGACTCTGAAAATAATTCAGATACTTTTAAACTGCTATACTGAAGCCAACAAGTAAAAACACCTAACAAGTATCACTACAGTAATAGCATTTTGGAACATTCATTTATATCTGTTCTTTCTAGTTACCAAATATACACTCGTGTCTAAATATTCAGCAGATAATTTGATGTTTCTGAATGTGACATTATGAACAATATTCCTCTCAAAGTGGTGGGAATACATTATGACTCACACGTGACACCTGCCTTAAGCCTAAGGAGTAATTTAAACTGGAGTATTTTATCAGGGGATTATTAATTTTGGAACCTAAATTAATGAGCATTAGCCTGAGTGAATATCTAGAAAATATTACAAATGGGTGGGAGGGGAGAAAACCTACTTGATGACTCAGACCAAAGTTTAAAATACCATTTAAGGGGGTATAATGAGTATAATGAGTACAGTAATAAAAAAAAAAAAAAAGGCTGTTCATGAAAAATTGAGTCCGATTATGTCTGAGGTAAAAGTCTACCAAGGGTAACAGCAATGCCCCCCATCACCACAACAGACCTTGTACCAAGCCATGACAAGCAAGAAATGAAAGCCCCTGTTTTCCATCAGCCTGAGTTTGTTATGATATGAACGGGAGACTGCCTCAATGCAAAATTTTTAAGGACACATAAGCACTGAGTTTGAGAGCTCAAGTCAATTAAAATGATTTCTTAAGCTAGAAGCTTCACTTCCAACTGTAAAAGAAATTTGACTCAGTTGTGTCTCACTGTAGCAGACACTATACTGGGATGCACAAGTAGGAGCACTGCCTATGCAAAACATTTCTTCTACCCCGTTCACCGGTGCTGAGGCAAAGCTGGGATTTTCCCATCTGCAGTGCTACAATACAGTCAACTAACTGAAGAGAGTCTGGAGACCATGAGATGCAGACATCCAGAATATGTGACCTCCGAAGAAATACAGAGAAGCCTAAGAGGACACAGAGTGACATCCACATATATGAAGACAGCTAAAAAGACAGTGGAAATAAACTCTTATCCACATCCAGGGTGGGGAGGGCAAGGAGTAGTAAGTTTAACTTACAACAGAAGAAAATTGAAGCTGGCATAGCTTTAACGTTTCTAACACTCAGCAAAGCAGCTGATGGGTTGGTGAGGAGGTATCAGGGTCCTGTTGAAGGAGGAGTTTAAGCATGGTGTCAAGCAATTGGTATGTCAGGAATGGAAAAAATATAATTGATTATGTCTTGGGGAAGAAGGATGCCCTAGATAGCTGTTTGCTTGTCGTAGGAAATAAGGACTTTGAGCAGACGTTTCCTACGATTACCAAATGGGCAGAATTCAGTTCCTACTTATACCAAAACCATTTCATTTGGCAGCATGAAGGGACTGAAAAGAGGACCTGGGATTTAAAGTCAAACATGCAGCTTGGCAGGTGGTAATAGGTAGCAAGCATTTCCCACAGCCTTAGAGAATTTATGAAGTACACCATCAGAGGGTGATCGTCTCTCTCACATATGGGAATATGTCTAATTAGAAACATTTAACTTTTCCATCCTACAGTCAGAATAGGCCACCCAGAGCTCAGAGCATAGGCACCATCTGACAGGCTTTTAATGGGAACCCAGCAAGCCCTCAGTTGTTTGGAAGCATGATTACTAAACTGAATTTCCAAACTATATTTCTTGTCCTTTATGAAAAAATAATGAAGTTTATCTGTGTGAGTATTTATAGTACTTCATGAATTTGGGATGAGTAGTAGCAAATAGTTTAAAAGCCAGCAAAACAATAGTAAATAAATGCATAAAGACTTGGACTTAAACTTTTGATGCAATGGTTTCTCCTCCCTTGACTCTAATTAGCAAGCGGCAACTGACATGCCAGGTCTTGAAGTGTGTAGTCTTTTACTTGACATAACCATTAACTTTTCAAGGACTCAAATAAGCTCCCACTCAGCTTTTTGCCTGCCTTCATACTCACTGATTTATAAAGCTAATGCCTTCTGTTTAATGCATCTGGCACTAGAAACCCCAAAACATGGAGGTGGTGGGGGACACTAGTGCTTAGGGACCAAAAGTGCCCTAAGCAAGGGCATGAACTCAGTGAATTTCAGGTTTGTTCAGCCAAGCAAGAACTGTGGTGGGAGTACTCTTGAAACCAGTCTGCGGTTCCTGGGCTCCCATTTAAAACAACCCAATGTCCATCAACAATCTGCACACAAACCCATTGCGTTGATTAGGATCACTCTGTCAGAAAAAAGCATAGGATGAGACGAAGTCCATGGAATGATGACAAGGCAAGTCAGAGGGATGAGCAATTAAATAGACCAGGTGATTTAAGCCTGGAAGAGAGATAAGTGGAAGAGGAAGGAAAAAATTATATTGGATCCACAGAGGTTTCAGGAATACCTCCTCTATGCCAACCTGTGAGTGATTGTTTCCCATCTTTTCTAACATGATAGCGGGTACCAAATGAAAGATGTCTGGGCAACCACCCACACAAATTCATGGATGGAAATTTCAGTCTGTTGGAGACAGTGTGTCTCCTCCTACCTGGAGCCTCTGGTGGAAATCTGTTGTGCAGGGCATGTGTAGGGTGTAGGTTTTGCTGTCTGCCTGTGGGACAGAGAGAAGGTACCACTCTGTGCTGTATTTATCGGGAACCACCAAATGCAGTCATACAGAAAGCAAAATTGGCTTAGGTATCTGGCAAAGAAAACCTTGTTTTAATTCTTCCAGCAGTTACACACTTCTTTCACCCCTGTCAGAAAGGTATGAGGGAAGATGCATCTTCATCTGACCCAAAAGCACCAACCTTAGTTTCTTGCTCTCTGCAATCCAACTCATGGCTTTGGCCCAAATATTCAAGAACAGAAAGTATATTTCTGTATAGTTCCTGGAGCTTTTCTTTGGGAATACAACAATGAAGGAAACAAAATGATTGCTTTGATTCCCACCTTGCTTGTCCCACACCTCTCCTGGCAAGAAAAATGCATTGTACATAATATGTATTGTACATAAACTGAGTGGCTGGAGAGGATAAAGCCTCAGCAGAGCTTGCTTTCATCCCTGTGCTGCAGAGCAGTAAAGCAGTACAAGCCCATAAGGGACATGTTTAGTGCTCACTAGTGGTCCAGTGACACCACCCCAGAGCACAGTTCAACATAAGTCAGCCAGAAAGACAACTCTGGCAGGCAGAAGTGGGGGTCACTGCAATTTTCTCCCATATAGAGTTGCAGCAACAGGGAGATGCACTGAGGAATCAGTTCTCATCCTTGTCCACTCCTTCCTCAGTAGCATCTGCTTGAATCCCTCCAGGGAAGGGGGACAGCAGCCCTTCAATATATAGCATATGAGCCTGATCTGACCAGCTCCAGTCCAAACCCTATCCAGATCTCCACAGTATGAAGAACATCACCCTCAGGACAACTCCGTATAAACACTTTGAAGAAAGAAGTTCAGAGCTCCAGCCACAGTGTGCAAGACACTGTTTTGGACTACAATATAGCCCATGTCAGGTAGGAGCAGACACAGGTGGTGCTTGTTGTGCACTGTCCTCCTGAGTGCCTCCTTTACTGGCACAGAAACATCACTGGGTTATTTGATTACTATAAACAAGATTTGTTTGCAATATCAATGGTGATGCCAAGCTTCCACACAGTCTGGTGTCATTTATGAAAAAAATATTGGTTTGATTTGGTTTTATGATTTTTTTCCTTGAGTCATGTATTTAGGGCATGAGCAACAGTAAAGTTTTAAAGCTGGAAAAGAAGAACAGCTGAAGCACAAGGCTGTGGACTAGAGACAATTTTGATGTGATGCATTGTTGAATGCAATTATGGAGCATTACCTCTTTTTCTTAAGAAAACAAGGCCTAAGGAAATGTATTTTTTAAAAATAACACCCAAGCACTTTCTTCACAGAAGCAATAAGTGCACAAAGATAGATAAAACATGCACAAACATCTCTCACGCGCTCGCAAATATGTCAGAGGTCCCAGGGGGAAACTGTTACTGATCCAGTGACCTTCCTCCAAAAACACCCAAAGTTATTTGCATTATGACAGTGTGATGATTAAAACTGAGATGAGGGCAGGCTCCTCAAACTACCTGTTATGCCAGGCTGAGCACTCAAACCCCATTTTGTAGATCAGCTGGCATAGCTGGGGGGAGGAGGAACAAACTTCTGAGCCCTGAGCCTTTCTCCAAAACAAGTAGTGGGAATCACTGCCTGCGTGCCTGGGACATCACTGTTTGCCCTTATTCACTGAACAGTAAGACACAAGGTGTAGAATTTTCCCTTTTATCATAACACAAAGTAACTTTTAGCCAGGTTAAAGAACAAACATGTTTGGGCAAGAAGCATTTTTCATCCAGCATTGTATTCACCGTTGGCATCTCAAAGGAGAAAAACACCAGTCTGCTCCACGACTAGAAGAGATTAGTAATATTCACAAGATCACCTAACAAGCACTGCTGGTGTTTTGTCAGTCTTGCTGCCTCCTCTCCAACCTGTGGGCAGGTTAACAGCTGCTTTCTGATTTCAAAGTGCTGGTGGTGTCAGGAAGGACAGCTGGCAGAGCTTTTCCTTCGGTGAGAAAGGTTGGGTGTTTGTAAAGCTCTAAATCGCCTCTTTGCATAGCCATGGTTGGATGCTTTTATTGATCATTTTCAACAACTCATTAATATTTTATCTAAAAGATGTACAGCAACCTTTTCTTAGCATGCAAGCAGGCATTTGAGAGCTTGCAAAACAACAGGTAAGCGTGCAAGATGGGCCGAGCACCAAGTGTTACAGAGAGCTGGCTGGCAGTGCCCTCTGCTTCCCTGGCAAGTGCAAGCAGCATGAGCAACCTCAGGAGGAGACTATGGAAACCCTATGGCCAGGTCAAGTGCATTTTCATGGCTTTCAGATATGAGAAAACTCTTGCCTCTCCATGTTGACCTGAGAACAATCTGTAATTAGCCGGGCATGAATTTGGGGATACAGTTTCAGGTCCTGAGAGTCTTGACAGAAATCACTCAAAGGCTTGACACAACAGCTCCAGTTTGCATTCAATATGCACTACAAACACACACACTCTCTTTATCTTGTCTAGTCACACCTAATTCCTGAAAACCGACGAGTTGAGGTAATAGAAGGGAGCGGGGAAAAAGTAAGATAATGTTATAGAAGAAGAGATTTTTCCTCAAACACTACGTGCCACCAGTCTAGTACTTCTGCCACAGACAAGCCCCATTACTTTAAAGGAGTACTGCAGGCAAAACAAGACTAGCAAAGCCAAACTAAGCAAAGCAAATGGAGCTGGCAGTGCTGCTGACAGAGGCAGGTGAATCCCAGCACTGTCAGCGCAATACTGTGCCGCAGTCCTTGCTTCCAAAGCAAGCGCTAAGCTTGCACTAATTTTTACACTCTTATTTTCCTTACCCCCTCCTTGCCTGGCGTGATTAGTTAAGTAGCGTCCTGCTCAGGAGGAAGGGGAATTACTGAGGTTTCAGCTTTTCAGGATTCCTTTCCTGAGACAGTCTAAATTGCAAAGCTTGTCCGGTGCCCTCCATCCTACCCACCTCTCCCCTTGCCCAGCTGACCCAGCTTAAGGAAGCAGAGATGCTTGCTGTCAGCCATTATGCTGTTAAGAGCCCAGGCCTAACACTATAAATATCCAGTATTCAAACGCTATCATTGAGCTCTCGGAGAATAAACTACCTTGATTGAAGAATAGGCTCATTAAGGTAACAAAGTGACAGCTTTGAGCAAGCTCCCTTTGCAGTTTCTAAATGCATCTGCTCTGATGGGATTAAAGATGCATTCCCGACTGGGAGAAAAGAATGGCCTTAATGTCAGGTCTGCCTCTGGCTACATCATTAAGCAATAAGACATGACAGGCAGTACACTTCCAGGGGGTTTTTTGCATACTTAGGTATGCAGTGAGGTATAATGGTCAGAGCAAAGCAATTTTATCCCCCAAGAGCTGTGATAATTGTACCGGTACGTATTATACATGCCTCTCAGCCAGCCAAACGCTATGTATTTCCAATGCAGTAATACTAGGAACCAATCAGAGAGCACAGTTTTTTACATCCCAAACCATTTTGGGTGAAATTCATCCCTGATGCCTAAAGCCCAAGTAATCAGGCTTTAGATTAAACACATACAAGTCCCTGTATCCATTAAAAAGGATTTGTGAGCAATCATCAGTTTAGAACTGCTAATAACAGGCCAAATCCCAGAGAATTCCCTGAACAAATGCTGTGCCAAAATACTCACAGATGGACGTAGAGAGCCAGCACTGATCCCACAGGTTTTTGACACTTCATTGAGCACAACTGCAGCAAACTAAGCTGTGTTCCCTTGTGCATGACTTTAAAAGGCCTGGAAGATTGGTACATATATTGACAGGTGACTCCATATCATCTAGTGCCACCTTGGTGTGGGTTTGCTCTCAGCTAACACCTCTTCTGTGTAAGAGTACCACCTATCATCACTGAAGCAAATAAAATGGTATTAAAGCTGTTCACCTTCTACTACTGGATACCTGGGGGAAAATCATTATTTTTGACCATGCAGGAGGTACAAGTGCCCTGCCCGGTCACTCCTGAGGGCAGTAAGCGACCCCTAGAGCCAGGGGAGGCCTACATCTGACACAGCCATGACTGCCAAACAGAGCAAGACAAATCCTGATGACTGGCTTAAGGGTGATAAACCCATCCTGAAATTTCCAGCGTCAGTCCTCCATACGCCCAGTCTTGTAGATCTCTCTGCCTCTGGCCTCAGAATTGCTGAAGTCACTACTGACTGCAGTTGCCTGAATTTACACATATCCTGTTGTCTACTCAAATAAATTTTTCAGAGCAGAAATTCTTTAAAAATCTCTCAAGCCAGACACCTAAAAATGAAGATGCTGAAAATACCTTCAGCTTGCTTTCCAAAAGTGTACACTCTTTCTTTCAGACCTCTATGAATGCAAAATAGGGGCTACATATTTCATATCTTCACAAACCAAAAAGCAAGTCCGCTCCATATGCAGTTTGGTTGTGTGATTTATATACACTATGCAAGCAATTTAGGAAAGAAAAACTACACAAAAAGACAGTCAGTGTGGAAATTATTCCTTGACTCACAAAAGGCTAATCATACAATCAAACACCACACACTGAAAGAGCCAGGTGCTCACAACTGCTAACATAATTCCACCACAGCAAATGTTCTGCATCAAGCAAGCGTCCTTACTTCAAATGTTAAGGATTTATACCATTCCAGCAAAGCTATGAACTATGTAGGGATTCTCTTACAAGTCAAGGAATTTGTCTAAGTTGCTTAAATGAATGAATGTGAATGGGCTTAGGGCTGGCCAGCTCAGCACATCTCGCAGTTGGCAGCTTTAGACTCATTTAATACAGCAAGAGGCCACCTGCATTATCTGGGGGCTTAGGAATCAATTTCTGGGAAAGGCTTAGCCAGAACAAACAAAGGCTATTTCTCTGCTGCGTCTGAAATTTGTAACCAAAACATTTCCTACCAATAAGATATCACATAAAAGGGAAAAGGAAAACAAATATGACCCATTAGCCCTTTTTTTTTTTGATGGAGGAGAAAAGGGGCTCATACTGTTACCATCATCTCTCACTGCTCTGCCCAAAAAGGAAAAATTTCCCTCCTATGTTGTAGTCAAGAGTTTTCTGTTTCTACCTTCTTACCTGGAAAGGACATTTGCAGCCATGCAGCTGACGAACAATTACAGCCTAGGAAGCCACCTACCTTATGTCTCCTGTATGTTTTTATCAGTTACTGGGGTTGGTGTTCAAGCTCGCAGCCTAATCCTCCCAGGTAGTGCAGCCACAGCCTCTCATTGAAGCATAAAAATTTAAACTCATCATGTTTTGCAATATTTACAAATCAAAGAAAGTAATGCAACCGTATGACAGTTGTCTAGGGCTGAGAAAAGCTGCTGAAATAGGGTGCTTTCCACCAGTAAATCTGTTCCCATCTTTTATTTACAGGAATTTAAGAGAATTCAGTAGCCATAAAACAATTCATATTTTACAAGTGTACTCTACCCAGTATCAACCCTAAAACAGTATGCACTCACACATTTTTGTAGGAAATGCAGTCGTTAGAACCGTTCAGGCTAGGAAGCCCCAGTGAAGAAACCTAGCAACTAACTCTGCTGCAGAGGGTCCTGCCCAGGCTGTGCAATGCAAACCTCTGCCAAGTGGAAGGTGGCCTGGTATAGAGCCAGGACCTGGCGCTGCAAAGAAATCTGCCCCGCACCATCATCCCTTGAAAACTTTGATAGTCCCTTCTCTACTGCCTATTTCCTACTGGCCTATTCCCAGAGAGAGTACAGTCTGGCAAAGGATCCACCTTGCTAAATTCATCTCTGTCCAACTTTTTCAAGCCTACGCGATACTGGATTATCTTGCAGCTTTAACTTGAGGTGGGTTTTTAAAAAGCTGTTTAAATTCTGTGCCATGCAAAGCCTTTTTACACGTTTGCAGCAATGTTCCTAGAAACAGAAGGGCCATATTACAAGAATATTCCCATTTCTTATATTCACAGGTAGCTTTGTGTTACAGGTTCCTTTGGCAAGAAATACCAGTAATATGCTGGGATACATTCTCTGCCACCAAATGGAAGGAGGATTTCCTTGGTAGCAATCACAACCAATCCCACCATCACCTTTTCTCTAAACATATACCCTTTATAGAGAGAGAACTTGACTCATCCCACAGGCAAACTGCCTTCCAGTAAATTGGCTTACTCCTCTGGATGGCAGGATTAAGTACTCTGGGAAGAGAACACTGATGAAGAGAGCTACATAAGAAGCTAGATAAGTGTGTATTTTCCAATAGCATATGATTATTCTAAGATGAGAATCCTCTTGTCTGAGGATCTTCAACAAAATGAAGCTAAGAAGCATTGAAAGCTTTCAAATTACAGAAAACAGGGATTCATGTCATTTGAAATGGATCATTTTTTACAAAAACATTTGTAAATGCAGGATATATAGACAAGGCAGATGATGGGAACTCAGGAAAGACCCTTAACTTCAACTGACTTTAGCTTTCTTTTTAGAGTTACCAAGGCTACTCTTTTTTCCTCCTTATCTCCTACATCTTATCTTCCCCTGTCACCTCCCACCCCACGTCTCCTGCCCAGGGAGCTCTTCAGAACCATCTCAAGAGCCTAATATGTCTATACAGCACATAGCACAGTGAGCCCTGTTCTTGATTCACCCATAGACGTTACTGAAAGGAAACAAAATAGAGCATCCTTGATAGCATCTGAGTTATTCCTGGAAGGCTCAAAGATTTTCCCATCAAGCTGGGATTGTTTTGTTTTTAAAGGCTTCAGAAATGTTCTCCTGCCAGCTTTTCCCCAGCCCAGTCATAACTTATTAAATGAGACTGCAAATTTACTTTAATCACTGTTCTTTCCTCTCGTCTCCTCCTCCTTAAGGGGTTTCAGAAGAATCGTAAGTTTGCTTTATTCTTGTCTAAAGCCTTAATGCTCTTCTCTCCTTTCCTGACATCAGAAATCCAGGTAGGCACAGTTAGCTTTCTGGAAACCATCTGAGATGGACACAACTCTCTTGGGTCCTCTTGAGTCTGTAGAGAACAGTGCAGACACACTGCCTTGTGTGAAATGCCCTTGGTGTACAGACTACGTGTCCAGTGCCAAGTACTGTCCTCTGGCTACAGCTTTACAAATATATTACCTAGTTTATAAAGAAAATGCCTTGAAGGCCTTGTGATATGGAACATAGCTAGCTGAGCCTCTGCCTCCACTCAAATACAAATCAGTCCTGCAACATGGCATATGCAGGTCATAAGTCTTCTTCCTAATGTCCAGTCTGAATCGACCCATCTCTAGTTTTAACCCATTCCCTCTGGTCCTACCATCACCCGACATCCTAAAATGTCCCTCACCAGCTTTCTTGTAGGCCCCCTTAAGATACTGGTAGGCCACTATAAGGTCTCCTCGGAGCCTTCTTTTCTCCAGACTGAACAACCCCGATTCTTTCAGTTTGTCTTCATAGAAGAGGTGCTCCAGCCCTCTGATCATCCTTGTGGCCCTTCTCTGGACACGTTCGAGCACGTCCATGCCTATCTTGTAGTAGGGGCTCCAGAACTGGACGCAGCACTCCAGGTGGGGTCTCACGAGAGTGGAGTAGAGGGGAAGAATCACCTCCCTTGACCTGCTGGACACGCTTCTCCTGATGCAGCCCAGGATACAATTGGCCTTCTAGGCTGCAAGTGCACACTGACAGCTCATGTTGAGCCTCTCGTCCACCAGCACCCCCAAGGCCTTCTCCTCAGGGCTGCTCTCAAGCCAGTCACTGCCCAGCCTATATCGGTGCTTGGGATTGCCCCGCCCCAGATGGAGGACCTTGTACTTGGTCTTGTTGAACTTCATGAGGTTGGCATGGGCCCACCTCTCCAGCCTGTCAAGGTCCCTCTGGATGGCATCCCTTCCCTCCAGCGTGTCAGCCGCTCCAAACAGCTTGGTGTCGTTCGCAAACTTGCTGAGGGTGCACTCTATGCCACTGTCCATGTCACTGACAAAGATGTCAAACAAGACCAGTCCCAGTACTGATCCTTGAGGGACTCCGCTTGTCAGTGGCCTCCACTTGGACATGGACCCATTGACAGCCACTCTTTGGGTGTGTCCATCAAGCCAGTTCTTTATCCACTGAACTGTCAGTCCATCAGTCCTGTATTTTACCAGCTTGGAGACCAGGATGTTGTGCGGGACAGTGTCAAAGGCTTTGCTCGGGTCCAGGTAAATGATGTCAGTTGCTCTCTGCTTGTCTGTTGATGTTGTGACCTTCTCATAGAAGGCCACCAGGTTTGTCAGACACGATTTGCCTTTGGTGAAGCCGTGTTGATTGTACCCAGACACCTCTTTGTTATTCTTCTGCCTCAGCAGTGCCTCCAGGAGGATCTGCTCCATAATCATACCAGGCACGGAGATGAGACTGACTGGCCTATACTTCCCTGGTTCCTCCTTCTTTCCCTTTTTGAAAATGGGGATTATGTTTCCCCTTTTCCAGTTGGTGGGGACCTCACCAGACTGCCATGACTTTTGCAATATAATAGAGACCGGTTTAGCAACCTCATCCACCAGTTCCTTCAGTACCTATGGGTGTATTTCATCAGGTCCCATGGACTTGTTCACTTTCAGGTTCGTCAAATGGTCACGAACCTGATCTTCACTTACAATGAGCAGTTCTTTCCAACCACTGCCATTGTCTTCTGTGACTCCGGGAGTGTGGCTAGAACCCTTGCTAGTGAAGACTGAGGAAAAGAAGTCATTGAGAACCTTGACCTTCTCCATATCACTTGTTACCAGCTCCTCCGTTTCCTTTCTGAGGGGCTCACACCCTCCCTAGTCATCTTCTTACCATTAATGTACCTATAGGAAGTTTTGCTGTTTCCCTTGATATCCTTGTCTACATTTAATTCTAACTGAGCTTTAGCTTTTCTCACCAATATCTGGCAGTCGTGAACAAGGCAGCAGTTCTGAAAGTCTGCTAAAGTGTTGTCATCGTTGCCTATCCCAGTGTTCCTAAAAACTTTCTGCCAGGATGTAACCTAGTTGTTGCATTTGATGTGAGTGGACATCCAAGCACAGAGACGCTTGTGACTGTCACTACCAGTACATCAAGGAGGCATCAGGCTCCAAATCAGGCTAGAAATTTCAGAAGATGGGACTATTTTGAGACTTGCAATGGGTCTGGACTGTGCTAGTTAACGGCCTTCTCCCTTCAATCCTGTGTGTGCTGAAGGACTTCCATGTGAAGGTCTCATTCCATCTTTGGATTTCCTGTGCTCAGGAAAATTCAGGCTTACTACAGCTGGAGCTGGGCTGAAGCTTAGCTGTTTCCAGCCAAGTCCGGTAGTCAGAAACCACATAAAGAAGAGTTTTGGCCAGTGCCACTGTGATTGAAAACACACAGAGAGACAAATTTTGGCACTCTCACAAGTTTTGCAATATAGAACACTGGCAAATCTGGACTTGAAAGTACTCATGGTTAGTTAAAAGTGGAGGCATACTCCTGAGCCAAATGGTGGGGAGACATTACTGTTGGGTATCTTATCCCTTCCACAATATTGACTGTAAAAGAAAAAAATCATCCCTTTTCTTTCAGTCTACAATTAATTCTTCAATTTGTTTATGAGGCAGAAAGTGAATGACTCTTTCTATGAGGAGTTAAAATGCTTGCAGATTGTGAGTTCAAAGGATGCAGCATGTAAATACACTGGGGAGAATTACTGTTTCTCATTAGTGGGATAATAGTAGGCAACCCACCTGAAGGTTAGAATGCAATATTTGGAAGAACTTATTGCTTTTACATTTCTTTATAGTCTGACATGAAAGATCTAAAACTTCTCCTACGTGTGACTCAAATATGAATAAAGCTCATAACAAAACCTAATAGAAGAAAATGAAAAATTCCCAGCGGATATAGAGGCACCTGCATTGTGGCTAAATTATATTTTGGTTTTCAGCTCATTTTTTCATTCCCCCAGACAGCTACTGACCATGTTCTAGAGGATCTTAACTTTGTTGAGGACTCCTTGACTTTGCTGACTTTTAATCATGCATCAGGGAAACTTTAAATAAATCATGCAGTTCTGTTGGCTAACAGTGAAAAAAACAGAAAATACAAGCAGCATGCAGGAATTGCTGGGGATACATACAGAGAGCTATATTCCCTACCCATGGTACAGGTAATTCATCTGCAGGAGCTATGGGCTTTGCCTTCTTAAACCAAGTTTGCCAGAAACTCTCAAAACTTTGTCTGTATGGGAATTTTTGTGGCAACTGAACCAGCAATAACACGAACAGACTGCTGTTTTGCCAAACTCATCATAATGAGGACCACAAACCGAACCTGCCTGGGAAGAAGAGTAAGAAAGTATTTCCTTCTCATGTGAAGACCTCATGCCTTATAGTTCAGGTCTAAAAGTCACACACACACTTGCTGGAATCTATTAAAAACGATTCTGGCACTCATGTGAGCTTTGCATGCTTCCCGCTTCAAGCAAGCGTAAGAGGTCTCTTCATCTTAAAGATCAGAGTGGTCTCTTTGCTTAGACCCAGTCTCTGAGCACAGAACTCCTCGTGGAGTTCAGTGTGTCTAGGAGTCAAAATGCCAGGCAATAGAGAAGGGCCTAGAAGAGCTCTGTTTCACTGCCTGTCTTCACACTAAAGCTGGGATGACAAAAGCCAGACAATCATCTCAGAGATGCTGACCAGGAATCCAGAGACCTCAGTGTCTCAATGGACCTGCATGTCCAACAAAACTGTATTGGAATAGATTTAAGCAATCCAACATCCTTCCCAGTCTTTACTCTTCAGCATGTATTGGTGCAGATCTTCCCATCAGCAATTTCTCAACCAAGTAATGCAACTGAAGACACCAACTTCCACCATGTTTCGGGAGCACTGCACAGCCTTGGGCACTAAAAGCTTCCCAAGAACAACCCTAGCAGATAGCATAAGCTTAGCAAACCGTGAATGGGAAAGGGAATCCCCCAGAGATGCAGTGACAGCAGAAACACTACAAAACAGATATTATTTCTGTGTCCTCACAATCCATTTCCGTGGAACTCTAGACTTTTCTCCCCATAGTATTCGGGACTTGAACACCTTTAATGAATCACACTTCTCTGAGACAGGGGTGAGGAAGGGAGCAATAAACAGCACTTCCTAATTTTGCAGAAAGATCACTGAGACACCAAAGGCCTATCCCTAACAAGTGGGGTGAGAGACAAACAGAGCTATCTCCAGATTGGCATTTAGATGCACAACACGATTATATTAGCAGCAGCAAATAAATGCCCTAGCAGACTTTGCTGCCTCCAGGCCCCAGTTGCGTCCTTGCCCAGCTCCAGGCTCTGCAACATAGATGTACGTAGCTGTCTCTGAGTTCCCCTGGGCTCTGCACGCTGTGCTGCACCAAGGGCTGAGATACCTCAAGTAATGGTCATAAAATACATCTCAAGTACAAGATCATAAAAAGCAGGATCACAGCCATGGGAGAAAAAGTGTTTTCTGGGCCCAGGAAACAACAGGTGGAGTACATCAAACAACCTAGCTACATTTAATACATGTTTGCTGCCCCTTTTCTCAAAGCCACTTTCTCATACCTCCATGCACATGGGCACAAAAAGCCCCAGGACACAAGATATGCAAGTAACCTGCTGGTCAGCAGAGTTGGGCTGGCTCAAGTGACTTCAAGGACTCCACAGCTCTGCCCACCTGGGCAATCTGCACAGCACAAACACACATCAGGTTATCGCATAACATACCTAGTCAGACGTAACAAAGCAAGAGGCAATCTAATAGAAAACAATACAGCTCTCAGGATCAAGAGAAGGAGTCTTTTCTGTTAGAAAAGCCTGTGGTCTGGTTACCAGGCCAGCTTGGTGAGTCACGTCTTTAAGGAGACTTTCACTGTAATCAAATGCTTAAGTGTCCCACAGCATCAATAACCCCATCAAAAGTGAGACCTGGATAAATCAGCAAAAAAGTGCTGACATTAAAAATGATCCACTGCAGTGAGTCACTCAATTAGCAACCTTTGCGCAATGTTTAGTAGACAGAGAAGGGCTGTCCTGTCTGGTAAGTGACTCACAACATGAAAGAACATAGTGCAGTAGCGATCAATCACAAAGGTGAATAAGCAGCAGCAGTTTTGTCCAGAGGCTGAGTAACATACACAGCTACACATCAATACGATCCATGCTCTTGCTTCTTTCTACTTAGTTAAATGAGCGCTACTGAGTCTAAGCTGATGTATCATGTGGTGTCTTATCTAAAGGGTGGAAATCAAAGAGCATCAGAGAGAGAGGTTTTCAGACAGTCCACATAACTTTACTATTGCCAGACCCCTATTGCGACAATTGTCTGACTCCAAATAACTCTTCAGAAGATCACAGGAAAGGAATTGTACACATTCTACCAGAACAGAGACTTGGATCTACTGGGAAAGCCAACAAAATTTAATTTTAATCCAAGATAGTAGTTTTTGCCATCTTTTCTAAAGATAAAGTCTATCCTTTCTCCTACCCATGGATGCTCGATCCTACCCCTATCCCAAAGTTTATCATTCCCTCAATTGTGTTGAAATGTTCACCACGCAGAGAATTTTTCAGTTCAGGGATCCAGTTAGAGCCCAGCTTGCTTCCGTCGCACCCCAGCTGTGCTAGCGGGGTAACTATGCAACCAGCAGCAGGGCTAAGTCAATTTTGCCACCATAGAAAATTTATGTGCTCTGCTGGGAAAGGACTCTGCTTTTACCTGTTGAATGCTTTTGCAAATTGGATCTGAAAGATGCAGTCAAAATAGAAATTATGATTAATAAAATCTAGCGATTGTAGCCATTAGCAAGCACAACAGGTGAAGGATAGTCAAGAAGTCAGCACTGATGGACAACCTGTAAAGGAACCCATTGTTTGGATCCCCACGAGCCATGCTTGTGGCTGCCCCAGTACCTGCTCTGCAAACAGCCTCCCACCAGCCCTCCCAGTCCCCAGGGGCAAGTAGCAGCAGGCAGAGGCAGGACAGAAGAGCAGAAGGTCTGTTTCATCATCAGTTTCATGTTCCCCTCCCATTCATGTGTCTTTCAGGAGCCAGCCTGCTCCCCTACAGCACCCAGCTGACCTCCCAGAGACAAGTCCTGAAGATGGTAGAAACTTCTTTCACATAAGGAACAAGCCCTGCAATTTTTAGCAGCTAAGTTGGTTCTAACATGTAATAGCCTGATGAACTTGCCCTGCAGTAGTGCAAGGGGCGTACACAGACACCGCGTCAGCCTACCTCTCCTAACACCTGCTCACAGAATCTGAGTGAGGGTCAAGGGCCATTCCCTTGCTTTCACTGCAAACGGCAGACAACAGATTTGCATGGAAGACAAGGCAAATGGAGCCAATATTTGGAGGGTGTGGGCCAGGAAATCTACTGAGAGGGCAATCATGGGTGAAACAGGGTGGCTACACATTACAGGGAGGATGTCAAAGGGAGACAAGGTTACAGAGGATGAACAGGAAGGCTTGGGGCTTCTTCTTCCTCCCCCAGGAGCACAGTCCTGAGTCCCCCTGTCTCTGCTGAGGGGGCAGCTGTGAAGGTATGGCTCATTTCCCTCCAGCCTTTGCCCACAGTGAGTGACAATCTGCCTCTGCTACCACTTACAGTAACTGAAGAGCTGAGCTGCGATATGAACTTCAGAACAGCATAATCAAGGTGAGCAGGGAAGGCAGTAGAGATTTCTCCCTTGAAGAGAAAAAGCTGCCACACTCCCTCCCACACTCCAGTTTTCTTGGTGGTCCTGAAAGCTGAGGACAGCTGGTGGCTACTTGGGAAGAGTTGGGTTTGCTCAGCGTTAGGTAGGAATTCAACAGGCAGACGGAAAGTCCGCACCACCAAGGCACCCTCCGGCAGTGTAAAGCCATGAAATCATCCTCTTTCTCTCTCTGTGAAGAGCAGAAAGACTTCAAGGAACACGCAGCATAACTGGAAAGGAGAGAGGTGGCTGGGCAGGTGGGCACTGTTATACAAGTTCCTTTCATGGTGCTCATATACTACAAGCGTTTCATGGCTCCATGCAGCACAGGAAGACTCATCCACAGAAGAGATAAGGAGGCAGTGCAATAGTACCCAGTCTCTTTGCTCTCTTCTTAAATTAAAACTCAGCATTTCATACCACAGGGAAGCAACATCCAAACAAAAAAATAAAAGAAAGAAATGCAGAACCCAGAGCCAAGTTCTTTAGTGCTGAAAGTTTGACTCTACAACCTCAGTAGCTTTTTTTCCTCCTTCTAAGACATGTAAATACAGATAAAAATATTCTAATGATGCTTATAAAATCTTTACAATGCTGTGTCTGGAGTGATCACATTATTCATAGGTTAGCAAGCCTTACACGAATAGAGCAGCTCATTCACTTGATTTCTTATTCAACTATTATACAGCAGTTCATAATGGCACAGCGTGTCATAAACAGTCTAGAATACTATTTTCATGTCTTCCTCAAATGTTTCTAACTCAGCATTACAGCAGTTCCTTAAAATGCCAGAGCCAAATTCTTTGGAATGCATGCATGCAAATGGGCAGAACTCAGAAACAGCCTCAAGGTAACCTAAGAAGCAAGAAAAAGTCTTTTTTTCACACTTAAAGACTTTGTTCTCACTCAGAATTTCAAAGGATAATGTTTTTTTTTTCCCCCTTCAATAGAACTCAATGGCCAGATGGCTGATGTTGCAGTGGGGTGTTCTGAAGGAGGGACCTCGAGGTCTCTTTTCCTTCCACTCTCCCCTCCCCATCCTGTAAATCCATTCTGGTGTGTGAAGATGCAAGATAAGGGCTTATTAAGCTTTTTTACCAACACTAGAGACAAGAGAGAGTCTGTAAATCCCATCGTTTTGTTATTAATGCGGAAGTATTTTCACACAGAGCAGTACATTAGCTTGGAAGTTCGCGCAAGTTTTCTATTCCACACCAGTGCCTTCAACCTGTTAATCAAACAGGAAAAACCCTGACTACTCTCCTTTGCCCAGACAAGCTCTCACTTTGATAGATTCCTGACCTAACTTTACAGAGTTGAATGAAAGACTGCTCCAAGTGAAGCTTCCTATCTAAAGAGCAGTCCCCAGTATGTGGTCCAGAAAACATCTCAGACAAAGATGCGGGCAAAAGGCTGAATTCCAAAGGAGCTGCCATGACACAGTTTTACTTCAACCTTCAAGAAATCCCACCATATGCATTATTTCTACATTTTGACTTAATTTGGAGAAATCTAACACTTCCTTTCCAACGCAAGCTTAGAAGGCAGGTCAGTTTGGGGTTACAGCCTTACCCTAGAGTACTATGATATAACCTCCCTATCATGTCATGAACTGAGTTCAAAAGACATTGGCTTTAGGGCAGCCTGTCCTTTGGCTCAGTGCAGAAAGAACCACATCTATTATACTACAAACATCCCTTGGGCTGTTCTGCTCAAACACAGGTTACATCTAGCCTTTGGAAAAATCAAGTTATCTTCTGACTTTTCTCAAGAAAATGGAATCAAGACCCAGAGATTTTCATCAGACCATACCTGAAGAACACCTGTGTCAGATTAGCATCTCCAGAGTTAAACTATTCAGACTGTGTTTCATCTTACGTTGCAGCAACGTGTCAGCTCTTCTCCATCACAAAACCCAACAGCACCATTCAGTCAATTATTTCAGGATACTAAAGCAGGTTAACAGAATGTATATGTAAGCAGATCATCCTCAGATAGGAACAGCTGAACTGCAAAACTCTATAGAGTTACGAAGCACTCCTTTCCAATTTTTTCAACTAGAAAAAAGCTCATTTGGATGCTGTATGCCATTAGTCTGAGTAGCAACAATCCCAAATGAAGTCAAAGGGAGCATAATACTTGTGAAACAGAAGTCAGACCCATAACCCATCAACTACTCATTCAGCCTGAGACTAAAGTATTTCAGTCTTTAATGCTTTGGTTATGTTAATTCTGCTCAAACGATCATTAAGCTACACAAAAGAACACAGGATGCTCGGAAATAGCATTTTACCTAGAATCTTTTCATCTCTTACTTAACACAGGCAACATAAACACGAAAATGCAGAGCCATGTCAAAAAAAAAATATTTAGAGAAAAACCTCTACAGAAAATGTTAGTGACCTCAGCATAAGCATACACAGTTTATAGGAAAAGCTTTGATTAAACAGTTTTTTGCTTAGCCAGTCCCAAAAGGTCCCAGGTTTACATCAACATCAACTTAAACAATCACTTAGGTCCTTATACCTCAGATCTAACAATAAATTTTCATGATTGTTTTTCCTTTTTTAAAGAAGAAATGTATTTCTTCATTCTGTAGTCTAAATGTATTTTAGTACTTAAGTACACACTAAAAGAAGATCAAGTACAGAAACACCCATGTGCTTGTGCATCTCAAAAATAACTTGCCCATTTACAAGCCATCCTTACCTTGGCCATAGATTTCAAAGGGACTTTGAGGGTTTTCATCATATTTTGACCATGTTCATTAGTTAGGATGAGATCTCTGAGTCAGCTAAGAAAGAAAGAAAGAAAGCGTGAGTTTCAGCTCTCTGCAAATCTGATTGTTGGACATTTTCAGCTGATTGCATTACCCCCCCACCCCCCCGGCCTAAGCTGACTAATTGCTTTGACTCAATTGAACAGTAATCGGATTGTTCCCTATAGCTGTTGATCAATGCCACAGCATTGTGCTATTGATAATACAGTAAAAGCCTATTAAATCCATGTCCTTGTTGTGGAGAACAGTACCTTTAAAACAGATATTTGCTTCTATTATGAATATTAATGCTAATTTTCTTCTTACTTAAATCACTAAAAGGCATTAAAACATTTAGCAAGCTGCAGCAGAGCGAAAGAGCAGAAACTGGGCAATGGTTTCCTTTCAGGGAACAATTTTATAAGACACTTTTCTGTGGTTTATCTATGGAAGAGTTTCAAAAACATATATTAGGGGCTTTGCCTGGAAAACTTCTATTTAAGGAATTGCATCACAAAATTTTTCCAGTTTCTTATGACAATAGTCAAAATTACAAAAGACAGAACAGCTCTCCACAGCTTTGACTCCAGCTCTCTCTCTGTTGCTTACCAAGAAAACAGGGGCTTCCCTGAGAACTGCAGCATGCAGCCACATCTAGAGGCTATATTTTATTCTGGGTGCTACTAGAGAGCTTTTTCTAATGAAGGAGGAGAAACTAACTTTCTCAAATGACATTAACTGTTGGCCTTTATGTGCCCAGCAGTTGCAGAGCTCAGTTGTTCTTCTGAGCATTGTCCTCATCAGGGTGGGATGAGCAGGAGTTCTCTCTGCTCACATGGGCGAGCACCCATTGAGAAGATGAGCTGGAGCTCAGGTCAAAGAGCCACAACTCTGGGTGATGCTTCACAGCCTACATTCAGCAGATAACCCAGAGGAGAAATCACCTGTGGCCTTACCACCCTTATGCCAGAGGCTGCCTCTCCTTAGCAAGATGCAAAAGTACTCAGAAATGGGTCTGAAGTACACATTCATCTCACAGCTGTACTTGGTCCTGAGAAGGCAAAAATAATTATGGAAGAAGAGTTCTCAAATACAGATAACTTGAATAAGAAAGGCTTATAGGTATCCGTAGGAATGCAGGTGGCCTGTCGTAGCCTTGGTCGTAAGGTTTTGTGTAAGTTAACGTCAAAAAGGCTTTAATGTTTTATTATTTTGAGGAATCATCTCAAGGCAAATGTGTCTGGGTTCATTTCATGGTTGAGAAGAGTTTGCCTCTGTAATAAATGAGGACTTCAAACCCTCCTGCATCACCTGCGATGAAAACTACCTTCTCTCTGAACTTCTCTTGACTCCTGTTAGCTTGCTGTAGCAGCACTGTGCACAGACAATGGGAAACTAGGGTTGATTCCTCCAGGCACTCTCACTCTCCCTGCACGGGACAGCAACACAAAGTGTGGGGAAAATGCTTTGTTCCTGGCTCATGGTGATCAGTTTTTGCATTTCCCAGTGCCGGTAAGACATCTGGAGTTGGCAGTGAACTATATAATGGAACTTCAGCATAGCTTACACCTGTTCCAAGAGTGGGGACTGAAGGTCTGTAAAACCCCTGCCTGAGGTGATTAATTAGATGATTATTCACACACAGAGCTTAATCCCAAACTCATGAAGACCTGCAGGAGTTTACTGACTAACAACCTGAGAGTTGCTACCCAGAGACTCCCCAAAGATTAATTATGTGCCAGACCTGCTCAGATTATAGGCCTGATTTACAACACCTTTTGGTATTAAGCTTGCCCAACTCTTTCTATTATTCAGTTTAACATTAAGTGTTTGTGCTGAATTGTTCATAGAGTTGCTTCAGGGAGCCTTTTCGGAGAGCTTTTAAAGCCGAACAGGTTAGTGGCTTCCAAGGGAAAAAAAAAAAAAAGAAAGAAAGAAAATTACAGAAAGATATTGGCTCAGTCCTTGGTGCCAGATCTGGGAGAGAAGAAGGGACTTTTAAGCTTTTATTTGAAAACCTTTAGCATACCTGTGCTGTGAGATGTCAGCAAGTAGAAAGGGGCTAGCATTCACCAACAGCCTGTTCTTTCCTTCACCGCATGAAGATCCATGTTTGTGATTTTTGGTATTTCAACTTCTAAAATACCCAAGGACCCTGTTCTCAGCTCCCATGGAAGATGAGACTTTCCCTGCGTCTCACCTGAACATCACTGCAGGCAGTTCCAAGTCTGGATGGGAGTGATGGACCTCTCATTGGTAACGTGTCCTCCTGGGCCTTGGCATGCAGGAAGAAGAGAAAGCACCTTGTCCTCTTTCAAATGCAAAGTGGCAAGAGATGGGTGGGAAAAAATGAGGGATTAACATGCAAAGGGACAAGTTACAGGCAGGGATATAAACTGGTTAGGAAATAGGAAGACTGAAACCAGGAGGCAGAGAAGACCAGGAATGAACTGGAGAGAGAGGTGGGAGATCAAGTGGCGATATGAGGAACTTATACTTGACATCTTCGAAGCAAGAACCCAGAAATCCAGGTATCTCCCACCGTTTTGCTGGTTAATGCTTGTATCCATGCCCCACATCAGTACTGTCCTTCTGCCTGCATGGTGTGGCAGGAAAGGAGGAAAAATTGCCTACGAAGGCCAAGGTAACCCATCAGGTCAATGCC
Source organism: Chroicocephalus ridibundus (assembly GCF_963924245.1). NCBI lineage: Eukaryota > Metazoa > Chordata > Aves > Charadriiformes > Laridae > Chroicocephalus > Chroicocephalus ridibundus. The sequence goes on from NC_086287.1 coordinate 65,057,944, forward strand.
ACCTGGTGTCACACAGATATGGAAGGAGGGAGTGTAGGGAGATGATCTGGAGCAGTGAGCCTCCTCTACAGAAGTTACCTTCTGGGTGCATAACCAACTGGAAGACCCTTCATTAGAGACTTTTTGAGGGAGTTTAACTTCTTGACTAACCTTATTTGGGTCAATACACTAGGAGCAGGATGAAGTCATTTGCTGGTTTGTAACAGATATTTGGGCATGGCAGAATGGGTCCATGGCCAGTGGTTTCTGTTTCAGGCTGTGCTTGGCTTAGGTACACAAGTTGGTGCTTAAAATACTTGCACAGGGATAACCGTCCAAGCTGTTACAGTGATCCATTAGGCTGAAACTTGGGAGTGTTGCCATGACACTATTTGGAAAGGTAAGATAGCATCTCTAGAACAGAGCCTGCCTCACTGATAACGTGGATTACAGATTGTGTTGCAGTCATCTATCACTTAGAAGTTATGAGTCTGCAGTAGGGAGCAGTCTGAAAAGCCAGACGTATACGTCAGGGATTTCCCCAATAATAGGGTTACTCATCAAAACAGCACAAAGCAGCTGAGCTGAATATCTTCTCCCAGGGAGGAAAAAAGAAAAAGTGACAAAGAGGTAGTGAGTTTGCATAGGTGCAAAACTGTGGCTTCATCAAAGCTGCTCTTTCCAGTTTCTGGGGGATCTGAATTTCATCTGGCTTCTGCTTGCACTCTTTAACCACAGCTTCCACCTCTGAAGAGCTGAGAGAGACAGAGCAGTGTCTTATCCCCAAACAAGCCATCACCCATCTACAGTGCAAGGCAGAGATAAAGGCCTTGCAATAGAAGACCATTTATTCTGTGAACAGGATTCCTTCAGCTGTATGGGGTGGTCATATTGAGTCAACATCCTGCCACCAGCCCCAGCAGGCACAAGCCAAAGCACTGAAATTAATAAATAGAAGATCTTAGCTCTGTACAGAGCTGTGGTTATTCCTGCAGTCCACATCAGACAGAGCAGGCAGGCAGCAGGCAAATAGAAGGACCTTAAATTCCTTTGATCTTCAGCCTAAATTGATCACAAACTGCTCTGGTCAGGAAGGACTGTTTTCCAGGAACACACTTCGGCATCGCTCAGTCAAGTGTTTTACATTTTCTGACATCAGTTTTTGACCTCTGTCAAGGGCAGGTCACAGGACTGGGCAGATTGTCCTCATCCAGCAACAGGCATCGAGTCAGCAAATTGGAAATTGCATTGGAGGGAAACTGGCTGTACTGGATTGTCTTGCTGATAATCTCCCTGACTTCAAAGCTCACATCTGTCTCGTGAGGTGGGGGACGGTTTCTAACTTTAGTCGACTCAAATTGCTTCCAGCCTTCCTCTGCACCACGCAGCAACATTGAATCTTTGTATTGTGCCTTTGATCGTTGCACCTCTGAAATAAACGGCCTGCATGTCTCTGCAAAGAAAGCTTTACAGGCAAAGAATTTAGATGAAGCCCATTGGTGGTTCAGCTGTCCTTAACGTGATTATTCTCTGATTTGGAGCGGCAGCAGGGGAAGGCCTGAGCACAAAACAGGCTTTAGCTGCATGCAAGGTGAGGAGTTTTTGAGCACTCCTATCACATCTAAGAGCAGTTCCTCACCTAGGAGGAAGTGCCATGCTCTGGTTTTCCATAAGGTAGTCCTGTAGGTAGCAGAAACAAGCTTTCCTGCAGTCTTAGTTAAAAAAATGATGCAAAGACCTACAGCCTGCCTCAGACCCTGACTAACCTCTAACTTCATCAGGGACAGGAGACCGGGCCATTCTTCATTTGTATCCTAAAACATTTTCCATCTCTCCTTCCTTTTATCCCCTCAACAAACATTCACACTCTGTAAAAGCCAAATTAACACAAAGTTGTATGTGAAAAAGATGCTGAGAATTATAATTAGAATTAATGGCTCATATTTTTCTCTTAAATTAATTTCTAGTGTATACTGCAGTCGTATTCCTGCTGGGCAGGGTGCGTGTAGTTCTTGTCCTTCATTATCGGGATGATTTCTGATCGTCATCTATAGTTACAACCCTACTGACTGAGCTGCAATGGTAGGAAAATAACTGTAAGATTCTCAGGGAGATTTGGGACTTTCACTTTTATTATTTCAAAGAAAAGTGAAACCCAAGAAAAAAAAATACATCATCCCAGAAAAGCGTAAGGCCATTTTTAAATACCACAGATTAGCAGAATATAGCAAAACTCAGGCTTTTGCCTATTCATTGATGTGAGCCTTCTAAAAAGTGAGAAAAGGGAGAAGAGGTGGGGTTTTGTTTAAAAAAAATGTAAAACCCTTAAACAGCAGGATATTATGTACCTGCTATTAAATCCATCTGGCACTAACCCTGCAGGCAAGTAACAAGCCAAGACAACCTTTTTGGGGGGGAAGGGGGAAGGAATTTTACTACTGATTTTAGCAGAAGCTGTAGAAGCAAAATTTGTTCGAACTGTTTCTGCACATCATTTCATCATACACTTGCAATTTCTAAAACTATTTTAAAACAGGGTGGTAAATGTGTTAAATAGTTCACTCCCTGTGTCCAGCACAGAGATAAGAGGCTGTTTATAACTCCAGCTGCAGAACTTTGGCTCTTGAGCTCAACTGGTAACTGCTTACGCGGCAGGTCCCCAGTGCTTGCCTAGAAGGCAAATGTTACAGTCAAAGAAAATAAATAAATCTGACTGCTCTCATGTTTAGCCTTGCTACAGCACACCAATACTTCTATATATGGCAGCCCTGGAGCTATGGTACACAGACACCACGGAGGAGCACATGATGAGTTGGAAGAGCAGTCCAAAAAAGTTAAAGCATTAGACAAGGAGGCAAACTGGATGGTTTTGCAAGAGTAAGCTGGGAGAAAGTAGGCAACATTTCTGCCAAAGAGGACTTGGGTCCTGCAGCTGCTCACAGAAGTGACACACAGTGACACTGTTTGTTTGACTCAAAAAGGAGAAGCTAGAGGAGGGGTCTGCAGGAGAGAGACACCCAAGCAACACATGAAGCAATGGCAGCATTGATCTGGCACTGCCTAGGCCAGGACAAAACTGAAGATGAGAGCTATGTGACACGTAGCATGGGTGCACATTGGGGTAGGCACAGCCTTGGTGTCCACAAAGGAAAAGATTCTGGCCTGTGCACGTTATGGCAGAGGGTGAGCAAACACCACCTGAGTCTGCCTCCCTTTTTCCTTGAGGAGAGGGACCTCCTCGGCTGGTATCACAGCCCAAGTTGTAGTATGGTGAAAACTTCAGGTGCCCCAATATTCCAGGACTTCTGAGGTTTTTTTATGGTTTGTTAACGTAGAGGAGAGAGAAAGACAAATCAAAATGTGTTCTGACCCTTTTTTGCAGGACAGCTGTACTGAGCTCATGACGAGAGCTGCAGGGAGAAAGCTCAAGGAATTGGGTTTCTACCTGTAGGCAATAAGGGGCTGGTCTGGGGTGGATCAGCTTCTCCAGGTGTCAGAGAGCCAGGAGGTAAGATGCTGGCCCCTTGACAAGTGGGCAATGTGCCCAGTCTAATCTGTCCAGGCACCTGTATGTCTTTGCTGGTGTCCCTACAAGTGGCAGTGCCACCAGAGCAGAGATGGCTAGAGCTTTAGCACCCTGTCAAGATGCCAAAAAGTAGTGCTGGAGTGTCTCCAGTGCAAGTGGTAATTCAATCCAATTAAAAGTAGGTAAACACCGGTTAGCCTGCATTTTCCCCAGAGCCAGGGCTTTTTATGAGCCAGAGAGAGCAAAGGACACCATTCCAAGATCCACGGCCAGCCTGCTAAGAAACAAATTTTTACAGCTGCACTTCCTGCAGTCTAGAGTGGATAAGAAGAGATGGGGAGGGATGAGCCTGCCAGCATGTAAAAGATAATGCACAAATAAAGGTTGTAAAACCCTTCTATGGGAATAGACCAGTAGGCTTAAAATGCAGTAAGGCCTAATTCAGGTCTCCCTTAGGGACAGCTTTCAAATGTTATGTAGAATGAAACACTGGAATATATCAGCTGGAGAACACGGTGGAGCCTCCATCTTCTGCAGAACACCATAAGCAAGGAGTCAATGGCATCAAACTCAAGATAAGGGATCACATTAGATATGTAGAGTCCCAT